>NW_012105809.1:8240-20882 GCF_000951045.1 Mandrillus leucophaeus
AAGGGAAGACTGATTTTACCCTACTAGTTAGTAAAAGCAGGATTGCAGGGAATTTAAGTATTATCTACCAGATGTTGATCCCACTAAGCCAGCTTTCTAGCTCGTGTTAGGGACTTTTGATCCCAGTTTGCTTGAGGTAAACAAATGGCAAGCTAACTCAGTGGCTCTAATCCCAGCAAATGAGCACTGCTGGTTCAAGGAAGCTCAAGGAGAGGGAGGTGTGAGAGTTTAGGGAAGATGCCCAGGGCGGCCCATCTTGCATTTCTGCATTCTATCAATCAAGTCAATTGCAATACAGGAATGCCTGTCTCCTCCATTTTGGAAGATGAGGACAAGTCCTCTAAAATTTACCTTTAGCCTCAAAGGGATATTTTAATGATCTTCACAAGTTTACAGATTTAGCATTAGGGTTTGTTGTTTAGTAATCTAAAAGCTCTCCTAGAAGTGAAGGTGTGTGTGTCCAGATAACAACAGCATCCTAGGGTGCTACTTGCCACAAGCAAGTCCCCATGCTTCTCTTGACCTGACCTGCTGCTGCAAACTCAGTCCTTACTAGATTTGACATCATGTAGCTATATCAAACACAGTAAGCTTAAACAAAAGAGTTAAATTTAAGCAAAAATGGAAATGATAGAAACTTACATCATCAGATAATTTTTTAAAGAACTTTAAACATAATCATATGCATTTATTACTCATTTTACATAAATCCTCACTCCAAGTCTTGGGTGTCAGCCCAGTGGGGTGGATAGGCACAATATATCTACATTACCTGGGTTTGGATCCCAGATCTGCTCATTATTAGGTGTACAGACCTAGACAAATTCACATTCTTTGTTTCTTACATTTATCTTCTGTAACACAGAGATAATAATAGTCCTCCTTCATGCAGTTGTCATGTGGATTAATTAGCTAATATTTGTAAAGTGCTTGACATGACTCCTGACACAGAGTCAGTTTGGTTCTTGTTAATCTAACTATCAGTAGAGTGTTGGGAGGGTAGGGAGATGGGAAATCTGGCACACTCATATCTGTTCAGCTGGTTGAAAGGGGGGCCACATGGAAGCCTGAAATTGGAGCACAGGAATGATAGGGCTATTGATGGGTCACTATCTACTTGCTGGAGATGCCCACACTGGAAGTCATTACTGACAGTCTTTCCAAGGGGAGAGGCTGTTTCACATACAAGAAAACTCATTTCTTTGGGTTGCCCTTAGCAACAGTTAGTTCTCCCTTTGTTAGATCTCAAGTAGATAGTTCAAAAGAACCATTGAAAAATAAACCTAAATAGAAGGCAGTCAGGCTTCATTATATCATTAAAAAAAAAAAATAAAAGGCACTTATGGACCACAGCTATTACAACCAGAGCAAAGGGGAAACAAATAGAAAGTATTTGAAAAGAATTGCATATGATTTTAGCAAATGAAAATGGTACTGTTGACCTCTGCAGTGGATTCCACAATTGTGAGTTGTTTTTAATAATAGTGGGAATAGATTCCAAGCTATCTGGTATCTTGTTTAGCTCCTGAATTGCTGCCTCACTGTGTTGCTCCCAGAGACGATTACTATTCAGAATATTGGTGGTCACACGCAGGTTGAAATCCATTTGTCACACCTGCACAACACAAATTGATACCTATGTGTGTATTTGGCTATACTTTTCTATTAGACAATTTTATTAACATGGTGTCCCTAAAAGACAGACTAAGGGGTAAACATTATTCTTTATACAGAAAGGTAAATTGAGGCAGATTAACTTACACAGAAGACATCTGGAACTAGAATTTATATTTGTTGATATCCAACCCAACACATTTTCTGCAAAATATTAACACATATACTAAAGACAAACATTTCTCCCCTTTCTGTCTTCTTGACACGTTATACCATGCTTCCTAAACCATCTCAGATCCTAAAGTATTGCTTTAGTATAGTGCTCCTTGTAACTTCTGGTCCAATTAGATGACATAATTAATGGATATTGGTCTCTCCTTGATTCCCAATAACCGCTAGACTAGGATTTTTCAACACCAGAACCCAAATGTATTTCTCATCTAATACCTAGTAAGCTATGTAATATCCTATTATTAGCACTTCTCTTTCTTGCTATTTTCTCCCAGATTTATTTCAGCCTCAAGATTCTAATTAAATATGAAACATAATCTTTGACAAATGTGTTGCAGTGATTTTATTTTGTATTGAATTGATGTTTTTGTTGCACAATAGATTATGCACATAGAATATACGTAATGCTCATATATGTATACCTATAATATTTTGTTGCTTATTTATGTATATACCTGTCATTTCTTGGCTTGGATATAGAAATTTGGCACAGAGGAGAAATTTAACAAATATTTGTTGCAGGAAAAGATGTTCAAGTATCTGCATGTCTGATATGTTCAAAAAATGATGTCCAGGTATTGGATTGCTCTTGGTAGCAAAATTTGGAATTCCATTTGAGATTTTATGATCTACAAAATAATCATTCTTGTGATCATTCCAATTCTACTAAGACATTGTCATGTATTCATGAAAAAATAAGAAAATAAAAGCATTGTAGTAAAACTTCCATGAAGCTAGATTGCTTTATTTAAAGCAACTGCTTTATTCTTTATGATTTTCTCAGAAATTATGTCCTTTCAAATTCACTTAGAATAGCTGTTCACTTATAAAAAGAAGGTCATAGTAAATGATAATATTTGTATATGTGGTATAGTGGTGGTGGACTCAGTCTGGGCATGTGTGTGTGTATGTATTGAAGTGTTCTTACTTGAAAATACAAAGTTGACAATGCTATGTAAGTCCTAAATATTTTATTGAAGCTTTACTGATTTTGAATCCTTAACCCTGGAAACCACTGTGCTACCAAAAAAAAAAAAAAAAAAAAAAAAGATCTCAGCTACCCAGGGCTAGACTGCTTGCATTTAGCCAGTGCTTCTTGTTCACGCCCATTCTCTAATGCATTTGGATTCTTTCTAATCAGGAGAAAATCTACTTTGCTCTAAGTTCGCACCTTACACAGTCTGAAAAAAATGGAGAATTTTTTTCAATTAAACAGCAAGTGGATTGCTGAAGAGCATCTGAAAATCAATCACGGTACAAGGTGCACAGAGTGAGCCTGTTATCTTCTGAGATTGCAATTCAGGGGTTGAGAATTCTATTTTGTGTCAGCCAGAAAGTTCGCGCGAGCTAAGTATCATTTAAAGTTTATAGGTACAAATGAAATTGGCACGCTGAAAAGGGTCTCAGCACATAAAGAAAGATGTAGCAATTCTTTCTACCTTCAACTTCTATAATTATTTTGACAAAATGAATCCCCTCCAGTTTTAAAGACAGTAGTTTTTAGGGGAGTTTGACAGCTTTAAAAATGAATTTATGAGAAGTTTTTATAAGTCACTGAGGTAAACAATGGCTGTGTTTGACAGGAGGAAATACAGTTGCAGGTGGCACAAGTACTGGATTCCATGACACACTGCTAAAATTGATAGCTTAACTCAAACACTGAGAAACACTGAAGAATCAAAGAATGTCTGTCAGCTATAAGCATGTGACATCATATTACTTTGGCAATCATCTGACCATAAAGAGTAAAATGAGTTTTAAAATTTTTTTTCCAAAAAGTTAAATCTCTATAATTAGATTCAACTCTGGACTCGCAGGCCACATTGTGGATTTGAAGCTGGCCCTTACTTGCTGTCTCTGTGACTCTGGGCAAGTTTTAATTAACAATTTGCTCCTGATTTTTCCTTATCTGTGAAATGGGGAGAGCATTAAAATGCATAGGATTGTTATAAAGATAAATATAAAGATAAAGCAAGTTCCTATCTGGAAAGTGCAATAAGAGTTGGTGTTTAGTCAACGCACAGTGAGTACTAAAATCACTCAAAAGGCTTGCTCTGGCCCTTCCATCATCTCTCTACAGCTGCTTTAATCACTATGGGAAAAAAAAAAAAAAAAAACAGCTCAAGGTTTCACCATAACCACCCAGTGGGATAAAAACATTTTATAAAAGTCTACTCTATTTTCGTAAATTAAACACCATTGATTGGTTAAACAAAATGCTAGACATGTTTTATTTAAGGCTCAAATGATAATGGCCTTCATTATAGGAAGGTAGAAGAAAATCAATAATGAATCTTTATGAGAGGGGTCTATGCAAGCACATTTTCCAACCAACATATTCTCCTTCTTCTAATCCTCTGTGGATAAACTTTGTTTTTTATTCCATGAGAAAAGACATATATTTCCAGAGGATTTTCTTCTACGTGGCAGTAAGTTTGGGGCCAGAGCTAGACTATCCAAAAGCATGGATGGACATGAAACTGCTCTGTGACCATGGGCCCCTTCTGTCTTTCATCCTCTTACCTGCCTCTCCTCAATGCATTGAACAAATGTTTGAAGACTATCAGTTTAAAGGGGGCATGCCTGGCATACTCGTATGTTTTGTTCTGTTGGTAGTCAGGGATAGAGTCTATTAAAATGAAGAAACTCAGAGCTAGAGGCAGGAGTTCAGGGCCTGGTATATCTGGTAGCACTAAGTGCCTGATGGCCAAGATAGTGTGAAGTCAAAAGCTTTAGTGCTTGTTGATGAAACATGAGAATTAGAAGAAAAGAGAAGGACAAAATAAGAAGTAGAAAACAAGCTAGAGAGTAGAAAAAAGAGTTTCACATAAAACTACATTCTTGAAGACGGGAACGACGGATGTGTTAAACAGCATAGCTGTTTTCCAAGCCACTCAAGGTGGCTTCAAGTCTATCAGAGGAGAAAGCCCCACCTGGCTTTCCCAGGGAGACAGGGAGCTACAGTGGAATAAGATGACCTCAAAGCTCAGCAAGATAAATATTGTCAAAATTGTAGCATGTAAGTTACTAACTTTTCATAAGTTAACTTACCTTGGAACTCAGGGAAAGAAATGACACTCTGATATACATCATGGTGATTCCTCCCTGTCCCCATCCCAGTCCATATATTTTCAGGTAAGGGTTTGATGTTAGGAATGTTTTCCCTTCGTTTTAGAAAATGTCCTTAGCTGCTATAGGAAGGATCTTTCAAATATCAATAACATCTACTCACCCTATCCCTTATTTTCTTGTGTTTGACTATAGGTTAGAGGTATTTGATATATACACTATCTGAGATTACATAAAAAGCAATCGATGTGCTTTTTACCTTACGCTTAATACAATGATTGACTAATAATAGATATAAATACCTGTTTTCATAAAAATGCACATTGATGCATTATGTCAAAGCAAGTGTCATTTGGAATTTTGATTCTTGGAGGACACACACTTTGAGGAGCTCTTCTATATGCTGCAGTGTTCTAGAAGCAGTTCATTAGCAGCACGCAGAATTTGACAGTGACAGTCACTGACAGATTAAGTACTTTTCTATTTTTCTAGTGATTACGAATCTAAGTTAAATGAGGATCATTAGGTTTGTGCATGGGATAGTTTGTGTATGTACATTTGTAGTGAGCCCAAACTCCCAAACCTGAGGTATGCCTTTCTCCAATGTTGGATAGGTGGCTGACTTCCAGGAGTTACCCACTGCCATATGTGAATGTGGTACACTTCCTGGAACAATATTTATTGTAAAGTATGACATAATTAAGTGTTAAATAGATAAAATATAAAAGATAATGTAATTTTCTGTTTTCTAAAAGAAAATCTAGATTTTGACTGGCCAATCCCATCTGAACTCTGAAGCTATGAAGTCTCTTGCTTCTATCCTCAATGTAATTTGTAGGAACACTCTGAATGTCACACTGTCTATCATGTTATTTATCTTGTATGTTTTTAAATTAATTTATTTTTGATGGATTTATACAGCCAGTATCACTTCTTTCATTTTATTCTCCAATCTAATACCAAAATGCACGCGTGCACACTCACACGCATGTGAGCGCACACACACACAAACACACACACACAGCACCACCAATATCACCATAATTAATTAAGGGACTCCCAGGGGATTAAATATGTAAATGTTATCAATTGGTTGTTTTCTAAAATAGATGTTCAGCTGTGAAATCCTATCACTGAAACTCCTCTTTGTGACTTCTAGTTCTCTCTCACACAATATGGTGCTATCTAGAGATTTGTCTTCAGCTCATTTCTCTTCTCACACTATATGTTAGTCCCCTCTTATCCTAGCAAGTTGTATTTTAAGACCCCTAGTGGATGCCTGAAATTGCAGATAGCATTGAACCCAATTGCTGCAATTGGAACACATTTCTGTTCATGTCTTCCACCTATAAATGCAATGTCATTTCCACCTTAACTAAGCCCTTATCACACACTATGACTGTAACTTTTGCAGCTGGAAGTTTGACAGCAAAACTAGCATAAAGTTCTTTTTCCTTTTTCACAATTTCATGGTGGAAGATTTGTGGTTACCATAGATCTATAGCATGTATCCACTGAACAAAAGGAGGATTCACATCCCTAACAAGAGGGAGCAGAGTGGCACCAGATTTTATCACGTTACTCAGAAGAGTGTGCAACTTAAACATGAGTTGTTTATTTCTAGAGTTTTCTATTGAATATTTTCAGACTGAAGTTGAACACTGGTAACAAACCAGAGAAAATGAAACCATGGTGAAGAGGGGACGAAAGTAATTCCTCTTGTGTCTTTGTGTTATTCTAAACAATATATCAATATGCAAAAACATTTATTATATAGTGTCACTAAAAGTAAATTATTTGAGGAAAAATAGAGAAAACCAAGGAATGAATAATGGACAAGGGCTGGGCAACCATCTGATAAAGAAATAAGTCCACGATGTAAAGAGAATCCAGGACCTATTGTTCAAGATAATGGAAGAATGACCTCGAAGGCTTTTCTGATCATCAGGGCCGCCTCTTTCATCCCACACCAGAATGCAAGGACCTGGGGGAGTAGAACAATTTCAAAGATGGTTTTCACTGACAGACACCAGCACACATCCCAGGCTGAGCCCTCTGTACTCCTCCTGTACTCCAACACCACTCTCCTTGCTCCCCTCAGGTGCAGCTTTGGTGGGTCCCAGAGCAGCATTTGCAGAACCCAGAAAAGCTGAAGGGGCATAATTGCCTCTGCTTAGATTTCAAAAGATGTCCCAGAGAACTGTGAGGCCCAAGCAGAGAAATACCATAAGGGAAGGACTACCAAAGAAAGCTCTCACCAGGGCAGTGCCCAGTAGAGCCATAGGGATGGAGCCACTCCCACTGACCATGAACAAGAAGAGCTACTAGTGTGTGATTCCAGCCACAGGAGGCCATGGAAATGCAGCCCAGGCACAGAGCCACTGCAGAGATGGGGCCAACTCAGAGAACTGCCTTCGAGGTTATCTCCAGGCACAGAGTAACCCACCATATTGAGCTTCTCAAAACTGTGGGGACAGGGACATCACCCTAGAGTGGTCTGGAAGGCAGAATGGCTGCCCCAATGAGACTGGAATGCAGAGCATCAAACCAAAGAAGATTTTTCTCAACAATATTGTTAATATTGTTTGCCATCGTGGGTTTCTGACTTGCTCAGGACTTGTTGGTCCTTGCTACTTTCCTGTTGTTCCCGTTTGGAATGGGAATATTTAGTCTGTCTCTGCCCACAACTGTATTTTGGAAGCACATAACATGTTTGATTTCACAGATTATCAGCTGGAGAGCGCTTGTCTTGGAATGAATTTTACTTTAAGTCACCCATGTCTGATTTAGATGCTGTTTAGATGAGATGTTGGACTTTTGAGTTGACGGTGGTACAAGAGAAAACTTTAGTGGCTATTGGCATGGAATGTATGTATTTTGCACGCAAGAAGGGCATGAATTGGGAGCACCATGGGTGGAATGCTATTTGTGAATGTTTGCGTATCCCCAAATTCATATGTTGAAAACCTAATTCACAAGGTGATGATATTAGGAAGTGGAGCCTTTTGGAGATACGGCCTTGGGGATTAGTGCCTTTATAACATAGGCATGAGGGAGCCTGTTTGCCCTTTCCACCATGTGAGGACACGGTGACATAGACGTGAACCAGAAAACAGGCCCCCAGTAGACACCAAGTCTGCCAGCCCCTTGATCTTGGATGTTCCAGCTGCCAGAAATGTGAGATACAAATTTCTGTTGTTTATAGGCCACCAATCTTTTTTTTCTTTTTTTTTTTTTTTTCTTTGTTTTTGAGATGGAGTCTCGCTCTGTCATCCAGGCTGGAGTGCAGTGGCACTATCTCGGCTCACTGCAACCTCTGCCTCCCAGGTTCATGCCATTCTCCTGCCTCAGCCTCCCAAGTAGCTGGGACTACAGGCACCCGCCACCATGCCCGGCTAATTTTTTGTACTTTTTAGTAGAGATGGGGTTTCACTATGTTAACCAGGATGGCCTCTATCTCCTGACCTCATGATTCACCTGCCTCGGCTTCCCAAAGTGCTGGGATTATAGGCGTGAACCACCACACCTGCCTGAGTCAATTTTTATATTTATACAAAAGAACAGCCTATGGGGCCCTTGGGTGCATTTCAGTCACCCTTTACTATTTGTCAATCCCTTAATCATAAGGAATCAAGGCATCAATCTTTCTGACTGCTTTATGCTGAGGAGGGACTCTCATAGGCAGCTACATACCATGAGTGATCATGTGGCCACCCAGGAGTCAAAGGTTAATCTAATATAGAGTTTTCTTCTGACACATAATATTCATCCCTCTAGTCCTCCACTTCTATCAAAGACAAATCACAGCAGGATCAATCTACTTGCAAAATAAACTTCAGTCACATATAATTGGCCTGATTACCCACACAAAGTGCAACGAGAGTCATTGTCCATATAGACTTCCAAATTGGCTTTTCTGGAACCTCTCACATGGCCTTTTCTGTCAAAGCCCTGGGAAAATAACCAGTTTATTCAATGTATCCCATTACAAAAACATGTTGTTATTAACTATATGCAGACACACACAATGCCGTGAAGTAAGAATATGCACAAATAGTTTACAAATTCTGGAGAAATTAGGCAGGGAGAGGGAGAGAAATATGATTAAAATTCTGTTTTCAAAAATATGCTCTACTCAATACACTTAAAGAATATTTCAAGTCTATAAATGGCTCAAAAAATCTCTTCAGACTCTAAAACACAAAAAGAATCAGCAATATTTCAAATTTTAAAAAGCCATAAAAATTATCTTAGTCTTCTGTTGGTTCAGTCTATGTAATCAGCTCCTGCTTTGCTTCATACTGGGTTAGCAATCTTTATGAACACATCATCCTTTCAATTAGTGCCCTGGAAGTTTTCTCTGTAATCCAGTGGCACAATCTCCAAAGTTATTAGAAACTTGCATTCAAGAGTCTTTTTCATCGACTGTGGCAGATTATGTCACTCGCTTTTTTCAGAAGGATCAAAGCAAAACACCAGTTGTGAATGACAAAAGTCTTAAGACAGCCTTAGTTAAAGACACAGTAGACAAGGAAATTTGGTTTTGCTGTAGCACACAACAATTTAAGTAACAATAAATACAACATTTATTTAAGGCATATCAGAATTTCAGGAATGTCATAGAATCCTGAAACACATATTAATAAATGTATAAAATAAACCAAAAGGAAGCTAAATGCCACCTCAGATTTGACAATGTTTTCTGCATAATAGCAACAAACATAACAAATCCCATAAGCCTAATATGTCTCTCTCAGACTTCGGGGAACGTAATATTCAAAAAGTGATTTTAAGGTCAAAAAGACTGAATTTAGAACTTAAATTTTGCTATTGGAAGTTCTGTCAAATATCAAAATGTTAAGGCACTTGATATCACAAAATAGGATCACAGGTCACTACAAAATAGTCATTCATTTACCGCAATTGATAAAACAAAAATGTTTACCTTTCGATAGAGAGGAGACTTAGTTTCCCAAACAATAAGATCTAATACACTCAGCGTGAGGCCAACTATATCTGTCTCTCCCCAATCCTCTTTCTTCCTGCAGTTTACTCAGTAGGTAAACAAATGTTTTATCTCTCAATATTACACAAATATTTTGTTTAAAAAAGGAAACCAAAGCTTATTTTTGTATGATGTATTATTAATGTGAGGCTAATCTTAATAAAACCTGGTAAACAAATCTACCTAATTTTAATCAGGTAGATATCCATAAGATTTCCATAAGCTTTTTATAACCTTTTTCAATTTTCTGTTAAACGGCAGATCAATGCTCCAAGAAAACTGTATTATTCTGACAATGGGCCAGATGCTGGCCTTGCATCAGAGTGCTTTTGATATTAATGTTTAATTTATAGAAAAACTCTGAACTACTCTTATCACTTAAAAATTGGTCCTTACAGTCTCACATGCCCACCTTTTCTGCAATGGTCCCTGGGCCTAGAGGGTTTGAAGAGTTTTAATTCTTGGTCCTGTGTCTTACAAAAGCAGTTCATTTTAATTGTCACCTTCACATGAGTCTGATGATGATTCTTCAACTGGTGTCAATGCTCAAAATTTACAGGGGTCAGTGTCTTTTTCAACCCAGGAGTCAAAGCTCTGTAACTTAATAGCACAAGCATTAATTAGTAAGATATTTATCCTACAGGAAGTCCTATAATTCTTTCTATCATGTTACAAATTAAAACATGGTGATTAGATGTTTAGGAGCTACTGCCTGCAGTACGTCAAACCACTGTATTAAAGTAGTTAAGTTATTCATCACATATAGCTAATTGCCAGCATTCTAATGACAAAAGTATGACCAAAAGCATAAAAAATGTCATGGGTCCTATGCCAAACTTATCACAGTAAGACAACTAACTTTTATCTCCATCACTAAAAAATAGTAAATGTGGCTGGGCACAGTGGCTCACACCTGTAATCCCAGCACTTTGGGCGACTGAGGCAAGTGGATCATGAAGTCAGGAGATCAAGACCATCCTGCCCAACATGGTGATACCCCGTCTCTGCTAAAAATGCAAAAATTAGCTGGGTGTGGTGGCGTGTGCCTGTAAACAGTAAATAGTAAATGCAAAGATTAGTTTAGGAAATTCAATATAAGGATAAATAATCTCCTTTCTCTTAACTACCATACAACAAAATGAGGACAAAGTAAGAACAAACACAAAATAATTTATTTTCAGCTATTTTTAAAGAGCATCATCATATATTCCCAAGACTAGTTTACAGATACATTACTGACAACTGATTAGGTAACTTTCACAACCAAAATCTTCAAACCAGTGCAACACTTGCACATATTTTGTTTTCAAGTACATACAGGAAGGCCTATCAGTGATAAACGGCTTGAGATCAAACAGTACTATAAAGTCCCTCTTTTTTTTTTAGTTACTACTTAATCCAAGTGTATATCAGTTAGTTTTAATAATGGTCAACAAAACTAAATTAGCTTGAACAAAATCCCAGTCAATATAATTTCCTTAATTATAAGACCAATCTTTTCTGACCATTAAAACTTTATATTCAAATCACAATACCATAGTTTTTTCTTATTACCTAAGGGAAAAGATCTGAAACCTATTCAAATTATTAAATGAATAGAATTGTCTTTGAGATAAACATCATTGAAACATTTTATTCTCATTTATTTTTTTCAACTAATAAATAACATACTATTTCTGTTCAGAACTAAATTAAAAAGTCTTTTATTTTATTTTATTTTATTTTTTGCCAGGAACAGTAAAGATCTCATAGCTCTCTAGATCATCAGAGGTAAGCAAAACCAACCAAATTCCAAATGGTTAGCATGCTCCATCAATTCCTACAGGCCTGACAAAGGCAGCATAAGAATTCCAGATAGATAGAACAAATGATGACTGGCTAAAAATGCACAAGAAACAAAGTATTCATAGAACCAAATAAAAGTCTTTTATTAGAAACTAAAAAACTGATGGTTTTTATATATGCACGCACAAGCCAAATGCAAAGGAGAACAAACAGCAAAGAAATGAAAAGTAGAAGCAAAACCAAACAGGAAGTCAACCCTAATTTTTTTTCTACTCAGTGTACCTTGGAGGCTAAAGTGTTACCTAGAGCCCAAAAAACCACATGATGAATATCTAATTCCTGACACACAATTCAATATTCTTAACTCTACCAGTATCACCATACAGCTTGGGCACTCAAGAAATTCACTCTAGGAACATGACCAGTAAGTACTCCAGTGCCAGCACTATCTATGCAAAATGTTAAACACAGTGTGAAACAATTCAAGCATGTATATGAGATTTGGCTCCACACTAAATCCAGCTTCATGCTTAACTCTATTGAAAAGGAATTGCCAAACTGCCAGTGCATTTCTTTGCAATATTGCTTATTTCACCTTAATCAAGTGTAAGAAATTTAACTATGAAAATGTTAATTAATCAAATTTCTCCAATTCTCTATCAGGTTTTAAAGAAAGTTTTATTATCTAAACTTTTTCAACTTTCTATTTTCTCTGTATGTGCATAAAGATAGATACACAGAAAAACAGAATAAACTACATCTAACTTAAAACAGACCATCCATGACATGCCTGGGCTTTCCATTCAGTCACCATTTTTTTTTTTCCTCTTTTTTTTAAAAAAGTAACCAGTCATTTTATTGTAGGCCAAAACACATACCATACAAGATCCTTTCTCATACAAAATTACCATTTTCTTTATAACCTTCTTTACCAAAAA
>NW_012105809.1:21993-24375 GCF_000951045.1 Mandrillus leucophaeus
ACAAAAAGTTAGCCAGGTTTGGTGGTGGGTGCCTATAGTCCCAGTTCCTCAGGAGGCTGAAGCAGGAGAATGGTGTGAACCTGGGAGGCGGAGCTTGCAGTGAGCTGAGATTGCACCACTGCACTCCAGCCTGGGCCACAGAGCAAGACTCCATCTTAAAAAAAAAAAAAAGTACATACAAATAAACACATCTACACATGTATACATATGCACAAACGAAAATCCAATAGCTTTTACCTTGTAACTCTAGCCATGAGATAGCAATATAATCTCGCTGGGTTTACATGTTTACACTTTGTTTGCCCTGATAGGTAATCCAATGAAGGCTGTGAACTAAAGTTTTAGATAAAGCAGTTTTCATGGCAGTTTGATTTTTAAAGGCCAAACCTCCCCAGACTCAAAAGCACACTGGGGCCAAAGAGCACCAAAGAAGAACATCACATACTAACCAGGCCTGACCCTGCTTAGAACAGCAGCGCAAAAGCCTGGATACATGCAACTCCATCCCACTTTCCCATTCACTTGCAAACTCCAGATTCCGAGCAATACTAAGGGCAAACAGTATTCCAAAACTAACAAGTTTCCTGAATTCCTCATGACTGTATCAATCACACACAATCACCACAACAAAATCCAACTGCTGCAGCAACAAGCCTCAAGAGTGTCCAAACTGAAACAGTCAGGGTGCCTTTCTTCAATGGTTGGGCTTGATCGAATGCAAGCAAAAATTTCTTAGGAATTTCCCAAATTGAGAGGAACTGATCCCACCATCTGGTACCCACAAAGGATATTCACTTGCCAAGACACAACACCCAATTACAAGCAAGCCCACAAGAGTGTCCATACTGAAACAGTCAAAGGTGCTTCCCACTCTCAGTCAGTTGGGCTTGTTCAACCTGCAAATGGAAATTCATTTAAAAATTTCCCAAATTGAGAGGAGCAGATTTAGTTGTCTGGGCCCACAAAGACACTCACCTATCCATATGCAGACGTCATATTTCAAAAGCAGTTCTTCCAAGGCAGTCAGGAACATAGTTGGGGTCAGCTGTGGTGGGGCCAGAGAGACACGGAAACTCACCTCCAGCCAAAACTGGGTGGGTAGCTGCTTAGGAGATCTTCAGAGATGCCCAGCCTGTGGCAGCTGAACCATAAGCAACACTTTCCTGCTCAGGGAACCAAAATCTGTTACCAAAACACCAGGGGTTCAGTCTAAGTTCTCTTGCTCCCTGCACAGAAAGCCAATCACTGAGAAGACAAGTATTGCCAAGGAATAAGGCTTTAATCAGGTGCTGAAGCAGAGGAGATAGAGAGCTTAGCCTGAAATCCATCTCCTTGATTGACTAACACTACGAGTTTATATAGCAAGGAAGAAATGCAACAATGTGTAAGAAAACAGGAACTAGGAAGAGATAAGGAATCAATCATGATGAATGAGGTGGGCAGCATCTTATTGTCTGGATGTGGTGATCTGGTGAATTTCAGTTCTTTGATACTTTTTTTTTGAAAAGAACAAAACCCCCTTCCTGAAGAAAAAAACCAAAAAAAAAAAAAGGAAAGCTCAAACCTTAAAAACAAAAAAGGCAATTTTTATGTTTATCTGAAAGAACAGCCAATGGGACTCTTGGGTCACTTTCACAAACATATTTCCATTTGCATACCACCTATTCTTCCTTTTTCTTCCAATAGATCAGTTGTCTTCCTCAAATGTAAAGAAAATCCTTTTACTGTGTTTTGAATATTTTCCACCAACAAGGCAAGACTCTCCGCCAGCAAAAAGATCACAACTTGCTGGAGGCTCAGATGATAGTTAGCACTTTTCTACCAATGAAGTATTTTTTTATTTAGGTAGGCATATTTTTCAGACAATTTTACCACACACTTAATAGACCACAGTATAGTGTAAACATAAATTTTATAAGCACTTGGTAATTTTGAAAAAATGTGACTCACTGTATAGCCACATTTGCTTTATTGCAGTGTTCAAAAACCAAACCCCAATATTCTGAGATATTTCTGTAGCAATTGTGAGATATCTTCACTACAAAGTAAATTATGAAGTAATCTCCTGGGTGATATTTTGAATTGATTTTGTTATCCAATAGCATTAACCTAATAGTTTTTTAATATACTGATGATCCTCAATAGAATCTGTGGTATCTTTGTGGTTACGAAATGGTGATTTTCTACTTCTATTATTTTTTCTAAGCTGACGTTCTGTAACAAGACTTTATTTTTTTCTCTTTTCTATTTTTGAGAAAGATTTCACTTGTTTTGATTTTTTCTTTATTTAATATATTACAAAATATATAACATTTTAAATTATTATCAGAAATTTTGATGCTCATTTGTTCCATACATAGCTATAAAATTCTTGCAAGATAG
>NW_012105809.1:25210-27972 GCF_000951045.1 Mandrillus leucophaeus
ATTTGAGCATTTTATATATTTTTTTCTGTTATCAAGTATACATCTTTTAAAAATTTACTGACTTATCCAGAATATCAAATATATGTTTTCACATCATCTGAGTGTACCTTCAAATAATACTGTGCTGCTTTCATGTAGTGCAAGGACCTTGTAGCAGTATTCCTACTGCTTCCTTTCTACCTTTTATGACATAGTTTCATTCATTATACTCCCCCATGAGATATAGTAACCCAATGTATTGTTACTATTATCAATTTAACCTCAATAACCCTTTATATCAATTAAGAATACAAATGAGAATTTACTTTTTAAAATTCTTCAATGCCTTACTTTAAAAAAAATATGTAAATCCAGGTTTCTTTACCTATGTTGTTTTTATTCTCCCTGACAAACTTCTTTAACATTTCTTACAGGAAAGATTTGTTTTGTAATGAGTTTCTTATATTTTTCTTTGATTTTTTTCACATTCATTTGTATTTAAAGGATAATTTTATTTCATGTAGCATTTAAGGTTGCTGTGTGAGTGTGTGTGTGGGTGTGTGGGTGTGTGTGTTTGCAATAATTCACTCCACTCTCTTCTTGTTTACTTTGTTTCTGAAGAGAAGTTCACTCTACTTCTTAATTATGTTCCTCTATGGGCAACTAATATGGTTTGCCTCCGTGTCCCCACCAAAATCTCACACTGAATTGTAATAATCCCTGTGTGTCAACGGTGGGGCCAGGTGGAGATCACTGAATCATCAGTGGTTTCCTCCCATACTGTTCTCGTGATAGCAAGTGAGTTTTCATAAGATCTAATGGTTTTATAAGAAGTTTCCCCCTTCACTCAGCTCTTATTCTCTCTCCCGTCACTCTGTGAAGAGGTACCTTCCGCCATGATTGTAAGTTTCCCTGGGCCTCCCTAGCTATGTGGAACTCTAAGTCAATTAAACCTCTTTTCTTTATAAATTACTCAGTCTCAGGCAGTTCTTTATAGCAGTATGAGGATGGACTAACACAGCAGCATATCCCCTCCATTTCAATGTATGTATATTTTGCCTTTGATTTTTTGCAGTTTAAATATGATATATTTATGTACAAGTTTTTTTTAACTGAATCAGTGTTCTTCAGGTATTCTTGATCTGTAGATGGTGATTGTTATTAATTTTACAAAGCTTTCACAAATTGTAATTTCAAATATTTTTGTTTTACTATTTTTTGTTCCCTTCTCATATTCCAAGTAATCTCATATTGTACCTTTAAAAATAATCACACAGTTCTTGAATTTTTCGTTCTTTAAAAAAAATTATTTTGCTTTTTTTTTCTCTTTGCATTTCAGCCTGGGAAGTTTGTGTTGACCTATCTTTAAGCTCACTGATTCTTCCCTTGATTATGTCTAATCTATTTATGAGTCTGTCAAAAGTGGTCTTAATTTTTGTTGCAGCGTTTTGATTTCAAGCAATTCCCCCTTGATTCTCTTCTAGAATTTTCATATAATTGCTTTCATTACTTTTTTGTGTTGTCTACTTTTTTCCTTTAGAGACCTTAACATATTAATTATAGTTATTTTAATTTTTTATTCAATATTTCCCACATTTATCTCATGTCTGAGTTTGGTTCTGATGCTTGCTTTATCTCTTCCATCTGCTTTCTCTTGCCTTTTGGCATATCTTGTAATATTTTCTCGAAAGCAAGGCATAATGTAACACAAAATAGAAGCTTAGGTTAAAAAAATGAACAAAGTAAACCTCATTACAGTAAGGAGGTATGTTACTCTGCTGAGGAGCCAGGCTTGTTAAACATTTGCTGTAGTTCTAAGTGCCTGAAGATATTACGTTTCTATTGTTTTTATCTACCCTCTATATTTAGTTGAGCCTAAATATTATTTTCAGATTTAGTCTATGTCTTACCACTTTTTCATTTTTATTCATTATTATTATATTGGAGTCTTGCTGGTTTGGTGGTAAGTTGCAGTGAGGGTTAATTATTCCATAATGTTATGATCAAATCTCAGTCTTTTAGAGGATTTGTATCTCAAGGCATTACAAGTTTCATGAGAGTTTCTCCAATGATACAGCTTCCTCTCACCCTGCCTTTACCTTAGTGGAAACAACAATGCTAGAGGGGACTGCAGTGGGGAAAAATTCATTTTCTTAGGTGGATAAGTCTTTTCCTCTGGAGATTAGACCTCTCCTATGAAAACAGGATGGCGTATTTCAAAATGTCTTCAGTGTAAAACCTATCCCTTCTGAGCCATAAAGGGTTCATCCCAGCCCTTTTACTATAAATACTTTTAAAGAGCCTGGAAGTAAATCCTCAGAAAGAGACTGAAGCCCCTAGTAGATTCTCACTTACACTAGTCCACATTCAGCTTCCAGAAATTAATCAAAATAAACCTTTGTTTTACCAGGGCATGACTTGAGTAGTTACAGCTCCAGATAGGTGGATCTTGTACATCACAGGTCCCCAACCACTGGGCAGTGGATCAGTACATGTCCATGCCTTGTTAGGAACTGGGCGGCACAGCAGGAGGTGAGTGGCAGCAAGTGAGCATTACCACCTGAGCTCTGCCTCCTGTCAGATCAGCAGTGGCGTTAGATTCTCCTAAGACCGTGAACCGGACTGTGAACTGTGTATGCAAGATATCTAGGTTGTGTACTTTTTATGAAAACGTAATGCCTGATGATCTGAGGTGGAACAGTTTCATCCCGAAACATTCCCCCACCTTGGTCGGTGAAAAAAATGTCTTCCATGAAACTAGACCCTGGTGCCAAAAATGTTGG
>NW_012105809.1:28022-28399 GCF_000951045.1 Mandrillus leucophaeus
CCAGGGCATGACTTGAGTAGTTACAGCTCCAGATAGGTGGATCTTGTACATCACAGGTCCCCAACCACTGGGCAGTGGATCAGTACATGTCCATGGCTTGTTAGGAACTGGGCGGCACAACAGGAGGTGAGTGGCAGCAAGTGAGCATTACCACCTGAGCTCTGCCTCCTGTCAGATCAGCAGGGGCGTTAGATTTTCATAAGACCGTGAACCAGACTGTGAACTGTGTATGCAAGATATCTAGGTTGTGTACTTTTTATGAAAATGTAATGCCTGATGATATGAGGTGGAACAGTTTCATCCCGAAACATTCCCCCACCTTGGTCGGTGAAAAAAATGTCTTCCATGAAACTAGACCCTGGTGCCAAAAATGTTGG
>NW_012105809.1:29599-31343 GCF_000951045.1 Mandrillus leucophaeus
TGGTACTCTGTATCTAGCTAACTCTGTATCTAGCTAACTAGCACTCTGACTCTGTGTCTGGCTCAAGGATTGTAAACGTACCAATCAGCACTGTGTTAAATTGGACCAATCAGCTCTCTGTAAAGTGGACCAGTCAGCGCTCTGTAAAATGGACCTATCAGCAGGATGTGGGTGGGGCCAGATGAGGGAATAAAAGCAGGCTGCCGGCGCGACACAGCGGCAAAGTGGTGGGATCCTCATCGAGGGAGCGAAAGCTTTGTTGTTTGGCTCTGTGCGGTAACTCTTGCTGAAGCTCACTTTTTGAGTCCACGCTGCTTTTAAGAGCTGTAACACTCAGCATGAAGGGCTGCAGCTTCACTCGCGACAGACCAGGAGCATACCAGAAGGAATGACGCTCCGGGACACATCTAAACGTGTGAAGGAATCCTTCGGACACCCCATCTTTAATTTAACTAACACTGACTGCGAGAGTTTGTGGCTTCCTTCTTAAAGTCAGTTGAGACCAAGAACCGTCCAATTCCCGACACGTAAGGATTTGAATAAGTGTCTGTCGGTGTACATGTCTGATCTGAAGCAGAAGTTCAACAGTTTTATTTATATAAATTTTTTGTGTGATAGCATTTTTTCATTTTTAGTGTGTCAATATATACATGATCATTTTAAGTGTAGATCAGTGGTATAAAATAAATTCAGAATTTTGTGTAACCATCACAACTACATATTTTCAGAATTACTCATAATCCCAAACAGAAATCCTATGCTTTTTACAGAATAATCCCTACACTAATCTATCCTCAGCCTAAGTAACTTATATTATGTTGTATGTTTCTAAGAAATTGACTATCCTACGTTTAAAACTGGAGTCACACAATATTTGTATTTTATGTGTGGCATATTTCCCTTAGTATATTTTCAAGATTAATTCGTGTTGTAGCATATATTGGAATTTCATTTGTTTTTAAGACTGAATAGTATTCCACTATTTCTATATATCACATTTTGTTCATTTCTATCTCGAACAAATAGTTTCTACCATTGTGCATTTTCAATATTGTTGTTATAAACACTGGTCCACACATATCTGCTTGAGTCCCTGAGTTTAAGTTCTTTTGGGTATATACGAAGGAGTGGAATTGCTGAGTTGTATGGTAATCCTAACTTTTTGAGGAACTGCCTGTTTCCCATAGAAGCTGTACATACCATTTTACATTCCTACCAAAAATACACAAATAATCCATTTTCTGCACATTCTCACCTACTCATGTTACTGTCTGTCTTTTTGAAAAAAGCATCCTAATAGAAGTGAAGAGGTGTATCATTGTAGTTTTTATTCTCCGTTCTATAATAACTAAAAGATGCTGAGCATGTTTTCATGTTCTTCTTTACCATTTGTGTATCTTCTTTGGAGAAATACCCACTTTTCGAGTTCTGTGCCCATTTTTTATTGGGTGGTTTGTTTTTCTACTGTTGAGTTGGAAGTTCTTACGTATTCTAAATGCTAGTCTCTTATCATATATATGACATGGAGTAGCTTTTATGCAAAAGGCTGAAAGTGACTGAAACTTAGCCTCTTCATCACATTCTCACCTGGATACTGGACGTGTTTCAACCACATTCTGCAAGAGTTCCAGAGTAGTTACTTCAGATAGCTTTCAACAGCACAGTGGTTTCTGGATGAAATGATGGGTTCTGGAGCTTTCTGCTCTGTCATCATCTATGTTATCATGGCTTATAGTGACAAAAT
>NW_012105809.1:36488-57900 GCF_000951045.1 Mandrillus leucophaeus
TTCCCATAGAAGCTGTACATACCATTTTACATTCCTACCAAAAATACACAAATAATCCATTTTCTGCACATTCTCACCTACTCATGTTACTGTCTTTTTTAAAAAAAAGCATCCTAATAGAAGTGAAGAGAGGTATATCATTGTAGTTTTTATTCTCAGTTTTATAATAACTAAAAGATGCTGAGCATGTTTTCATGTTCTTCTTGACCATTTGTGTATCTTCTTTGGAGAAATATTTGTGTATCTTCTTTGGAGAAATACCCACTTTCCGAGTTTTGTGCCCATTTTTTATTGGGTGGTTTGTTTTTCTACTGTTGAGTTGGAAGTTCTTACGTATTCTAAATGTTAGTCTCTTATCATATATATGACATGGGGTAGCTTTTATGCAAAAGGCTGAAAGTGACTGAAACTTAGCCTCTTCATCACATTCTCCCCTGGATACTGGACGTGTTTCAACCACATTCTGCAAGAGTTCCAGAGTAGTTACTTCAGATAGCTTTCAACAGCACAGTGGTTTCTGGATGAAATGATGGGTTCTGGAGCTTTCTGCTCTATCATCTTCTATGTTATCATGGCTTATAGTGACAAAATATTAGTATATTTGTTCTCCATTGTTTTAGTCTTCTTTCTCCATGGCTCCAATTATAGTTACGTTGAATCATCTTTGCCTATACGTTTGTAAGTGTGTTTATATGTACACACACATGCAATCTATTTATATAAGGTTTTAATATATATGGTTTGCTCAAGGGTTTCACACCTGTGCATTTAACCAACCACATATTAAAAATATTTGGAAGAAAAAAAAAGACTGTGTCTGTATAAAACGTAGAGATTATTTCCTTGTAATTGTTACTTGACCAATACAGTATTAGCACTATTTATGTAACATTTACAGTATATTAGTAACTATACATAATCTAGAGATGATTTAAAGTACACAGGAGGATGTGCACATGTTATATGCAAATACTACACAATTTTTATAAGGAACTTGAGCATTGGGGTTTTTGGTATCTGACATAGATTCTGGAACCAGTCCTCCATGGATACTGAAAGACAACTCTGTGTGTGTGTTTGTATCTGTGTGTGTGCGCACGTGCATGTAAATGCATATAATGCATCAATTTCTATTTATTTATACTTGTTCATTTTGTTTTCTATTTCTTGGCTGCTTTCACTTTTCTGGACATCTCGTTATATTTTGAGTGAAATCTACATTTCTTTGAACATCCTACTAGTCTTCATGAATGAATTTTTTTGGTTAGGAAGAGAAGCTTATAATAGGTTATTATCAGAAGAGAGAGCTGGGAAGAGATACATGTGATATGTTATTGTATTAGGCATAATATAAGTAACAAATGATTATAAACTATTTTAATAGTTTAAAATGCAGTTTAATAATAAACGATTAATTATTTTAATAACCACACAATTAGAAAGTATGCAATATTTAGCGTGTTGATATTCTTCAGAGATATTAATAAGGGTGCTTTACAAACCATTTTTAGAAAGATTCTCCTAACCTTGCAATTGCACAAGATAGTTTGGCCCTAAACTTTAGCCTGTATTTGCATTTCCTTGTGGTATTAGTAAAACAAGAGGTTACTGAGCTTCACTTCTAATTTTTCTTATAGTAGTTTTGGTGTGGCGTGGTGCTCAAACTACTTTAATATAGTTCCCAATGGAACTGATGTTGCTGTACAATAATTATAAATTTAAAGACCACTGATATAAAGAAAAGTGAGATAAATGCTTGTGTTCCTACAGTTTCTTCTAATGCTTGCATTATATTTAAAACATGCAAGTGGGTATTTGGTTTTATTCTATATATTTATGTATATGGTATCAGAATAATGACCCACACAAAACGTCCATGTCCTAATCCACAGACCCAGTGAATACGTTACCTTATGGGGCAAAAGGGACTTTGCAGACATGATTAAAGTGGAGGACCTTGAAAATAAGAAACTATTTTGCGTCGAGTGAGCCCAATTTAGTCAAAAAAATTATTAAATGCAGTACTTCTTTCAGCTTGCTAGGAAGGGTGTGATATGAAAGGGATTCGTTTAAACCACCGTTGCTGCTTTGAACATTAAAGGAGAGATCCAGGTGCTGAAGAATGCACCCCATCTCTAGGAGCCAAAAAAGGCAGAAACTGAATTCTCTCCTAGAGGCTCCGCAAAGTAAAGCAGCCCTGCCAACATCATGATTTTAGCCCTGTGTGATCCATTTCAGACTTTCAGTCTCCAGTAGTATAAAACAACACATTTATGCTGTTTTAAACCACTAAGCTTACGGTAATTAGAGTAGCAATAGAAATGTAATACAAAACATTCCATAATCTCTATCTGCAATCCAAATTTTATAACCCTTTTAATACACCTAGTTTGAAAAAGTGAGACTGAGAGAAAAGGAAATATTAATGAACACAACCAGGAGTAGTCATTCCCACCTCTTCAGTCAATCTTTTACAAATGTATTTCAGAGGTATGTATTTTATCAAACATTTATACAATCAAAGGATATCATAACTATCATAATGATACTAACATTATACCTTTCTCTATGCTGAGCCTTATGTTTTGGTCAAATATACTTTAGAATTCCTATGTATTCTTCAGTTGCATGAACTTTTTCAGGGGAAAGTGAACACTTATTTTTAGATATTTTAATATATATATGTATACACATAAAGACAATTTCTGCGACTATTTTCTAAGACTCTGGAAGATACACAAACTTTATTATATGAGTTAGGATAATTATTTTTCATTGGTGTTGGTTTTTCTATTATTTTTCTTTTATAAGTAATTTAATGAGCATTTTAATGGTCTTTAGGGGGAAGAGTGATGTATTGCATCCTTTCCACCATATCAAGGAAATTCCCCTTGGCTAACATTAAAAAGATGTAAGAGCAGGCTTGCTGGCATGAAACTACAGAGTGCCATGTTTCACCCTCAACAGAGAATTCTCTATAAAGTCATTAACTAGACCATAATTTTTTTCTAAAATTTATTATTATTAATAGTTTAATTTTTTTAGTTTGTGTAACATCTGGGAGGAGAATGCATCTACACACTATTTAGAGGAACTGGTTCCCTCGAAGAGACCCAATTGTCTGACCAGTTCTGTCTTTTTGGAGATATAGAACAACCTTATGTAATTAAACTTCAGGGATTAAATGCTTTCTTGGCAATTATTGTGAACTGTGGATTTAATTAATATCAAGTTGGACGCATATACACTAATTTGTGTTATTTCTAATTATTCACTTAAGATGGAGAAATCCAGCAAAATGCACATCAAAATACAACAGATTTACTGTCAGTCCATGGTCGTCTTCAAAGATTGTTTTCAGCTTTTTACAATTTGTAACATTTTCACAGATCTGTACACACTTATCTTCTAAACTTAATGAATACCCTAAATCCACGGATGTTCGATGTTTTTTTTTTAAAGCATAGCTGGGCAAAGTTATGTTTGCTACAAAACATAATGATGGCACTGACGGGCTTTCCGTGCTTAGGAACTCTTTTGTGCCCTTGAACAAGACATTGAGGACATTTTGGGGGACCCTACAGAAATAAAACAGAGGCAAGACTGCAGCCTTAAAAACTTCACATTTGATGATAACATTGATGAAAAAAGAAAACATAACAGAGAAGAGTGAAAAAGGGTAAACTACAAATGAGTCAGTATTTTTTTAGTGACCCCCTAAACATATTAAACTTTATTTTTCTATATTCCTACCTACAAATATTAATATATTTTTTGTTTAACAGTTGATTGTTATATTTTCACTGAATATTTACTTAGTAATTCTTCATGTTATCTTGCAGTATTTATTTTTCAATTTAAGTTTTTATTTAAGTGGTATATATTACAGTTACAATTTCTTTAAAAAATAACAAGACTTAACACGCAAAAGCAACATCATAATTTCTCCAACCCTCTCTCCTGCCTGCTCCATAGAGGTACATAATTTTCAACACTGTTAGAAATGTTTGCCAGTATCTAAACTTATAATTTTAATTAACATGCTTCTACTAAAAAGTCATTAGTTTTGCAGTTATGTATATAGTCATTAATTTGCTACTTTGAAAAATGAAATGATCTAGCTTACCTATACGTTCACACACACACACACACACACACACACTTTTACCTCACTTTTATGATTATAATGTCCTTTTTACAGTTATACAGAATTTTTAGTTTTCATACCCAATCTAATTATTACGACAGTATAAACCAAGTTCATGGTAAACATGAACTGTAGTCTACATTTTCTTTCTAGTGCATTTCAGTTTCCTTTCTGCCTTGTTTTTATTGTTTGCTTAGCTTTCTACTTACCTTTTATTAAGGCATCTCCAAGTACTTTAACACAATTATAACCCTTCTTTTAATTAGAAAAGCATCGAGAACATTGGTAGTGTTTTGTTTTTTCTTTGCTTGTTTGGTAGCTAGTCTAAGGCGGCTGTATAACTTCTCAGGCCCAGTGCAAAATGAAAATTCAAATCCTTTTGTTAAAAAATATGAAAAGTATGATTAAAGCTACTAAAATATTGAGCGTTTACACCAGAAGATATTTTACTACTTATGAAACAAGGTAGGAGTAGGAGTAATAAAGACTTAAACTTACAAATTACAAAAATAAGATTTATAGTATTATAACTTAAAATAGTATAATTAATAATGATATTTTATTAATGTGATAACATGAATAATCATAAAATTCTACGGCTTCTTTTTCCCCATAAATTCACTTACTAATTGAAAAACAATTATTTTAGTATTTTATTTTCAGTCAATTTTGTTAAAAGTTACTTTAGTCATTCTTGGCAAATATAAGATCTCAGTAATTTTTGATAATTTTTAATTCTGAAAAGTTCTTTCTGCTGATGCAAATGCTATGGGAGCTAAGATTCTTAGGTCTTTAAGAACATTAGATACATTAATATATTCTGATAAGTTAATTTAGATGTAAGTTGTAATATATCTAGAGTGGATGATTCTTATGGGACAATTTTTCTAAAAAGATTTAACTCTTCTTATTAAACCAGTTTAATGTAAGTCTGTGTTTAATTTTAAATGTAAATTTATATAATTTTTTTTTATTTCCTTAACTTTTGGTGGTTTCACAAAAAATGGAAAATGGCTTTATGATTTTTAAATAATTGAAAATTTGTTCTTAGGCATTTATTGCTGTATCTCCCACTGCAAGAATGCTTCAATATGAAAACTGTGATTTTTTTCTATCAAATGTAACAACAATCTTTTAATTTAATTTCTATTTCCAAAATTGGCCCCCTCTCTCCGGTCAAGGCTGCTGCCTCTGCTAATGCCACTTGTGCTACTGCTGCTGCTGCTACTACTACCAGTCTGGACGTAGGTCCAGTGTCCCAGGCTGCTCCTACATGTGCCTGCAGGGCCTCCAGTCCAATGCCTCAGTGTACACACTGGCCTCTGCCCTGGCTTTCTGTCATGCCTGAGAGGCTGATGCTGAGTGTTCACATGTGGCCCCCGCTTGCCTGTACCTCCTCTGCTGTCACACAAGCTCCACGGCTCTGGTGGACTTCCCTTGCAAAACAGAAGTTCAGAGCTAAAACTCTGAAGAATTGATTGACTGAAAAACAGAGCACTAAAGCAGTTGCAGGTCTCTTCCAGAATTGGAGCCTTAAGAGAGTGCGCAATCACAAGCACGAGAAAACAGCCCTGAGTAGAACTAAAATCTACTCATTTAAAACAATCGACTTATTCATTGTGTTTACAGCCCACATGCATTGGGATTGGGCTGCCATTGCTTCTGATTGCTCAATGCCGATGACATGCACCTTGTTAAGTTGTTTGAATACCTTGCTAAATGTCTTTTCATTCTTTAGCTACACTCTTCCCGTGGCTCTACAAACCAGGTCTTGTGTTCTGCCATGGAACTCCTCTTCAGCATCAAGATGGAAACCCTCTGTTGCTTGATCTCATGACTTGTTTCTTGTTTTAGTCCCTGCTTCCATGGACCATTGCCACCAGGAGTCCTTGAGAAAGGGTACATTGGCATACTTTAAAACATTATTATCTTATGTTTATTTTGATTATGATTAACAATTTGGTTGATGTAGATTTCTGGATTAGAAAATATTTTCTGTTACTATTTTGAATGTAATCTTTCCTTTGACTTTCAGTTTTCATTGAGAAGTCTGATGACATTTTTTGTGATTTGCTCATTCTCCAACTCCCAGGATATTTAAGTTTTGTTTACTTGTCTATCAAAACAAAACAAAACATAACACTAATGGCCTCAACAGGATATAATTGCATTTCTCTTTCATATAACAGAACTACAGAGGTGAGCAGTGTTAGTTTGTCAGGGCTACATAAAGTACAACAAATAGGGTGGCTGAAACAAAAGAAATGTACTGTCTCACAGTTTTGGAGACTGAAAGCCCGAGATCAAGGTGCAGGCAGGGTTGGTTTTCCTGAGGTCTAGCTCCTTGGCTTGCAGAGGGCCATCTTCCTCCCACGTTTTTACATGATTTTCAGTCATTATGTCCATGCTCTAAGCTTCCCTTCTTATAAGAATATCAATCATATTAAATTAAGGCCCACTCTGATAAGCTCGTTTAATCATAATTGCCTGTATAATGTTACTATATTTAAATACAGTCACATTTTGAGTTACTGGGTGTAAAGACTTCAATATATGAGGTTTTGGAGGATACAGGTAAGCCTACCACATTCTTCTGTCCCCCAAGATTTATGTATTTTTTCATGCAAATGCACTCACTCCATGATAATATATTCCAAGTATTAACCCATCTCAGCATCATCTCTAAAGTTGTATCTTACTATCCTCTAAATCAGCTATGGGTGAGACTCAAGGTATGATTCATCTGGGGCAAAATTTCTCTTCATCTGTAAAAATGTGACACCAGACAAGTTGCGTGCTTTCAAAACATGGTTGTGGGACAGACATAGGATAGCCATTTCTATCCAAAAAGAAAAAAGTAGAAATAAGAAAAGGATCATAGGTTCCAAGTAGGTCTGAAAACTAGCAGGGCAAGTTGCATTAGATTTTAAGACTTGAGAATGAACTTCATTGGTTCCATAATCTGTCCTGTGGGGCCAGCAGGTGGCCCTGACTCCCTGGCCATGGGCTAGTTATTCTTGCCCTCGTTAATTAAAGAGATGACCAACCTCCCTGGAACCAAGGAGGAAGCAATCAAGTCCCTCCGGGCCTGTATACCCTGTAGTGCCATTGGCGGCTCTGTCAACCTCTGAACTAAGTTTGGGGTCATTCTTCTCCATTCTTGAAGGATAATGGAAGTTTGTAACTGGGGAATTCCATTGATTCATTATGTAGAATCCCAGAAATCTGAAAACCTGCCTTCATTTCACTCCATTTATATCTCCTTTAGTTCAAGCCAGCAGATTTTTGCTGGCTCAAACCCCTGATGGCCTCCCATGCAATTCACAGAGTGCAAGCTATCAAAGAGGGTCTTCCATGCATCTGTCCTGCATATCCCCCATCTCTATTCCTGACTTCTGCTGAGATGGCTGATTATCTTTAGCAAAGTGTTGTCCATCCACGCATAGATGTTCTTTCCAGAACACGTTTTCTCTCCCTTTTTTTTTGAAACATGGCTAAGCTGAGAATTTTTCAAATATTCAAGTTCTAATTCTTTTTTGCTTAATAATTTCTTCTTTACTTCCCCTCTCTGATATTTTATTATAAGAAGCAAAAAGAAACCAGGATGTCCTTCAACACTTTGATTAGAGATATTCTGAACTAAATTTCTAAGTTCATCCTTTACAAGTTCTACTTTCCACAGAGCACTAGAACAAAGTTTGGCCAAGTTCTTTGCACTTTATAATAAGAGGAATAATCTTTTCTCCTCTTTCCACAAACATGTTTTCTTTTTTATTTGGGACTGAGACATCACCAGAAATACCTTTAATGCTTAGATTTCTACCAACACTCTTTATGTATCCTAAGGCAGTAGAAGATTTATCTACAGCTCTTTTCTGTATGAACCCTCACCAGAATTACCTTTAATTTCCATATTTATACCAATAGTTTCTTGAAGGCAATCTAAGCATTTTTTAATGTACATCTCAAAATTGTTCCAGCCTTTACCCATCACCCAGTTCCAACGCCACACCCACATGGTAGGTGTTTGCTGCAGCCACACGGACTCCCCTGCACCAAAATCCATGGTAGTTTGCTAGGGCTGTTAAAAGTTCAACAGACTGGGTGGTTTAAACATCAGAAATGTCCTTTGTCACGATTCTGGAGGCTGGAAGTTTCCAATCAAGTTGTCACCACAAGCAGGGTTTCTTCTGAGGCCTCTCTCTTGGCTTGCAGGTGGTCATTTTATCCCTGTGTCTTCACTGTTCTTCTCCCAGTGTGTGTCTGTCTCCTCATTCCCTCTTCTTATACAAAGAGCAGTCATACCAGATTAGGGCCACCCTATTGACCTCATTTCCTCCTAATTGCCTTTGTAAAGACTTTATGTTCAAAGAAATTCTGAAGTGCCCAGGGTAGGGGACTGCCCATGAATTTTTGGAAGACATGATTCAGCCCATGACACGGGCCTAGTATGTTGGAAAAAAACAAAAAAAATCCACACATAATCTTTCAAGCTCAGTTCTCTAATAGAGTAGATCCCTTTTGTTCATGGTGCACAATGACAGCTGGATTTCTAGTTATTACAAACCACACATTTAGCACCAAATTAAGTCCTGCTCTAAGAGGAGAGTACACATAATTACACATCGCTTTTTTTGTTCAAAGGGCTTTCTAAAAGTCGAAAAAACCACTCCTATTTTACCTTGTTGACCAGAATTTAGTCCCATAGCAGCATTTAAACCCTAAGGAATCTGAGGAACGCAGTCATTTTGCTCAGTGGAAATATTCTCTTCAAAGACAAAAGTCTCTGGAAAGAGCTAATTTAGCTTTTAATTTTAATTTTAATTTTATTTATTTTTTTTTGAGATGGAATCTTGCTGTGTCACCCAAGCAGGAGTACAGTGGCATGATCTTGGCTTACTGTAAACTCCACCTTCCAAGTTCAAGTGATTCTCATGCCTCAGCCTCCTAAGTAGCTGGAATTACAGATGCATGCCACCATGCCCAGCTAATTTTTGTATTTTTTAGTAGAGACAGGGTTTTGCCACGTTGGCCAGGCTGATCTCAAACTCCTGACCTCAGGTGAGCTGCTCACCTCAGCTTCCCAAAGTGCTGGGATTACAGACATGAGTCACCACTCCCACCCTCTTAGCCTTTAATTGATTCACAAATATTTACTAAAGCATTTACACTGTGCTGGATATTATATTAAACAAAATATGATGTTGAAGGAGTCATAATTCTTTCTTCAAAATGAAGTCTAATCAGGGGAGCCGATATGTATAAAAATTCTGCTAATGCCATGAAACACAAGAGTGGTGTCTTGAATAAGGTACATTTGTAGCTCAACAGAGAGTGTGATAAACAATGTTTGTTGTACAAGCAGGGAGATGATAAGGAAAAGTGTCTTTGAGTAAATGGTATTCAAGTAAAATATTAGAGGATCAATAGGATTTCATAAGGTAAACAAGATAGAAAAGGCATTTCATTTACCCATGTAAAGGAATCCTAAGATATCAAGATGGGGTCTTTTGATTCCAAAAACTTCCATATTTGTGATGACTTTTTATTATCTTCAGTATTGTCCGCTGTCTAGGAAGATTTCAAGAACAGAGTTTTGAATGAAATTCCAATGCTAAAGCCAGGTGATTCAAAATATAATTAACTTATGCTTAATTGGATTTTTTCAATTTACACTTAAATGTTTTTTAGTCTTCGTGATTATCTTCATAGGTAGTATTAAGAAAAGTTTTTTAAAATATATTTTATTAAAATAATACTTAACCAAATTTTAAGCATTAAAAATTAAAATTAAAATATCTGTGACCTTCTGTAGGCTTAGCTGTTGACAAATACTTTAAAAAAAGTTCAAGTTAGTAAGTTCCAAACATCTATAAATACATAAATAAATTTATTGTTTACATGGGAAATATTCTGTTGTAATTAGATTTATCTCTATCAAATTTTGACACATGAATACAGGTTGGAGTAATCTAATACATACTGAAATGTTTCTATTCATCATGAAAAGATAAATTTAAATCCTCTCTAAAATTGGCATTCATTTCTTTGATACATAATACTAATATGTATTATGTAACATTAATGTATATTATGAATATCTAAAATAATATAAAATGTCCATTATTTTACACAAAAGGCCCATTAATGGGGTAATTTGAGAAATGTTACCTTTATTAGAATGCTTACTACATTTTTATTCTATTAACATAGAATTTTCTTTAAAAGTGATATCATGATCCAAATTAAAGTTAGTTATTTTCAAGTCAGTGGCAAAATATATTCAAATTACTATTCTAAACCAATTTCGGAGCACTTTTATTTTGTTTGAATAGCTGTACAACCTATGGTTCATTTCTGTCTTCATAATGTCATGAGACAAAAGTTGATATGCAATAATTTCGATTTGGACATTTTCTCTTCCATAACTCAGGAAGAAGTGGAAATCTAGTAAGGATTGATGAGAACATAATTTAAAAAATAAAGAGAGAAAACTAGAGTAACATCAAGAATTACTTATATATGAAAGCCAAGAGATATTTTAAAAATATTTTTAGAATGAAAATGATTAAGACTCTATATGGCTGTTCTGACAACTGGCATGTCAGACAGAATCATCATACCTCAAGCACACACGTACCTTCTACCTCACCGACGTAAACTAAATAGACAACTGTATAACTATATTATATAATATGTGAATTTATGTATTTATGTTAAAGATAAATTACAGATAAATAAATGATAACAAGAGATTTTCAAATATAAATTTCCAGTAACTTCAGTTTCTATTATTGCCTTAGACTTGGTGTATAATCATAATTGTTGCTTAAACATTCTCAACAAAGGGAACTAAATATGAACATGATGAATTATGTGCATGTAGTCAAGATTAAAATGTTTACTTTTGTGAGAATGATGTTCTCTAATAACAATATTTTTGGAAAACCATAAAAAACATTAGTTCTCTTGTGATTTGCTTCTAAATGTTAAAGAGCCAAAAGAGAATAACCAATATCTTGAATGTGTTCCATTTTGTATATAAGCAGGCTCTGAAAATCAGTTTTCACATTGTTGGCTCAAAATCACTTACACAATAAAGTTATATTGTCCCAATCATACTAGGATGAGTAGCCAAATACTGCATCTAGAAATAAAAATTCAGCTGTTTGCCTCAGAAGTGAAATCACATGCATTTTTAGTACCTTAATTCATAATTAGTCTGTTTGAATTGCCATTAAGTGTCTCAATCAAAATATTCTTTTGCACAGCCCTATTTCAAAGAGCTCCCCACGCAGAGTTTCATCGACATTTCTATCCCATTCTCTTTGATTTCAGCATGGAGTGTTGAAGTATAAATCACTTTGGCTGCTTTCCCACAAAGTAATGAATGTTTCATCATATCAGCCCGCAGGCTTTTTCCCTTTTTGGTTTCTTTCTGTCTTTTTATTTTTCTCTTTTGGTCCATTATATGCTGTCATGGGCTCTACCCCTGCAGCCCCCAAGATAGCCTTATGAGAAGTGCAATCAGATGGAGCTCGTCTTCCGTGGTGATCCACAGAGTACTGATGTTATATTTGTTTGAGCATATACTGTTGAGTTGTTTATGTTTATCAAAGTAACTCTCATGTCTTTTCAAGTCTCTGAAGAGCAAAGTAATCTTAGCCATTTTGACACATCTTCTGAAATAGAAATCTGTTATTTGATGTCTCCTTGATATAAATGGTTGATTCCCCCCAGAAGATCAGAAGAGCGTAGAGAAGGTTCGTGAACATTATTCTAGGTAATGAGAAGATGTGCCTGCACAATTGAAAAAGTACTGCCAAACATAGCTCATTATCATAAAATTAAGACTTTGCATAGTCAACACCCTTGGTCTTTTCACATAATTGTACTGAATACTGCTGGCACACACCACAGTAAAGCAGGTTCATCAACTAAGGCAATCACTAGAAATCAACGTAAGTCTCACACCACTACCTTGACTTTTATTTGTATGTGACAAGATTCCCTGTCTCATGGGAAAATTGTCTTTGAAACAAGAATGCCAGGCTTATCTCAAGATAATGTTTGCTTTTATCATGCCATACTAATTTTAACATTAATGGTAGTAATATGAATCATTGCTAACTTCTATTTTGTGTTTAGACATTACAAGAATTAAGCTAAGACTTTGCTCATTTCTTAGTCTGTGAAGGAAATTGTATTAGCCCCAATTTACATGCATGAAACATGAGAGACACAGAGATGAAGAAACTTATTCAGGGCTTCTCAGGGGTGAAGAGTTTGACTCCAGAGTCTTAAACCATTGTTGTATTTTATAATGGGTGTACAAGAAAGTTAAATAGGTATGACTCTTAGTAGGTCAAACAGCATAGCCTCAAAACATATAAATCAATATAACTCAAAACGTATGAAGAATTATAGAAAAAATACACTGAGATGTTACCATATTGTTCTAAGTTAATGTTCTAAGTTCACTAAGCATGTTCAAATCTAGCATGCCAATAAACAGTAAACCAAAGTTGACTAAGTATAGTGCACACCTATGAGTCAGGCCACAGCACAGCATCAAAGTGTGTACATTCATTTCTGGAAGTATCAAAATTGTTCTCTATATGAATAACCTTTCCTGTCAATTTCATTCACTGTTTTGGCAAAAAAGTTTGGCAATTTGTTTGATATCTACATTATCAAATCCACTTGGTAGTGGTATTTTGCAATGGCAGAGAACATCTTATCTCCTATCAAAAGTAATTCAAAGCTTCACACTCTGAGCCATGAAAAGGTACGGCATGCCTCAGTCTTATCTCTTATTTCTATTTATGCACCATACTTTTCACAGAAATGGGGACTACTCTATGCCCAGCATTCTCTTTTGCCACCTGAAACCACTGAAGCCAGACAACTTTCCTACAGAACCCTGATTATTACTTTTTCTCTATGTGGGTAAAAAATAGTGCCTGGGACCAGCCTAGGAAACCAACACTAGCATGTTCTTTATTTCTGTGTTGTTCCTAAAATTCTCTCGCTCTTGTCTTTCATTTTTCCTAGTTTCCAATCAATTCATGAAATAGGTGTCCTAAAGTAGGAAAGTCTACCAGAAAAGCAGACCTAAACAAAACCAAAAACCAAAAAACCAAACCTCTCATTTAAGATCACTTGGAACATTTGGCTATAGAAAAATAAGCTTTACATTGTACATACACAGCATATGCCAAAACAGAGGCAATTACAAAATTCCATTTTTAAAAACGATTATTTTTACTCTATAACTATTGAAGAAAAAATATTTTTATGTCAAAATCTACCATTATTTTTACTAAGCAATTTTTGTTGAGCCCTCAAAATGCGTTAAGTGTCTTTGACAAAATAGGTATGTGAGAGAGATGTTTAGGCTATAAACAGCACTTGAAAGCATTGCTAAAAATATAATTTCCCTGTGCATAATTCAGTTTATATTATTTTGTCAGCCTGGAATATTGAGAGTTCCTTATTCAATGCGAATAAGGGCAAGTGATAGACTTTATTGTTTCCTAGATCCTTGAAATTTATTGCAACACTTCTTCATGCATGCTTTGGCAGAGAGGTGTCCAGTGCGACAATTTGCCTAATATTGAAACCTCTGTACCCTAAAGAACTTATCCCTGGCCTTGCAATCAACTGTCATTTGACCTTGCTCAATAAATAAACCTTATTCTGTATTCTAATAACGTGTGGTATCCACTTCATGTAATTCACCTGAGTTTGCAACAATCAGAATGAAAAACATTTTAAAAGACACTAACAATTTATTAACTGAAATGAAGACAATAGAAAGATGGAAGATAAGGTAAATGATTTTAGAAGATAAAATTTGTTTACTTCCAATAAAATATAAATATTGCTGGATGATTATACAATTGCCAGCCTCAACTTATTTTTCTTTCTTCAAGCTGCTGACATCGTGGCTAGAGTCTTTAAGGTACTGCAAACTGATTTTCCAAAATCCTAGGGGTGCCCATAGGTTCCATTTCTGAGAATAATTTCCTCCCATATAAGAGACAGATGTACAATAAGAAAGCCCATTTGCCCTTCTGCCTGCCTTCTTATACTGGACACATTCATTTTAGAAATTGATTTCTGGGACTGTGGAAGCTTTCTTGATACCAAGAAGCAACAATCCTTAGCACAAGACAGACATTTGAGTGCAATAGAGTTGAAAGATGGAACTTGCCCTAGTCTGGACACATTCCTGCATTTCCTAAACTTCTCTGGGTTTCCTTTCTCTGGGCCACTAATTATGTAAACAAAAAGTTATTCCATTATAAACTGAAAATATTGCTGAGACAGAAATATAATAATAATTCAAATAATAATATGTAATAGGCTTTGTGAGTTCACTGAATGCAAATAACCATGCGAAATACTTTACACTGTCTCAAAGCTCACAAAAATATGCAAAATAAGTTTCTCATAGGGTATTGAAGCTAAGATGTCTCAAAAAGATGTTTTGCTTTTTTGTTTTGCTTTTACAGGCAATATTTAAGAAACACCTTTATTTGTAACCGAATTTGGGTTATACCCTTTTTTTACAAGTGTTTTACAGTCCAATTTTATTTAAAAAGCAATTTTTCTAAATTCCTATATTTTGCTCCTTCTTTATCTAACTGGCATCTCTTTCCTTTCTTCTATCTCTTCAGCGATTCATCTACCAGTAGTTAACAATTTGGAGATCCTGTGGTCTTAAAGATATACAGAAGGTCTCTTTACAACAGGGTGAGAAAGTATATGCTTGAAGAAATGTTAAGTCTTACAAAATGAAAGGAGAAAATTCACATTTAAAAAATGGATTATGGGGCATACAACAATGGGCTTTGAAAATGACTTCTACATGCTTGAAGGAAACCATTACTGTTGGCGTTCCAAACAAGGAAGTATTCCTGGGAAAGCAGACTGCTTCTCAGGTGATAACAGCACAACAATCGAAGGAAGAGGGAAAGTAAGAGTAGATCTAATAAAGTCCCCATAATAGAATGCAGGGTAATACCAGCAAAGGGGGTTACTGTGAGAAAGACCGGGACTAGGGTAGGGGGAGTGGACACATGGCTTATGTTCACACCAGTCACCATTATCAGTACCTAGGAGCCGTGGACCAGGGAAATGCATCTGCTCCTTTTCCGAGGGCCCTGTGTACAGGGAGCCAGGTTGGGGGAGCCTGAAGCCGGATCTCCTAACCCTCACTATCAGACAAACACAGGAGAGTCCCACATCCTATCCTCTCAGAAAGTCAAAGAACAGTGTAAGAAAATCAGTGTAAAAAGTTAGTTGGCTTCAAGTAACTAAACTTACTCTTATTTTCCAGCCATTATTTTGGCAACAGATCAATGCAGCCGTAATTTATCTTCGTAGGGAGACCAACATGGCACACTTTCACAAAGATTTAAAGGAGCATCTTGGAATTCAGGGTTTCTCACATCTTCTAGTGATTCCATCCTTCTCACCTGTCTTGCCCCACGGCCATTAAATTGATATGTTTTTGCCAAATTGGTTTTTTTGGCTATCTTAAATAATCCCTGCCTAATCAATCAGACAACCTGTGCAGCTGATCGAGTTTGGCTGTTAAGATGGACAAAGACACAACTCAGCTGTTTGTATATTCTCACATATTCCTGTCAGAAATACACAGGTGGGAACTTATTGTCACCACAATAACAAATTAATTTTTTCCATGAATTATCCCCCAAATTGGCACCCCCAGGAACATGCTGGCTTAGCTTTACCTAACCTGGAACCGCTGACAAGCATCACATTGAGCTAAAAGCGAGACAGACAGTATTTCCAATGTATCTATAACAAGAATTATTTCATTTTAAAAAACAAGTCTTTCGGAGAATACTGATTCCAAAGTGCAGGGGTTCAAATCCCCTGCCATAATCATTGCTGGCAAAGCTCTCTTTCAGGAGCTTTGATTAGTTGTTGCATTATTGGAATATGCCCCATCAGAGTATTTGCATATTTGATTTTTTCAGTTTTTTAGCAATATCTAATTATCGTATTGATTATTCTGAAAAATAATATTATGAATACATTTAATATTTAGGAGAAGCTTCTGTGCGCAGTGCAGAACTAGAATTATGTAATTTGGTTAAAAATGTGACCTGTGCCTCAATTCTTATACAAAGTAACTAGCATAAGTGAATCACTTAGAATGTCTCTAAGCCTCAATTTCATCTGTAAAAGTAATTCTAAAAACAATAATGTGTAAAGTATTTTTTATAAAAATTAACAGACTGGGCACAGTGGCTCATGCCTGTAATCCCAGCACTTTGGGAGGCTGAGGCGGGTGGATCATGAAGTCAGGAAATCAAGACCATCCTGGCTACCACGGTGAAACCCCATCTCTACTAAAAATACAGGCGTGGTGGCGGGCGCCTGTAGTCCCAGCTACTTGGGAGGCTGAGGCAGGAGAATTGCCTCAACCTGGGAGGTGGAGCTTGCAGCGAGCCAAGATTGCACCACTGCACTCCAGCCTGGGCAACAGAGTGAGACTCTGTCTCAAAACAAAACAAAACAAAACAAAAAAATTAGGAGAGAGAATATGTGTAAACTCAGTTTTGTGAAACACAGCAAACTATTCAAATATTAACTATGTTTTCCCCACATATTTTGATACTTTTGGGGCAATACTGAGCCTTATGTTTTTGTACACTAACTGCATCACACTGAGCCTTAGAGATTTTTTAATAAATCCTTGTTGCATTAACATATTTATAGCAAAAAGTAGTAATTTCCCTTTAGTTTGAATTAAATGAATTTTTTATTTGTTATTTAAATTTGGATTTTTTAAATCACTTCGTTTAATAACATTCTAAATGCCTAATTTTTTGACAATCAGTTATCTTGTCTACATCACACTTTCCCTTTTCTATTCCAGGAAAATGAAAATATATTTTAAAGCATACTAAAATAAAGACCTCAATATAAACATTTTTGAACATTTATACTGACTCGTCATTGCTTATCTAGATGTTTAGAAGAGCTAACTATAAGAACAAATAAAAAGAAAACTAGATTAGAATGTAAGAAAAATATAGATACCTGTCCAATTTCATTCTAGTGAAAGTTTTTTCTAAAAATAAAGCAGGCCAGGCATGATGGATCATGCTTGTAATCCTAGCTCTTTGAGAGGCTGAGGCGGGAGAATCGCTTGAGCCCAAGAGTCCAAGGCTGCAGTGAGCTATGATGACGCCACTGTATTCCAGCCTGGGCAACAGAAAGAGATCTTGTCTCTAAACAAATAAATAGAAAGGTAGGTAAAAAATAAAATAAAAGTGAAGGAAATGTTAGCATCTTATATAACCGTGGTATATTAACAAAACTAATGATTTAACATTGATACAGTATTAAACTACAGACTGCTTTCCTACTGCATCACTTTTTTCGCTAGCATTTTTTTTTCTGTCCCAGAATCCAACCCAGGTTATCATGGTGCCTTTAGCTCTCACTGGCTCGTTAGTGTGCTGCAATCTATGAAAGGTACTGTGTCTTTACTTGTCTTGGCTGACTTTTGTGCTTTTGAAGAGTACTGGTCAATTATTTTCTAGAATGTCTCTCAAATGGGCTTCCCTGATGTTTTCTCATGACTGAACTGGGGTAATAGATTCTAGGGAATGAATATCACAGAGCTCATGCCCCATTTCACTGCACGAGATCAACAAGATTATTGCTTGTGATGTTAACTTGTTCACTGGATAAGGTGCTGTTTCCACTGTAAAAATAGCCTCTTCATTATAATACATTTCTCAAGAGTCATTTCTCATTATACCTTCAAAATCATCCCAGATTGTTCCATAGATAAGGGTCGTATCTCCCATGTGCCAGCTAAAGGGCCTGGAGTGAGAAATAATTTTCATTAAAACAAATAAATTCATTAAGATTATAAAACTCATGGTTTACAATGCGTTGGCCAACAGAAACAAATACACCATCAGAAAAATTTTTCAGAACACAATTTCCAAGAGTTTTCCAAATTTATAGAACTGTATAATACATTTTGAAGAAAAATAATAACCAAGCCACAAGGGATCTTAAGGAAGAAAATCTGATAGACAGTTTAAGAAAGTGTTGGGCCTGGGATTCTACTTCTAGGAATCTGATCTGCAGAAAGAGTCCAATGTGTATAAATATATAAGCACATGGTTAGTTAACACAGCATTGTGCAATACACACATTTGTTAAAAACAGAAAACAAAAATAAGATTGGAGAGATCTCCAAGACATTACTAAATAAAAGACAGGAAAATGTAGATCAAGATGTGCTGTGTGATCCATTAAAATAAATAATATTTAAAAAGTATATATTAAACAGGTGGAAGGTCATATGGCAAATTTAACTTTAGTTATTGAAGATGGGTGTGGAGTAAGAGAATGGAAATTTTATGTTTTGCTGTCTATACATTATATCGTTTAAATCTTGAAGAACAAAAATGTATCTATGGGTTACATACATTTAAAAAAATGAATGGAAGTTGCCAAGTATACCTATTGCAGAGATTTTTAAAACACATTTACCTGATATTTATACATCATTTTCATAACAACATTTTTCACAATTGCCAAAACGTGGAAACAACCCAAGTGTTCATCAGTGGATGACAAACAAAATGTGTTATAAACAAGATCAGATTTTTACAAGCACTACATTAGAAAAACAAATGAACTAAACTTAGTTTAGACTGGAGGTAGGCGTATAATTAATGCAGGCTGAGATAAGGGCCATAGCTTGAATTGTACCAAATATAATAAACTTCTGTTTGTTGATTCAACAGACTCTCAGTATATTTGTGCAATATTTCCTTTCAGCACAAAATTCAAAGTTAATAAGCACTTGGGATTTGCCTGCTGGAGCAGCAGGGCACTTTTGCAGCAGTACTCTTCAATGAGTCTTTGTACAAGAGATGTCAAGGTCTAGTGCCATTGTAAAGCTTTTGAACTGGCACTTTTCCCACACTTTCACTTGCAAATGATGCTGGGCATATTTTCATCATCTTCCCTAGTTTTTTTGCCTCAGGTATAAACAGACTCATTTAATTTATGTTTACAGCCTACAGTCCCTACATTATGCTATACATAATTAGCTCCATAAAGAAAATAATGGCAAAAATACCCAAGCCAATTAAAATGCACAGTATAAAAACTTCAATAAATAAGTAAACAAGAAAAGATTGTGAAGACAAATAATGACTTTAAATGTGTGTGTGCGCGCGCGCGTGTGTGTATGTAGGGCTAATATCCTTAATAAATTGATTACAATTAATAAAAACAAAAGTACTTAATGAAAAGTACATCTAAAAAATTTATAATTTTAATTTAAAAATGAAACGTATTAATAGAACTCCTGATTGAAGCACACAAAATTAGAACAACAAAAATTAAAATTTATTTATTAAATTAGAAAAAATGAAGACAAATTTTATCAACCAGAGATGGAAACATTTTGGAAGATATAGACCTTCATATTTTATAAGTAGGAGTGTGATTTAGTATAAATATTTGAAAGGTCATTTTGGCATTATCCTTAATCTCTGAAGATATTTACAGTCTTTGACAAAATTTTCGACTTCTATGATTATCAGAGACATATGCAAAATTTTAAGACAATTATTTTTCAATTGCAGTGTTATTTCATGATGGGAAAACTATAAGCACCCTAAGTGCCCCTAATAAGGAATTGTTTGATATCAACTATCATGTGTGTATATATCTATATATGTGTGTATATATATGTAGAATTAAAATACTGCAACCATTAATATGTAATACATACATAATTATATGTGAAATGTTTTATTAAATGTAATAGACATGCTAATTCAGGGTTTAACTAATAAGATATGTCCAAAGTGATGTGCATACTTGTGTGTATACTTATAAATATTTAAAGTGGTAGGTTATTTAGATTTTTATTATTAGTTTTTATTTCAATAGCTTTAGGAGGAGTGATTTTTGGTTACATGAATGAATTGTATAAATGTATATACATTTATTTTTTTTTCCTTTTGCTTTTGGAGTCTTAGTCATAAATTCTTCACCTACGCCATTGTCTGAAAGTTTTTCCTAGATTTTCTTCTAGAAATCTTATGATTTCAGGTCTTAGATTTAAGTCTTTAATCTATCTTGAGTTGATTTTTGTACACAGTGAGAGATAGGGATCCAGTTTTATTCTTCTACATGTGGCTATCCAGAGTTTCCAACATTATTCATCGAATAGGATATTCTTTCCTCAGTTTGTGTTTTTGTATGCTTTATTAAAGATCAGTTGGTTAGCATTTGCTTTAATTCTGGGTTCTCTATTGTGTTCCATTGGTCTATGTATCTACTTTTATACCAGTACCATGCTTTTTTGATAACTATAGTTTTGTAGTATAACTTGAAGTCAGGTAATGTGATGCCTCTAGATTTGTTCTTTTTGCTTATGAATGCTTTGTCTATTCAGGCTGTTTTTTGTTTCCATGTGAATTGTAGTATTTTTTTCTAATTCTGTAAAAAATGATATAGGTATTTTGATAGAAATTGCATTGAATCTATAGATTGCTTTGGGCAGTATAGTTATTTTTATGATACTGATTCTTCCAGTCAATAAGCATGTGATGTATTCCCATTTGTTTGTATCATATATTATTTCTTTCAGCAATGTTTTGTAGTTCTCCTTGTAGAAATACTTTACCTCCTTAGTTAAGTATAGTCCTAGGTATTTATTTTTCACAGCTGTTGTAAAAGGGATTGAGTTCTTGATTTGATTTTCAGCTTGGTTGTTATTGATGAATAGCAGTGCTACTAATTTATGTATTTTGATTTTGGAATTGAAGACTTTAATGAATTCATTTATCAGATGTAAGCATTCTTTTGGAGGATTCTTTAAGGTTTTCTAAGATATATGACGTATATGACAATGTCATCAGCAAACAGAGATAGTTTGACTATGTGTTTTCCAATTTGGATGCGCTTTGTTTTTTCCTTTTGCCTGATTGCTCTGGTCAGGACTTCCATTACTATGTTGAATAGAAGTGGTGGAAGTGGATGTCTTTGTCTTGTTCTAGTTTTTAAGGGAAATGTTTCAAATTTTCTCCATTTAGTATTATGTTGGCTGTGGGTTTGTCATACATGGCTCTTATCATTTTGAAGTATGCTCCTTCTATTCCTAGTTTGTTGAGCAATAAAGCAATGCTCGATTTTATGGAATACTTTTTCTGCATCTGTTGAGATGATCATATGTTTTTTAAA
>NW_012105809.1:58425-104050 GCF_000951045.1 Mandrillus leucophaeus
CTCCACCCCACCCAGTTAATTTTTTGTATTTTTAATTGAGATGGGGTTTCACCGTGTTAGCCAGGATGGTCTCAATCTCTTGACTTTGTGATCTGCCCACCTCAGCCTCCCAAAGAGTGTTAGGATTACAGTCTACAGGCGTGAGCCACCGTGCCCGGTCTTTTTTTTTTTTTATAAACTGTTTCAATCTCATTGCTTGTCATTGGTGTGTTCAGGATTTCTGTTTCTTCCTGATTCAAGCTAAGAGGGTTGTATGGTCCCAGAAATTTATCCATTTCCTGTAGATTTTCTAGATTGTGTGCATAGAGGTATTCATAGTAGTCTCAAATGATCTTTTGTATTTCTGTGATGTCAGTTGTAATGTGTACCCATTTTCATTTCTATTTGACCTCACCTGAATCTTCTCTCTTCTTAATCTATCTGATAATCTATCAATTTTGTTTCTCTTCTTAAATAAGCAACTTTTCATTTCATTGATCTTTTGTATTATTTTTTCAATTTCATTTCGTTCTCCTCTGATCTTTGTTATTTCTTTTATTCTGCTAGATTTGGATTGTTTTATTCTTGTTTTTCTAATTCCTTGAGGTGGGACATTAGGTTGTTGATTTGTAATCTTTCAGACATTTTGATAAAGGCATTTAACACCATAAACTTTCCTCTTAGCACTGCTTTTGCTGTATCCTGGAGGTTTTGATAGCTTGTGTTTCTATTATCAGTCATTTCAAATAATTATTTATTTCCATTTTGATTTCATTATTAACTCCAAAATCACTCAGGAGCAGATTGTTTAATTTCTATGTACTTTTATAGTTTTGAGGGTTCCTTTTACAGTTGATTCCTAGTTTTATTCCACTGTGGTCTGAGCAGATATTTGATATAATTTAATATTTTTCAGATTTATTGAGACTTGTGTTATGGACTACCATATGATCCATGTTGGAGAATGTTCCATGAGCTGATAAGAAGAATGCATATCCTGCAGTTCTTGGGTAGAATGTTCTGTAAATATTTATGAGGTCCATTTGTGCTAGAGTGTAGTTTAAGGGCAGTGTTGCTTCGTTGACTTTCTCTTTCAATGATCTGTTGAGTGCTATTAGTGGAGTGTTGAAGTCTCCCACCATTATTGTGTTGCTGTTTATCTTTTTTTTTTTTTAAGGTTTAGTAGTAATTGTCTTGTGAATCTGGGAGCTTCAGAGTTAGGTGCATATATATTTACAATTATTATATCTTCTTGTTGAATTGAACCCTTTATCATTATGTAATAACTTTTTGTTCTTCTTACTGTTGTTGCTTTAAAGTCTGTCTTATCTGATATAAGAATAGCTACTCCTTCTTGCTTTGGGTTTTCATTTGCATGGATTATCTTTTTCTACCCATTTACCTTGAGTCTCTAAGAATCCTCATATGTTAGGTGCATTTCTTGAAAACAGCAAATATTTGGCTTGTGATGTGTTTAATCCATTGTGCCAATCTGTATATTTTAAGTGCAGCATTTGTACCTTTTACATTCAAAATTAATATTGAGATGTAAGGTATTATTCCAGTTGTGTTGATTGTTACCTAGTTACATTATTTTCTTCCTTGCGTCATTGTTTTATAGGCCTGTGAATTTTATATTCTTAAGAGGTTCTATTTTGGTGCATATCAACCTTTTGTTTCATGATTCAGAACTGCTTTTAGCATTTCTTGTAGGATTTTGCTGGTATTGACAAATACTCTCAGCATTTGCTTGTCTGAGAAAGACTTTATTTGCACTTCATTTATGAAACTTAGTTTTGCTGGATACAAAATTCTTGGCTGACTTATTCTGCTTAAGGCTGCTAAAGATCAGACCTCAATCCCTTCTAGCTTGTAAGGTTTCTGCTGAGAAGTCAGCTATTAGTCTCATAGGTTTTCCTTTATAGGTTGTCTGATGCTTTAGTCTCACTGCTCTTAGAATTCTTTCCTTGATGTTGACTTTAGATAGACTTACGACCTTATGCCTTGTTGATTTCCTTTTTGCAATGAATCTCCCAGGAGTTCTTTGAACTTCTTGTATATGGACGTCTAAATCTGTAGCAAGGCCAGGGATGTTTTCCTCAACTATTCCCTCTAATACATTTTCCAAATTTTTGATCTTTGTTCTCCCTCATGAACACCAATGATTCTTATATGTGGCCATTTTACATAATCTCCTATTTCTTGGAGACTTTGTTCATTTCTTTTAATTCTTTATGTTTTGGTTAATCTTTGTCTCATAGTTGATACAAGGATTGCATAAACCTACCATGCACGACATGATATTTCGATATATGCATACATTTTGGAATGTTACAATTGAGCTGATTAACATACATATTACCTCACATACTCATCATTTTGGTGGTAAGAACACTTACAATCTACACTTTTAGTGATTTTCAAAATACATCGTTGTTCACTGAAGTCACCACTTTTTATAATAGTTCTCTAAATACATGTAATAACTGAAATTTAAGCCATGCATGAGATGGCCCAAGGAGAGAATAAAGGCTAACAAGGCTGACTACTACCAAATGTTCAGGAGAGAAAGCCCACAGAGGAGGAAAAAGGAGGGATCAGAGAAGAGAGCGTGAAACTGGACAAGGAGAAATCAACAGAAAGGAGGCACAGACAAAATAAGTATATGTTTCTTAAAGGTCAGATGTTTTGAATCAGTAGTTCGATCAAGGATCATGAGAAGAGAAAATGTTGGTTTTGGCAACACTGTTGAATTTGGAAAGCCTCCATGGTCGGGTGAGCAGGGATGGGGTGAAACCATGGACAGTGAGTATGGGTGGCTCTTTTGAGAGGTGGCTATGGAGGACAAGGAGTCTGGAGCTGGAGGTGGGAGTGCTTTCAGGGACCACAAGGTCCCCTTTCTCCCCAGTATTGATAGCCTTTTATTTTCTCACATGTATAACAATGACTAGGTATTTTTAACATTAGAATACACAATTGTTTTCCAAAAGTTATAAACGATGATACTATACAAAGTATCTACTCCTAAATTAAAGAGGTATGCAAAATAAGAAAGAGGTAGATAGTAAATATGAGATACTTTACAAATGCTGGCAGGACAATTTAGGAATGGGAGGCACAGGGGTAAAATTATAAGGCAACCTTTGCAAGTATGCAGAATGAAATTAAAACTTTGTTTCTATATGTAACAATTCAATAACTTTGTTCTGTTTTCTCATTTGAAAAACAGGTATAATATTGAGTAGGAGCCTCAAAAGTGCTCAGAAACTACAGGATTTTTTTTTAATGTTTATCTTCTGAATGGGAGACAAAAGAAAACATGAGTAGGGCCTCTCCTTATGGACTCTCTAGAGGGATGGATCTAACTAAAGAGGCCTGAGTCCTAAGACAGAGTGCAGAGATTCAGTAATGTCCCATACGCTTTCTTCGGACCATCTGATGGACTCAGCAGTTAGCCCAGCCAACAGGGGGCCCATGAGGCCTCTGTCCTAAGGAGGGTGAATGCAAGACCCAGCAATAAGGCTGGACAGGACTCCACCCTCAAAGGTCTGGCTGGCTCCAGTCTATTCACAGTACTTAAGAGGGGCATTAGAGGACGAAAAGTTGTCCATAGAAGAATGACCAGACCATAGGAGTTTTATTTAACATGATTTCTAAACAAACATTTTAATTACTTGGGGGATAAGAGAGCTATTGCCTTCAAACAGAGGAGGTGCTCGAATATTCCACATGATTCCAGAACTCAGAATTAGGACCAATAAAAAATTATGTCCAACTACTGGAAGAATCGGTAAATAGGACACACTGCGTAGCAAAGACCTCAAGCCTCTGTCACATTAAAAGCCAAAGCAGAAACTGGAGGATGGCCAGGCAGAGAAGGTAGAGATCTGACCACGTGTCGCATGGCCTAGTGAACTCTACTGCACTTCCTTCCAGTTCTGAGATTGCACCTGCAAGTCCTCAGGCTGCAAGTAAACACACGTCACACAAAAGACAGGTGTGCATTCTGAAACTCTGAATCAGGAGAAAAATCTCTAGCAGGCAGTTATAAATACTTAAAACATTGGTCTACTTGCTTCTGATGACATTATGAAGTGAAATCAATAAGTATGTGGGCGATCTGTTCATAGTTAGTGCAGTACACACTCCAGGGGTGGGACAATCAGTCTCATTTAAATATGAGATCAGTGGCTTAGTCTGAGAGGAAATACCCCCACTGACTAACCTCAAAGACGCAGAGAGTTATAGTACTTATGCCTGCAGGAGCTGCCATTGCCATTATCAAAAGCCAGCCCATACATGCTGTGAATTTCTGAGAAGTGATGGCCAAAAGCATCCCACATCATTTCAATCTCCTTGACCAGGCTTAGATATGATACTTGCATCTCTGCACTTGAAAGACCTGATCCACATCTGTTGGGGAGTTAGAAACAAGTGATCAAAAACTCAACCACGAGGAAACATGATTATAAGCGTTTTCATCTTCCAATGCCTGTACTTGTAATCTCTCACTAGTTCAGAGTCTGACTTGAGTGGATTACCTATCGGGTTTCCGTAAGGTAAGTGCAGTCAAGCACGGAACGCAATCCTTCATATTATTTGCTGCCTCTGCGTCTCTTGTCTTCTCTCTTTTGATGCGTGCTTGTGAGCTGGAATGAAATGAAATGAGAGAACTAAGAAGCAAATCCTACTTTCATAAAAATGTTTTCTTCTGAATTTATTTGCCCACAGAAATTGTTTCTGCTTTAAGTATTTATGGTTAAATATATTTAATTGTCCATTTTCCTGAAATGTTGCTTGGCCTGAAATGTTGTCTTTCCTGAAATGCTGCCTGGATAACTGTAAGTGCTTCTCACCTGGCTGCCCTTTTCCTCTGTTCACTTTCACAGAGGAAGTCAGATGACATCAGTCCTCTGTGCACACCCTGCCATAACTTTATTTCCTGCAAGTGAAAGCTGAAGAACTCACCATGACTTAGTGTCCATTGGGATCTGGCCCTAGTCATCCTTCTCCCAAATTGCCTGCTACCCCAACCCTTGCTCCCTTCATCACAATACCAAACTAGCCTTTGGTCCTCCCTCGTTGGGGTCTTTGAGTGCCTTTCTTCACTGCGAGCTGTCCTCATCTGCACATTCTCAGGGCTGAATCCCTGTCTTCACTGCGAGCCATCCTAATCCGCACATCCTCAGGGCTGAATCCCTTTCTTCACTGCTAGTCGTCCTCATTTGCACATCCTCAGGCCGAATGCCTGTCTTCACTGCCAGCCATCCTCATCTGAACATCCTCAGGGTGGAATTCCTTTCCAGCTTGGCACCTATGCCCAGGCAGCCTCTTCACACTGAGGCACTGCCACCTGGCCACTTGTCTATGGGTTTGCTTTGCCATATCGATCGTCCTCTTTTATCATTTTGTATGACTAATGTAATGTTATTGAATATTTCCTACCCCTCTCCATTAGACTAAGAGCCTCACGAAGAGAGAGAGAGATCTTCTGTTTTCTTCATGAATGTTTACCAAGCTCCTAGAACAATGCATGCCCATAGCGAGCACTCAAAAACTGTTCTAAAATTAATATATTGATTACTAACTGAGAAAAAATCCTGTTTGATGACCTATCATGTTCCTACCACAGAACAAGGAATTTTGGTTGTGATGAAAGATGATAATTATGTGGATAAAATTTAGTTTATCTACATAAGCCTCAATCAAAAACAATAAAATGTGATGGAAACTACACATTACAACTGTCTGTAAGTGTGCCAAGTGTGTTTGCCTGCTCTTCACATGCAACATAAACATCTGGTAAAATTCTCCAGCAAAACCACTGCGGCCCAAATGAGCTTTTTAGCACTTGGCAGTGGTGAAAACCCTGACTCTCCACTTGGCCTTCTCTGGCCCTGCCGGAAGCCACTGAAACAATGTTTCCACATGGTCTCCACAGACACCATGAATAAAGTGGCTCCATTGTGGCTAGAGGGGAGGAAGGCTTGGATCCCCACTTGGCCTTCTCTTGACACCATCCTGGCAGGAGGTCTTGGATCCCTTGTTGCAGCCTAGCATGGGAGATATCCAGCGTCCCCACCCCTCTTCCACTCTTGTGCCTGAGTGTGTAGTCACAGTTTAGTTGCAGTAGAGCAGTTGTTATCTAAAGTGCTCTGTGTTTCTGGGCTGCCCCTTGCCTTCTCATTTGATATAAAGATGAGGCTTTGTTGGGGCTTTCTTGTCTGCACCCAGTAGTGTTACAACAACAACAAAAACAGAATTCACCACCAGCCATTTATAGGGTCCTGAGGTCCCTAGCTTGCCTATCTTCTTCTCTCCACCTTTCAGAGTCTTCGTTCATTGGTTTTATATAAAATTTCAAGAGTTGAAAGTTGTTTTTAGTGGTAGGAAGAGTGAAAAGTACATTCGTGCCATCATCCTGTATGGAGGAATTCCCAAACCTTTTTGGTGGAAAGATCTGAGAATATATTCTTGATACATTCTGGTAAATAGAAACACATTTTTAAAATAAAATACAAAACTACTAAAAATAAACTACTGATATATTGAAAAACACAAGAGAATGTCTGCTTGTAAAAAATATAGTTTTAGTAAAGTGACAGATAACCTACACAGTCAGAAAATGATTTTGTAGTATTTATTGACAATGATAACTCATAGCTGGTATGTAAAAAAGAACCACAACCAATCAGTAAGAAGAAGTTAACATATCCCATAAGAAAATAGGCCAATGGCCAGGCTCAGTGGCTTATGCGCATAATCCAAGCTCTTCAGGAGGCTGAGGCAGGAGGATCCCTTCAGACCAGGAGCTTGAGACCAGCCTGGGCAACATAGCAAGATCCCATGTCTATAAAAAACTTAAAAAAAATAACTGAGCATCATGGCATATGTCTGTGATCCCAGCTACGCAAGAGGCTGTAGCCCGAGGAACACTGGAGCCCAGGAGTTTGAAGCTGCAATGAGCTGTGATTGTATCACTGCATTCCAGCCTGGGTAACAGAATGAGACAGAAATAAGAATAAAAAAGAAGAAAAAGAAAATAGGCTAATGACATAAACAGGCACTTTATGAAAAGGAAAGCCAAATAATTAATAAGCATATAAACACGATCTTTATGGATGTACAAATAAAACGACAAGTACCTCTACATACTTTTCAGAGTGATACATGTTTAAATGTTATACAATACCAAGTGATGGCCAAGATTTAGAGAACCAGTTGCTCCTGTAGATTGCTACTGTGAGAAGAATTTGTTGAACCACTTTGAAAGCAGTGTGTTATTAGTTATTAGATTAAAGACATCTGTACTCTATGCCTGGAGATTCAAATATTAGGTTTATTCTTTACAAAGGCTGATTTTACCTGTGGTAGGATACATGTGTAAAAAGACTCATAGAAACACTCTTCAGAGTTTCTCAAAATGGAAAAACACCACATAGTCACCAACAATAACACAGATAATTAAAATTTTATATTTTTATGTAATAGAATATTATATATCAATGAAAATGAATGAGCTACAACTATAAGTAAAAGCATGTGTAAATCATACAATCACATCAGAAAAGAAAAAGGAGATCCAAAGGGATATATAGAGTATGATAATATTTATATCAACTTCAAAAACAAGCAAATCTAAGCTATATTGTTCAGGGATATAGCCATATGTGATGGTTAACTTCAGGTGTCAACTTGACTAGCTTAGGGGAGAGCCAGGTAGCTAATAATCCGAGATTGCTGGGTGTGTCTGTAAGGCTGTTTCTGGAAGAGGCTGATGTTTGAATCAGTAGACTGAGTACAGGAGATCCATCTTCAACAGTGTGGGCAGGAAACATTCAATCAGCTGAGGGCCCAGAGAGAACAAAAAGGTGAGGGAAAGGCAAAGTTTCTCTCTCTTCTGAAGCTGCCCTTTTTTTTTTTTCTTTTTTTTTGAGACAGAGTCTTGCTCTGTCGCCCAGGCTGGAGTTCAGTGGCGTGATCTGGGCTCACCGCAAGCTCCGCCTCCCAGGTTCACGCCATTCTCCTGCCTCAGCCTCCCAAGTAGCTGGGACTACAGGTGCCCGCCACCACACTCAGCTAATTTTTTTGTATTTTTGGTAGACACGGGGTTTCACCATGTTAGCCAGGATGGTTGCGATCTCCTAACCTCGTGATCCGCCCACCTCGGCCCCACAAGGTGCTGGGATTACAGGCGTGAGCCACCTCATCCAGCCCCTTCTTCTCTTAACCTTGTAGACGAGCACTCTAGGTTCTCTGGTCTTTGGACTCTGGGAGGAGCATCAACAGGCCCCAGGTTCTCCAACCTTCAACCTCAGTCTAAGAGTTACACCATTGGCTCCCTGGGTCTACAGCTTGAAAACGGTCTGTCATGGAACTTCCCAGCCTCCCTAGTCATGTGAGCCAATTCTGTTAATGATTTCCCTTCCATATCATCTATATCACCTGTCTACCATCTATATCTATAATCTATATATTATCTAGATATCTATATCTACATCTATATCTGTATGTATATCTATAAGTATCTATAGCTACCATCTCTATATATCTACATTATCTATATCATCTATATATATATATCTATATCCATATCTACATCTACAACTATATCTTTGTGGCTATCTCCTATTGCTTCTGTCTCTAGACAAGGCTGACAAATACATCACATGCAGATGGTAAAACTGTGAGGAAAATAGCGGAAATATTTTCTGTGAAAGTAATAAGAATTACTATATTTGTACTGATGAATAAATTGAGATTGGAAAAGGAAACAAGAATCTTCCCAGGAGCTTAAACTATTGTATTTTACCATGTGTGAGTGTTATACAGGTGTCAGTTTATAAATATTTGTTAAACTCTGTGTGTATGTGTGTATAAATTCACTTTTGTCAATGTTTTATGTTTCACAAACACACACAAAAGTGAACTGAAGGAAGGAAAGACTAAAAACAATAACACAAAATTAGGAAGCTATAGTCACAACCCAGTCATCAACAAAAATAGTGCATGAGCCTGGAGAATTGGATGTCAAATATTTTAAATATACCTCATTGCAGTTTTAGCAAGAACATCTTAATATTACAAGAAAACTAAATTTGCTGTATTTTTTTTTCTACTTTGATTTAGTGTGAATCACCATCATCTTTAACAACAGTCCCAGTTCAAATTAGCAAAACCAATCCCATTTACCTAAGCCTTTTCATAATTCTCTTTTTATAAATTGAGAGGAAACTTTTCTTCTAGATTAACTAAACTTAATTTCTCATCCACAAATCCAGGGCCTGAAAGCTGTTGCCCAGTGTGATCTTTACAAAACCTTCCAGTGAGACTGTGGATTAAAGTGGAGATCTTCTTTTAAAGAGATTTTTCTTTAACAGTGATGACTACCCTCACATCAATGTGACCCCAAATTTTAGTTATAACTAAAGATAGATCCCCAAACAATTTTGAGATAAAATATGTATCATATTAGTGACCAATTTATATCATACCATCTTATTTCCAAAGGAAATTAGCACAGATATACTAAGTGATATTATACTTTGCAATTTGCAAAAATTACTTGTAGGTCATGTGAAAGAACTTTTCTTTTCTATTTAATTATGAAGTAATATATGCCTACAGACGAGGGTACAGAACAAAAATCAAAAGCTTAAAGATTTTCCAAGAAGCAAGCACTTCTGCAATCATGAATTAAATAAAAAAATAGAATATTTGATAGCAACACAAAACTCCTCTGTAACCATTCCTAGGCCACCCACAAAGGCACCACTACCTAGCATCTTTGTTAACACTTTCTTGCCCTCTTAATTCTCCTTCAATTGTTCTTCTTCATAAGGGATTGCATAAAAGTGTGTTCCCTGCAGCGATGTATGACAATCAAATTCCTTTCCTACACATCAGATCGCCTCTTCAAGCCATTCTGCAGGGTATATATATTGGCACCTCAATGTAGTATGATTTAACTTTTGTCTGATTACAGCTGAGATTGAGCACCTTGTCAAATAGTTATTGATCCCTGGTGTGTAATTTCTTTGTGTTAATTTTCTATCTAAGTCTATGCCCTCCCATTTTTGTGTATTGAGTATTTTGTCTCTCCCTGTTGATTTGTAGGACTTTTGTTTTGGTCCTTTGTCTCTTATACGAGTTACCATTGTTTTCTTCCAGTCTGCATCTTTCCTTCTTGCTTCCTTTTAATGAGTAGAAATTCTTAACGTTAACATAGTCTAACATATCAATCTTTTCCTTTGCGATTATAGATTTTGTGTCTTTGTTTTTGTTTTTGTTTTGAGACGGAGTCTTGCTCTGTCACCAGGCTGGAATGCAGTGTTGCCATCTTGGCTCACTACAACTTCTGCCTCCTGGGTTCAAGCGATTCTCCTGCCTCAGCCTCCCGAATAGCTGTGATTACACACATGTGCCACCATACTCAGTTAATTTTTGTATTTTTAGTAGACACTGGTTTTCACCACGTTGGGCAGGATGGTCTCGATCTCCTGACCTTGTGATACCCCGACCTTCGCCTTCCAAAGTGGTGTTACAGGCGTGAGCCACCGCGCCCGGCCGATTTTGTGTCTTTTTAAAAAGTCTTTCATATCTACAAATGACGGGTGTATTTTCACATTGTCTTTGAGATGCTTTATTGTTTTGCTTTCATCTTTAGATCTGCAATCTCAGTGGAATTGTATGCATGGTATGAGATTGGAAACATATTTTCATTTCTTTCTTCTATATAGATATACCGTTATATCAGCAACATTTATTTGAAATAACTTCCATACCACTGATCTGCAAGGCCATCTTTGTCATAAATCTAGCATCCGTATATACATATGCATGAGTCTCTGTGTTAGTTTTCTACTGTTGCCATAACAAGTGACCAAAATTCACTGGCTTAAAACAACACCCATTTGTTATCTCATAGTCCACTAGGTCAGAAGTCCAGGTACAGTGTGACTCAGCTTCTGTGTCTTCCTGAGTCTCAAGCTATTGAAATCAAGGCGTTGGCACAGCATTCTCTTCTGCAGTCTCTGGGGAGGAATTCATTTTCAAGTTGATTCAGGTTGTAGGCCCACTCAGTTTCTTGCAGCTGTAGGATAAAGGTGGTTGTTGCTAGCTTGATAATCAGGAGGGGCCCAGTCTTTGCTCCTAGAACCTACCTGATTTCTTCTCATGCTTTCCGTGTGGCTATGATCCTGTAACAGCAGGTCGAGTCTCTCACTTCACATCTCTCTGACTTCACCTTCTGCCAAATCTCTCTGACTCCAGCTGGAGAAATTTATCTGATTCTAAAGACTTATGTGATTAGATAGAGTCCAGCTAGATAGTCCAGGAAAATCTATTTTAAGATCTATAACTTTACTTATATCTCTAAAGTTAATTTTGCCATGAAAAGTAATATATATACACAGATTTTAGATTTCAGGACCTGAATATTTTTAGGAGAGGGTTGTAAATTTCTGCCATGTTCATAAATGAGGACACATGCCTTCTAATACTATTGTTGTCAGATTTTCTTGTCACATTTATGCTGACCTCATAACACCTTCGATGTTTCTTTTTGACAGCTTCTTTTTATTAATGTTATTTCTTCTTTAAATGCTATCTATGCAGTTTTCAATGAATTATAAACTTTTATTTATATGAAAAAATAATAATGTATGCAATTATCTTCATTCAGTTTTCAAGTATTTCTTATGTCACTTTGACAAAGTTTTAATATTTTAGAACTTTTTCGATTTTGACTGAATTTTCATGCATATTATCTTATCATTTAAACAGCTGAGGGATGTACACTGATGTCCTTTTGTTCTTTCTGAATGTTAGTCGGTGTTTGCCAGTGGAGAATGCTCTTAATTTCTGAAAAGATATCTGTTTCACATTCTTCATGGAGGACATTTTTTATGGATATAGATATACTAAATTGACAGTTATTTGCTTTCAGCACTTTAAATTTCATTTATCTTTATACTTGTAATATTTCTGTTAAAAAGGAAGTAGTAATTCTAATCACTACTCATTTGAAGATAATTCTTTTTGTTTTTCACATCTTCTGCTTGCTTTGAGGACTTTCCTAATTGTCTTTGGCTATCAAAAGTTTCACTTTGATGAATTGTGAATAATTAAAAAATGTATATTGCTTGAATCTTCAGCTCTCTCCTCTCTTTCAAATTCCATGTTTCTTAACATGCTTATTCTATGTTTCTTACTTCCTCTTCTTAATTTTCCATTCTTTTTTATCCTTGTGAGTTTTTCTGAATATTTTTGTGATCTGTTTTCCAGTTTACTAATTCTTCTTCCAGCTTTGTTCCACCTGCTATAAACCTGTCCATTAAATTCTTAATTTCATTTCATTTTCATAGCTTCCAGTTATCTACCAAAACTCTTAAAATTTTCCCTGTCTCTTTGTACATAGGAAGCATGCTCATATTAAAGCCTTTATTGGCAATCCCTATACCCAGAGTAGCTTGCGGTTTTTTTAAATTTGGTGTTTCTGCAGGGTATGTTGATGTTCCCCTTATACTTTATCATTTTTTATTTTTAGATGAGATTGTATTTGTAAAACAGGTTTCATATATGTTAAACTAGCATAAAAAACATTTTCCCGCAAGCAGTCAGTAACAAGAATTCTCATCATCAACTCAATCTTATTTTAGCAACTGGAATACAGTAGTTCCCCCATCAACACAGAGTATGTCTTAAGACCCCCAGCAGATGCCTGCAACTGTAGAGAGTGTAGAACTCAATATATACTTTAGCTTTTTCTATACATATGTATCTATGACCAGGTGTGATTGAAAATTAGCATCAGAGGAGGTTAACAACAATACCTAACTGAAGAATCATAATCATATACTCTAATAAGACTTATGTGAATGTGGTCTCTCTCTCCCTCTCTCTGTTTCTCTCTAAATATGTATTGTACTGTGCTCTCCATTTTATTTTGGTGATTATATGAGATAATAAAATGCCTGTGTGATGTGAATAAGTGGGGTGAATGTTGCATGTACTATGATGTGGCATTAAGCTACTATTGACCTTCATAGGATATGTCAGAAGCAGGATAATCTGCTTAGGGAGATCCCAGATCATCAAGCTGTGATGATGTGGATGACTGGATGTCAGACACAGATGAGGTCAATGAAGAATGGGCAGGTAGCACACACAGCACAGACACACTGGACAAAGGATGATTCATGCGTAGGGCTGGACAGAGCAGCATGAGACTTTATTACGCTACACAAAATGGTGCACAATTTAAAACATATGAATTGTGTACAGCTGGAATTTTCCATGCGATATATATATATATATATATTGAGACTGAGTCTCGCTCTGTCTCCCAGGCTGGAGTGCAGTGGCACGACCTCGGCTCACTGCAACCTGTGCCTCCCAGATTCAAGCTATTCTCCTGCCTCAGGCTCCTGAGTAGCTGGGATTGTAGGTGCATGCCACCATACCCAGATAATTTTAGTACTTTTAGAAGAGATGGAGTTTCACCATGTTGGCCAGGATGGTCTCAATCTCATGATTCACTGGCCTCGGCCTCCCAAAGTGCTAGCATTACAGGCGTGAGCCACAGCACCTGGCCCCATGCGATATTTTTAAACCAAGTTTGGCTACGGGTAACACACTACTGAAAGCAAAGCTGTGCATTAAAGGGGATTCTGGTGATAGAAAGCTGAGCTGTGGTTCCTAAAGGAGTGACTTGGCCTCTTCTTCTCAGCTCTCTCTCAGGATTTGACAACTGTCCCTACATACTGGTCAGATAATTGTTAATTACCCTGTTAGCTATTTAACGTCTTTAAAAATGATTTTAAAATTTTCTGGCTTTTAAGTTGTTCTCTTTGAGAAGTTTGGTCTAAATAAACTGAACTAGGCTGTCACTAACAAAAGATGTGATTTTCCCATGGTAATCTTTCTTGGTTGACATACTCTTACATACATATTTATATGCCACCAGACTAACATATTCTCCATTTAAAATCTAGTTGTTTTGTTTGTTTGTATTGTTTTTAATCCAGACATGTAACTTTACATTTTTTTTGTCTGATCATTTGTCTGCCTCATTTATGAGGTTAGCATTAGTCTTATGTCAAACACAGCCAATGACGGCACACAAAAAGAAAACTGCAGTACACTAGCCCTTATAAATACAGACGAAAAATCCTCAGTTAATACTAGAAAACCACATTTAGCAGCACATTAGAAGAATCATTCACCAGCCCCAAGTGGGATTTATCCCTTGGATTCAAAGAAGATTCCACACACTTCAATCAATCAATGTGGTATAACACATTAACAAGATGAAAAAATACACAATCACTTCAATAGATGAAGAGAAAGCATCTGCAAAGCTTAGCATCTGTAAATGAATAAAACTCCCAAAAATAGGCATAGAAGGAAACTATCTTAACATAAGAAAGGTCACATGTGAAAATCTCACAGCTATCATCACAATCAATGGAAAAAACTAAACAATACTGAAGTTTTTCTGCTAAGATATGGTAGTCAAAGATGCTTGGACACTGTTGGTGAAAAAATATCAACTGGTACAGCCATTATGGAAAACAGTGTGGAGATTCCTCAAAAAACTAAAAATATAACTATTTTATGATCTAGAAATCTCACTTCTGGGTATATATCCTAAGGGAATGAAATGAGGATCTCAAACAGATATCTTCACTCCCATCATTTCAGCATTCTTCACAATAGCTAAATAAGGAAATAACAAATATCCCTTGACAGATTTTTAAAATGTGATTGTGTGTGTGTGTGTGTGTGTGTGTGTGTGTGTACACTGGAATATTATTTAGCCTTAGAAAAAGACACTCATAACATGGAAGAACCTGGAGGACATTATGCTAAGTGAAATAACTCTATTAAGAAAACATGAGCTAAGGACCTGAATAGACAATTCTATAAAGAAAACATAAGATGGCTCACAGGTATAGAAAAAGGTGCTTGACTTCAGTAATTACCACACAAAACAAAATAAACTTTATTTTTTTCCTTTGCTTTTACTTTGAAATAGAAGTAAACCTTATCAACTGATGAGAAGATCAAAGAGATGAGAAGATCAATAAGAAACAGAAGCATTAAGCTACCTCTCAAACTAATAAACTACCTAAAGTAGAATTGGAGGATAATGGCTATTGGCAAGAACCAGGAACATACGAGTCCTTGGGAAGCTGAAGCTGGACCACACAGAACACCTATGTGGACTCACGCATATGTGGAATATGGAATATTTGGACGTTCTTGTCAGTGATGCCTCGAGCTGCTCCTTTGAAGTACTTATTACACTCAGAATTATACACTCAATGTATAGCACCTGCTCCACTGTGAACTTAATGAGGGCAGAACTGTGTCTCATCCAGCACCCCATCCTAGGCACAGTGCATTGTCTGCCAGGGAGTTAGCAGTTCTCTCTTCACTTACATTACATTTATGTTCAGTAAATCAATCAGTTATACATAATCTCACACAAGTTTACTGTCTATAAACACTGCAATACAAATATGTGCTTACATATATTTTTAGGGGGGCACCTTAAGTCTTCGGCCATAACAACTTCAGAGATTTTCAGGTAGAACTTCTTCAATATTTAACAAAAAAATGCAAATAACTTAGATATGCTCGATATTATTTTTCGAGAGAGTCACATGCAGCCACAAGAGGAGAAACAAAATAGACTGAGGGAAAAAACAAAGTTTATTATGCTGACAGGTCCTCGGAACAGCAGGCACAGCACCATGCGGTTCCTCATAGGGAAGGCACAGTTGTGGTCAGCAGCTGAAAGACAGGACAAGAAGGCTTAGGTCAGTGCCTCATTGGGTTTCCATGGGAAAGGGAAGGCAAGGAGGCGGAAGAGTTTAGAAATGGCTAGTCTGAGTAATTGTGGCGGGCTTTGGATTATAGAGGGGATTCATGATTGCCTGATACCTGATCCTGGGATGACTAAAGCAGAGGAATGTTGCTCCCTGGGGTGTAAAGGCCAGAGAGAGGAGGAAGGGCTGGTGATTGTTTAGTTTACATATCGAAGGCTTCCAGCTCCAAGAGAGGCAGTTTCTCCCCAGCCAGAAAAAGTTTTTCAAAGATGTCAAAACATCATAATCTACAGAAAAAATTCATACCATTCACAACACAATAAACTATCTGAATTACGACATTCTGTCCTCATGACCTCACTTTAAGAAAACTACCAAAATTCACACTCTTGAGATGGTGCATCTCTGACAAAAATTTCTATCTGATTAGAGCAAAGCAAGTTTAACCAGAACCTTCAATGCCTTGGTCATTCTTGGCGATACAGATTTTATTTTTCATGTCAGCATCAATAACTTAACTATGTTAGAAACCGTGATTGATTAAAGTGTGACTAATATGCAAAATATATTCTTAAATTAGACATTAATCCCATTTTCCATGAGATAAATGTTATAAGAACAGAACAATGAGATGAAAAGAGACAAATGTTAATGACATTGAAGGGCATCTCATTGGCTCCTGCGTTTCTGTTGCGCGTGGATCTCTACCTTTACAGATAAATTATCTTCTGAGAGTGATTATAGAAGGCCATTGTGACCTAAATAGATAAATTTGAGTATCTGAAAGAACTTGGTTTCCTAAAGTTTTAGGAAATTGACAAGTGGAGCTCATCTGAATCTGAGGTTTGGGGAAGGATGAATCAGCAAGAAAGATGAATGACTCTGAGAAGCATGGCTAGAGAAAGATCCAGGGATCAGTGGGGAATGCGACTGCAACATTTGAACAGGCCCACACTGAGTAAGGTGATGCTTCAGGACTATGATTCATACGAACTGGGCATTACTCAAGACTTCCTGTTCCTCTAATTCACAGGATTGGGCAGATAAGCGGGCTTCGGATACACAGTACTGCAGTCTCCTCTGAGGTGGGAAAAAGGCAGGATGCCTGAGCTCTTCCTCATATGGGAGAAGTTATTATTTGGCCTTTTGTTTTCTGAGCTCTCGTGTTCTTATCAAGCAATGTTTTTAATGAAAATAGTTAGGAAATAGAAAAAAAAACAACTACAAAATAAATCAATGGTACTATCACAGCAGGCCACAGATAATCATGTTAAATGTGTTGCTGTTGAAAAAGTTTAACAATCAAAGCAAGTAAAATTAAAACCAGTGATTTCCAAACTTCCAGGTCACAAACAGGTGACAAGTTGCACAAAGGGCTCCCGTGGGCACTCCTGGTCCAGAACAGCAGAAGGCACCTTGGGCTGAGGGCACCTGCAAGGCAGCACCTTGTGTGTCTGCACCAGGATCTACACCGCACTGGCACTGCATAAGGCCCAGGACCTGAGAAACAACCGTCCTTTAAAGAAAGGACAATTCCCCAAATGATGGAGTGTAGATTTCCATCACACCTGCAGCACGGGTGTTAAAACTGGGTTCTAGAAAAATTCATTTTTACTTTTCACACACATATCTCTGGACAGAGAATTTACTCACAACAAATGTTAAGATACTCTTTCTGTCTTACTATAGACATTTCCTCCTGGTTCTTTCTCAATTCTAAAACTTTATCCTCATGTGGTAGGGAAAATTTTTTCCTTTTTGTTTTCTGACTTTGGCATTGCCTATGACATGTTTTTGAGACACTGAGTGGTATAGGAATCTTATCCCTAAACAATGTGGGTGAAAGAGAAAGCTCATTCTAGAGTGAGCCACGTTGGAGGTATTCCATTTCATTACAATCTGTACCTTCAGGGGACTCTCAGTGAAACAGAAAAGCATGAAAACAATAAGTTGAGGACAAGAATTTATATATAAATAAATGCTAACTAGAGCTTCCTGCAGGTGCTTTGGGGATGCCCACAAGCAATATTTTCCAGGCCATTGGGGTCTTCAGGGTTGTCTACCCACCCCTGGTTGGCAGTCAATGGTGAAAATAAATAACAAAACTGTTCATCACACCTCAAATCAAATATTTTCTCACAGGAATGCCAAATATTTGAACAATTAAATCAAATTGTGAAGATAGTGATCTAAGGTAAGGGTCAGCAAACTTTTTCTTAAATGTCGCAATAGTAAAGGGTTTTGACTTTGTGATCATGTATGGCCTCTGTTATATACTCACATGTGTGTCCACACACTTACAACTCTTTAAAAATGTAAACTCCATTCTTAGCTCATGGGTCTAAAAATTAATCAGGCCAAGGTTGATAGTCTGCTGACTTCTAGTCTAAGGTGTAGAGGAAAGTTTGCAACTCACGAAAAATGTCAACTCCCCCAGTCCCATGGGCTTTGATGCATATATCAGGAGCGGGTGCATTTACACTGCCTTTTCGGTGGCAGTGGATGCAGTTGATGAGTAATACTTGGTAGTGCTACAATAACAGTATAAAGAAAAAGGGCTTGATTATTCCAGGTAAGGTGGGGAAAAGCATCACGTGGAAATTGATGTGTTAGAATGTCATATTTTGAGCCTTACTTCATACAATCTAAAATAATCACAAAAAAGTATACAGACACGTAGAGTTAGCTAGAGATAGAGATGCAGATAGTGGAGATGATTGCTCAGTGAAGTTAAGGTGTACAGTGTGAAGTTGTTGTCGCAGCTGGTCTCAGCTTCCATGGGCCTTTCAAAATCTGTGCTTCTAACCAGTCTTAATTAGTCTAATATTCAAAGTGTTTTCTTCATAGAAAATCCCCTCAAGTAAATCTGCAGTTTGTAAGCAGCAAAAACAGTGGCCAATTCTAAACTTGTAAGAAACTTTACTTTGCTGGACTTACTAAAGAGAAAGTATGTTGTTATCTAAAATGGTACCTTCGTAAGAGATTTTCAGAAAAATGTTTGCCATATGTCATCTTTTTCCATATGTAATAATTTTAGAATTTATACATCCAAATAAAATGTTTCATCATTGATTGTATACTGATTCTGGAAGGGTAGATATTCAGCCACTGCATATCAAAGCCAGGAAACATGTTTAAAGGCATCGACAGTTTGAAAGAAGACCGTTTGAAAGCAGGAAGAAGTGATTATGGAAATACGCTTGTGAAGGGATAGACCCATCTCCTGGTAAGTGCTGGGTCTTTGGAGTATAGTATTAATACATTTTTTATATTGTATATGTTCTATATGAATATACCTTATAAGTGGTGTGAAGACCTCCAACTCAGTGATAACATATAAATGACATAAATGAGCTCTCTTATCATTTGATATAACAGTTTTATCAGTGCTTTATCAAGTGGGAAGAGAGCTCATTTATTAGAGACTCTGTAATCCAGACAACTAGCTGATACAGGTAACAGTGAAGTCAACATTGAGACATGCTTCCAGTCATTCACTTACTTTGCATTTACTGAGCTTCAATTTCGGTCAGACTGAAGGTGCATGATGAGATTCCAAGGAAAGGTATAATGAAAACAAGTCTAATGTAATTTTTTTAAATGTGATTTGTGGCTTTTTCCAATGCAGCAAATGACCTTTCCCTAAATACTCTGTAGCGCGACTTCAAAATTTCTATTCCCTGATTTCAATACAATACAATATGTAAACGATAAAATTTCTATTTGAACCCTAACATCTTATTTAAATGTTTATGTGTAGATCCAAAATCTTACTGTACGGGTTTCTACATCTATGAGACAGTTACTTAACCCCATTCTTGTCATCCAGCAATAGGTGTAACAGTCAAACTACTGCACAGAATTATTCACAGATTAAAGGTGTAGAGATGGTGTAAATAGTATCTAGCCCACAGCAAACACTCAAAGAAATGTTGGCTATTTATGTTAGATATTATTATTTTAATTTAAAAATTCCATATCTTGATAAAAGCTAGGGCAGGGTAGAGTAAGAATTATTTTATAGCTATGAACATATCTCTGTATTCAGATCAGCTCTTTTCAAAGCATGAAGAAATACTGAAGAAGAGAAGTAATATAATTTGGCAGTGACATTATATTTTTGAAGCTGCTATAATGGTACATATGCTCTGCCATTTCATTACCATTCTATGAACAGTAAGAAACAGTTTCTAATGTATAAAATTACTCGTTCTAAAACATACTTAACCTTTAAAATATATCTCTTAGATAACTGATAATTCCTGCTTCATTGCTGAAAACTCACTACTCTTAAAGGGCAATAGGGTCTTTATTTAAATATATATGTGTGTGTGTGTGTGTGTGTGTGTGTGTGTATAAATTGGAAGGTGATTGTTTCTCCTAACTTATGTGATTTTGTTGTTAGGAAATATATATTTCCTCCAAGGCTCTTCCAGGATGTGTCAAAGTACGGGAGCATTTTACTAAGGTACAAGACAATTTAATATAAAAACCTTACTTGTATTTTGAATAAAGCCAATATATTGGCTTTGTCCCATGCTGTTAATTAGTTTGGTTTCTAATGAATTGAGACCCAAAGTAAAGGCATATGAAGAAACTCCTTATTCTTTATTTTTCCGATTTTCTTTTTTTATTTAAATTCTCATAAGTGGAACATTCCATAGTTAGAAACTATTTAATCTCAATATATACACATACATTATTTTTGACAAAACCCATGGAAGATAATGTGACCAGTTCTGCAGTATCAAAAAAAAAAAAAAAAAAAAAAAAAAAAACCATTACTATCAATGTAAATTTCACTTCTTAAAATGCAGTTTACTTACATAATATCAAATGAAAATTGCTTTTTAAAGAAAAAAATCTAAAGCTTTATGATAATCCTTTGGAGGAGAGAATAAGCAAGTATTCAGGAATTACTGTGTACATTAGGAGTAAGAGAGCCATCAGGTACATACAGGTATTTAAGGACCATACAATTATTCATTCATGTAGATCATATTTCTTTAGTGCTTACTACACACTTTAAGCTGCCTAGGTATTGGTGTAGATACGAACACATATCACTTCTGCTCTAATGAACTTTGCATTTTAATAGAAAAACAGACACTGAATAAGAATTAATTTGTGTGTAGTTTCAGGATGGAGAGGTTTGTGTTGTCAGTATAGTGTAAGACAGCGGGGCCTAAATAAATCAGTGTGCTCAATAGAGGCCTGGCATGGTGGAAGTTAGCTAGGCACACGAGGGTGCAGAGTGGGTTCCGAATGGATAGAAGAGCATGTGTGAAAGACTTGAAACAGGGGAGAGCAGTCAAGGAACTGGAAATTGCACTATGGCTAAAGGAGATCACGATGGATGGGGGTACGTCTATGGAAATGAATGCATCCTTTTGTTTCCAAGAACATTTGCAGTTTGTGCCTAGGGTCCCAGGTAAATGACAGTACCTCCATTATCTCCCAAAACAACCACCATTTGATATTAAACTCTGTGGTCACTGTATTTATTAGAGATATGATGTAGGGAAGTGAAAGTCTTTGTTGATTTCATAGAAGCATATACATATATATGGAAGCATTATATATATATGTGTATATATATATAAATGCTTTTTGTGTTTGGTCCTTGATGCATTTTCCAACCCTCCTTTCTCTAAAGTAGCACTGTCCAATAGAAGCAAGTGACAAATGTATTTTAAATGTTCTAGTAGCCACGTTAAAACAGTAAAAGAAAACCAAATAGTTAAATTTAACTTAAATAATATATTTCATTTAATCCAAGATGTTCAAAGTATTACCATTTTAACATATAACTGATTTTGTCATTTGTCTTGAAACGTGTTATTTATTTTACATTTGCCACAACTATTATTTTGAGCTGGCCACATTGTAGGTGCTCAATGACCTCATGGAGCTAGTAGCTGTCATATTGGACAGTGCAGTATCTCATATCCTTTTTTTGCACCGTTGGTTGAACTGTGGCAATACTATAATATTTTCCACTTGGACCTATTAATCAGCCCACCTTTTTTGCTTTAGCAGTAAAGTTTTGGCGGTTGAAAAGTAATCTGTTTCTAATTATTCATCAACGGGATGGCAACAAATGATCAAATTCTTTCCAATGACATCAATGTCCACATTTTTTTCAATGTCAAGAAAAGAGACTTCTCTTCATTTACTTTTATGAATCCCATGGGCAGAGTCACACAGATAATGCCAGGATATTAGTCAAAGATACAACTTGGGACCCAGCGTGATGGTTCACACTTGTAATTCCAGCACTTCAGGAGGCCGAGGTGGACACATCACTTGAGGCCAGGAGTTGAGACCAGCCTAGTCAACGTGGCAGAATCTCATTTCTACTGAAAATACAAAAACAGCCTTTCATTGTAGTGCATGCCTGTAGTCCCAGCTACTCTGGAGGCTGAGGCAGGAGAATTGCTTGAACTCGGGAGGCAGATGTTGCAGTCAGCCAAGATCATGCCACTGCACTCTAGCCTGGGTGACAGAGGTAGACCCTGTCTCAAAACACAAACAAAAAAGATACAACATGGTGAACAGAAGCAAGTGTAATACAACTTAGGACAAAGTCAAGAGTGAAAATTTGTTGATATTTTGTCTTTCACATATTGGCTATGTGACCTTGGGCAAGTTTCCCACTGAGGTTAAATCTGTGAAAAATGAAAATAAAAATAGGTGTACTTGAAATGCCTGACTGAAAGAGTTGTAGTGCAAATCAAATGAATGCAATGTCTATGCATGACAGTTTTATTTTTGTGGTGAATAGGTGAATAAAGGTTATTTTCAATTACTATTTAAAAATGGCAAAACTTTGCGGATGGCAGATGTAAGTTTTATCTTTAGTTTATGAAGGTCAATTTTCAGTCACCTTTTTAAAAAAATTATTATTTTATTCTTTTTGAGACGGAGTTTGGCGTTTGTTGCCCAGGCTGGAGTGCAATGGCATGATCTCGGCTCATTGCAACCTTCGCCTCCCAGGTTCAAGTGATTTTCCGGCCTCAGCCTCCCAAGTAGTTGGGATCACAGGCATGCGCTACCATGACCAACTAATTTTGTATTTTTAGTAGAGACGGGGTTTCTCCATGTTGGTCGAGCTGGTCTCAAACTCCTAACCTCAGGTGATCCGCTCAACTCGGCCTCTCAAAGTGCTAGGATTACAAGCAGGAGCCACCACTCCCGGCCTCAGACACCTTATTAATACATTATTTCAAAGTATTTTACTCATCAAAGTACACTTGATCCCCTTAGAACCTCAAGACAGAGAATGCAAACTAGTGAATGATCCTTGGTTAGCAGTTGTCTTTATTTACAAGGATGTTGTCCTGCAAAATTGCTTTCAGAATCTTAAGACAAAGTGATTCATTTCTTATGGAAAGATTTTATAAGCTGTATTTTATTTATTTATTTTCTTTTAACAAATTTTACTTAATGTGTTCTTTCAAATGAAAATACCTAAATTTAGAGATAAAAATATAGTAGGGATAATTTAGGTAAACTTGTAATTCTAAATCTCATGGATCAAAATTTGCTGCATTTGTGAAATACCTGCATTGAGGAATTATCTATGGGTATTACAGTTTCATGGTGAAGAAGACTCAAGAGTTAATTTGAATTTTTGCTCCCACTCCCATTGTTCCCAGGCCTTGTTGGTCATAGTTGAAGGAGGCCACTCCATTCTTTCAGACTCCAAAGTACCTTGGTTTGGGAGACACCTATGGCACAATAACCGGGACTTTGACCTACTCTAAATAATTCTTGACTCCTGTATTCTTCTCTCACATGCCTACTCCTTGTTTTTCCTCGTAAATGTGTATTTTTATGGTAAAATATACATAACCCACAATTTACTATTCTAACCATTTTAAAGGTACCATTCAGTGGCATTAAGTACGTTCACAATGTTGTGAATCTATCACCACTATCCATTTCTAGATTTATTCATCATTTCAAACATAAACTCTGTATTCATTCAACAAGAGATGATTAATATCCAAGTCAAGAGGAAAATGCAAATCAAACCCACAGTGAGTTGCTACTTCATACTTACTAATAGTATGGCTACATAAAAACAAAACAAAATGAAAAAGAGAATAATAAGTACTGGCTATGACGTCAAAGAATCAGAACCCTGGTGTGTTACTAGTTAGAATATAAAATAGTGCATCCACTGTGAAATACAGTTTAGCAGTCCCTTGAAAAGTTGAAGACAATTACCATATGATCCAGTAATTCCACTGTACGTATATACTCAAAAGTATTGAAAGTAAGTTCACGCTCACCACCACCATGGACCTGTTGTTTCTCTAATAGATTTTTCAGAACCACCAACCAAGTTCCATTCATGGCTGCTGCCTGCCCTGAGCCTCAGACACCCAGGCACCTGGAGCTCATCTCATTCTTTTTGGAGGTAAATGAGGAGGTAAACACGTTTTATTCTGCTCAGTCACTGATAGAAAGCCGTCTTTGATCCTAGAGTTAACAGCCCTCCAATTTCCCCCCAGGTCTGAGTGACTTTCGGGGGAGATATTCAGTTCTAAAACTGGCAAAATTTTGGGCCAATCAGGATTAATTGGTCACCATATTTTGGTCCCCGAAAAGAATACAGCTCTTAAGTTTAAAATTTGTTGACATTATTTATCATTCGGTTCTCAATCACACCATTCATTTGGCTAGGGAACAGTCCTTTGTCAGAAATGTATCTTGAGGAGAGACGAGTTTAAAAAGTCATCCACACATGATACCTGACTCTGTCATGGACTTCTCACCTCTGAGCCTTTGACCTTGTTCTTTTCATTTGCAGAAAAGTGAACTTTAGTTTCAGGGGTACATATGCTTTTTTGTTACATGGGTATTATATATATCATGGTGGGAGTTGGGTTTCTAGTGTACCCATCACCCAACTATTAGACATTGTGCCCAATAGGTCATTTTTCTACTCTCACTCCCATCCCTCCGTCCCCATTTTTGGAGTCCCCAGAGTATTTTCTCTTTATCTTTGATAAAAGTGACAAAAATAAACAATAGAGAAAAAACACCCTATTCAATAGATGGTGCTGGGAAAACTGGCCAGCCATATGCAGAAGAATGAATCTGGACCCATGTCTCTTACCATATGCAATAATTAACTCAAGATGGATTAAAGACCTAAAAATAAGACCAGAAACTATAACATTCCTAGACAAAAACCAAGGAGAAACTCTTCTGGACGTTGGTCTAGACCTTGTACTTGAGTCTGACTCAGCTCTTATAGGAAGTTACCAAGTACAGCCATTGTTATGCGCGTCTGTGTGAAGAGACCACCAAACAGGCATTGAGTGAGCAACATGGCTGTTTATTTCACCTGGGTGCAGGCAAGCTGAGTCCAAAAAGAGAGTCAGCCAAGGGAGATAAGGGTGGGGACATTTTATAGGATTTGGGTAGGTAAAGGAAAATTACAGTCAAAGGGGGGTTGTTCTCTGGCGGGCAGGAGTGGGGGTTACAAAGTGCTTAGTGGGGGAGCTTTTTGAGCCAGGATGAGCCAGGAAAAGGAATTTCACAAGATAATATCGCTTAAGGCAAGGACCAGCCATTTTCACTTCTTTTGTGGTGGAATGTCATCGGTTAAGGTGAGGCAGGGCATTTGCACTTCTTTTGTGATTCTTCAGTTACTTCAGGCCATCTGGGCATATATGTGCAAGTCACAGGGGATGCGATGGCTTGGCTTGGGCTCAGAGGCCTGATAGCCATCCTGGTACATTGCCGTGCAAAACCATAAGGCTCTCTGCTTAACAAGGGAACAACATGTAGTTAGGCAGATTCAATGTTGCTTCAGAGCCATAATGACTGAACTGAAGTCTTAGCCCTGCTTTACTTTCAACCAGTGTTTATTTAATTTATCCTTTAGGTAATGAAATGACCACCAAAGTTCTATATTTTATTCATCATATAGCATTATTCAAAGTAGAAATTGAGAGAGTGCTGGGTAAAGGCCCTTGTAGGACACTAGCATACCAGGAAAACACAAAACTTTTTCTCTAATCCTGGTTTATCTCTTTGGCCAGAACTCAGTCTTTTCCAGCGGCTTACTAGCAGAGAGGACCAAGATCACATGACTGATTTTAACCACTGTTTCTCAATCTACACCTTATTACTCCCCAAGAAGCCTTTGTAGATATTTTTTCCAATTACGTCCACTATGAAATGTTCATGTCATTGTTCCTCATATACTTGTTTTTGTACTATATATATATATCTGTGTTTTATAAATGAAAATTGTAGGATTTTTTTTCTTCCCAAGAATCTATTACCATCTCCTTGGGTTTGATCTCACCCTGTTATGACCTCATAGTTCAGATCAATCATGATTCATGCTCTGCACCTGGGTACATTGTGAAATGAGTAAGTTAACAAAATAGCGAGGAAGAAGAGGCCCTTGGCTTACATCTAGCAGTGTTCGCCATAGGCCACCTTTGGGATCACTATTTAAATTCAGTATTTATTCACTAGTCACTAATAAACATTACTATTTATACCAAGTTTTAAATAGAAGATGGAGATATAGTGGAAAACTAAGCAATTTAAGGCATTGTAGTCTACTGAACAGTTTGATAGGACATATTCTAAAATGTTTCAGAACCAAAATGTGGTCATATTATGTATAATGGTTTGGGTGATATAAGATTTCTCTCCTACTTTCTTTGTATATATTATACATCAAGTAGTAGGACAGAAAGTGAGTTTGAAGGCAGACCTTTGTTAAAACAGAATTACAAAAATCTAACTCCTAGTGAAGTTTGAGCATTAGAGACACTGTACATCATCATCATCATCATCATCATCATTATTATGGCAAATCATTAAATCTTGTACAGACCTAAAGAGTCACTATTATCATTTGAGTTTTGAGAGTTCATAATCCTCCTTGCACCTTATTCAGTTAGTTGTTTGATAATTTTAGAGAATCTATAAATCAAAAAGTACTGGTCTCATTACTGAATAAAAGTTGCTGTGAACACCAGAAATAGGAACATGTGACTGGTAAGAATAGTTTTTAGTTCAGCATTTGTTTTTGACCTTTAACTCTATAAAACTTCAATAATGTTATTTGTTTGTCTCGTGCAACTTCTTAGAAATGTGTGACATTTTAGAATCAAGAATCACTAAAAATACCTTTCCTAAATGCTCATCTGTATAATCATTTTTACATAATAAAAAGTAAAATATTGAATTACTATTTGCCTTACAGAATTTTATAATATATGGTCTATTTTGCTTATGCTGTGTTAAAATGAACTCAGTCATCATAAAGGTCAATTCATCTATCAACAACCATTACCAAACCTACCATTTACAAGGTTTGCACATTGAAAGACAGCATGGCTCAGGATTACTTGCTAATTGTGTTGCAGGGACAGTTTGTGAATCAAATTAAGGAAAAGGGGAGACGTCAGTGTGGGCTATGGATTCTTAAAAGAGGCTGAGATGGAAAGTCAAAATTCAGGCCATGTCTTCCTGGAATAAATCATCCGAAATGAAAAAGAAACACTTTTTAGACATGGGGAAAAAGAAAACCAAAAACAAAAACAAAGACTGCGATTTCTGTGTGTGTTTGGAATGGGAGATTTGTGAGGGCATATCCGCCTGGAGACCGTTCAGAAAGGAATGATTTTCGCATGGCACTTCTGTTCTGCCACTAAAGTGCTACTAAACACAGAGAGGTTAAAAGTCCTGCCCAAACGGGTTTTCCCTCTGTCTTCATGGAGGCAAGAATGGATTGGAGTAAGCCAGTGAGCAGTGACCTGGTACTAAGTGCCCAGCCCCATTCATTTACCGCCTGCACCTCACCTGGTTCTGCTTCAAGAAAGCCTGAACATGCCCACAGGCAAGCCTTGTCGGGTAGGGGATCAAACCCTTCTTCCAAACCTACTGCACCTTTTCACGTGTTCTTTTCTCCTTATCAAGTAAAGTAGGCTTGAGGTTCTTTGAACCTTCAAATGCATATGAATATTAAGGACAATTAGATTCCTGCATTACTCATGCTTCTGCCATTTACCCACTGAACAGTACCAGTGTGTGAAATGCTCAGGTTCTGTCTGGAACTCCTATTTTCCCCTCTCTGCCTAAAGGACTAGAATGTTCAGTTGTATATGTTAAGAGATTTGCTTTATCTTGAATCTGCAGACATTCATCACCATATGCAGCAGCTTGAAAAATAATTATATTCAAAAGACATGGAGCATACCACATCACACTGCCAAGCAGAGATTAGAAGGGAAACTTACAGGTTTTTTGGAATATCTGGATTTTGAGACACTGAAGGCCACATATCAGACATTTCCCTACACTATTTACATTATATATATGTGTATGCGAGTGTATATATATAACTTAATTTAAATTATATTATAATTATAGTTTAATATATAATTAAACTATATATAACTTAATTTAAATTTAATATTAAAAATAAAGTAAAAAATATAAAAATGGCTTACACACATGCTAAATATCTGTTCTGTTCACTTTTATAAATATTTCCTCCTTCAACTTAACTCTGTACCCCTTGCCATACTGCACAACTCACCTTCCTGGTTGAGAACTGTCCGAAATCTCTGCTCCATGCATGAGGGATTGGGAAGAGGCTGTGATTTTTCTCCCATGCTTCCACTACCCAGTGCTGCTGTAGGTTTGTTGTCCTCCTTCTAAGTAATGTCCTGGTAAAATATTCTGAGCAATATTGAAATTAAGTTAAAATCACTGAAGACTTGCATTTTTTTTTTGCAGTCTGAGATAGCCATATGATAATATCTTACTGCTGACTAGATATCAAAATGAAAAAAAAATCATTAAAATCTGACTGTTAAAAAAGATTGAGTATTCATCACGACCAATAACCTTCATTTTATCTATGAGAAATCTGAGGTACGGAGCACTGTATGATTAGGTCTACAAGGACCCGATAATCAGTCGTGATTAGAGCACAATACACACTTAGTTGTTTTTCTCTAACTAATATCTATGGTTTCTACATAAGTTAGACATATTTAATCAATGAGAAAGACATTATATTTATTTTAAAAGAAAGAGCTAGAGAGAAAGAGAGTGGGACAAAGTGAGAAAGCGAAACAATTATTTGTTGAAGGATGTGATTTGTTTTGTTTTGTTTTGTTTTATATTACTGGCAGTAGAACTCAGAAGAGAAACGCAGGGAAGAAAGGCATGTATCTCAGATTTCCTCTGAAAAATCAGCCATAGCATGAAAATAGAAACGGTTAAACAGTTATTGAGCATTGGATGAATGCTGAGTAATGTATATGTTAGTATTCATTTTGTTTCGTTAGCATGTTGTTACTATTTAACACATTTAAAATGCATTGTATAGCTGTAAACATATTGGAAGGAATTACGCTAAGATTTTTTCAACATCACATAATTATCCAATAGCAGGTCTCTTTGACTCTGAAGTTCTTGTTCTTCCAACTACACTCTGCTATCTCTAAAAGGAATTTCAAATCTTGGATAAATTCTTCATTGCAACCTTCAATTTCACTTTGTAAAGGTTACTATTGTTGTTGTTATGGTTGCTACTGTTTTACAAATACTATTGTACCTAAAATTTCTGTGCATTTGTCATTATGTAACTTTTAAGATATTGCATGTGACATTGGAATTTTATTGGTGTCTGGAAGAAAGGGATTAGGAGCTGGTTCTGTGGCCTTGCCTGTTGCCTCATACCTCAGAATTTGTCCCTTGATCTGATCCTTTTGGCAAAGGTAGCTCACAAAGATATGCGAATTTTTCTTATCCTAGGGCTAAGATGAATGGGAATACAACCAAGACCTTGCACCTCACTGCTGAGTCTGTTTACTTAGGAATGAATAACTAAGATGCAGCTGCACGTGGAAATGGGAACCCATCACTCACCTTAAGGGCAGTGTGACTAGCAGGCATGAAAGTTGAAGGCTCTCAGAGCCCATGGCTCCTCCAAGCCCACACCCACCTCTGCGTCATCACCGGCTACCACACTGTCCCAAACACAGGGTGACGGGGATATCAGAAACAGCACTTGGAGTCACAGATGTCTGTTATGCAGTTGCTGAGTGTACTGCTCTAGTTAGTGCCTCAGATTCTTTTATAAAGCTTGATGAACTTAAGGCTGCACAGACCTATGGTGTCTCAGGGGTTTGGTTGTTAACTGGAACCCAAAACCACTGAAATGGTTGAACAGAGTGTCTGTTGCAGTGACGTATTTGGTGTTCACATTGAAACAGTGCATATAGTTTGCAAAACACATCATGCCACTCAAGGAATGCACATTTTGGCCAGTTTGGAGGTGTGCTCGCCCTTCTCCCGGAGGTGTTCATTAAGATAGGACCAGGCCCTGTCACTGCTCTGTCCTCAGCATTTCTTCCCAACTTTTCCTTCACTTTGATTATTGCCAAACTTTCAGATTATTAAAAATATATTTGGGTGCCTCTCACTTCCTCGACTGTTTTATTTTCAATAACGATTTTTGTCCTTTTCCTTCACTACCTAGTCACATCCCAAATCTTGCCATTACTCTAGAAACTACACCAATGCTGAAGTCTTCATTTCAAACAAGTTACAACCCATTCCAGTGTACCTGCTGAGGCGCACAGATGAATACATCTCTGACTTCATGAAGACTCATTTGGTGTCCTACTTCTCTTTCTACCTATCTTTAAATAAATGTAATAATAAACAACATACTATTTTCCATCTGACTTCTTTTGCTCAATATTATGTTTATGAGGTTCATTAATATTGTTGCAAATAATTACTATTTATTCATGCTCATATTTCTATAATATCCCATTTTAAAATTATTTAATAATCCTCTTCTTTTTGGGAATTTGACTTACTTCCAGATTTCAGTTATTACAAAAAGTGCTGCTATGTCCATTTTTCTACATGCATTTTAGTAAACTCCATATATATGTATATACAATTCTGTTTGGTTTATTCATAGGAGGGGAATGGTAGGGTCACAGGACTTGCATATGTTCAGCTTTTGTAGGTAAAGCTTTTGTGTTTTGAAGGCCCATTTGCATAGCTTGAAGATGTTTCTAGCACCTCCACACTTTTGCTTGATCAATGACTAAGTCATCATGGAGGTTGCAATCATATCTAAAAAGTAAAATGTCCATAATACAAACAAGGAATGCCATTTGGAGGTGGTGTTGTATGAATATTCACTTACATAATAGATAGGCTTTTTATGTAACATCCATGGAATTTCTCCTTATGTACATTTCTTTTAGTAAACATCTTCTCATTTGGTTGAAGTGTAAAAGTACATTTACTAGAAGAGTAAAATACTTCAATAATTAAAGAAGATAGTGAAAGCTGTTAATTTACCTTCAAAATGATCATTAAGATCTTCAAACACTTGAATAGGAAAACAGATTAGAGTCAATACAAATATTGAGAGTGTGTGAAATTACACAAAGGATGAGGTTGCCAAATTGGATTCACAAGATTTGAAGATCTCACCCAATACCGAGCTGGGCTAATAATTTCCAGGACAGAAGCAAACACAGGCACAGAAGAAGCAAGAGAAATCTAGCTGGCATAGCAACCCAGGTCCTTTCCTGTTGCCCTAGGATTAATTCTCAGTGACTGAAATAAAGAGATTACTTGAAAAAGTAGTGTTGGCAGCCACATTACTAATATAAAATGAATCTGTCTTAGTTATAAAATGTCACCATTGTATACTTAGGTATTCACAGAACTTGCATGGCATTTTTATTAGGGAATCTTTCTCCATAAAACCATAAATTCCAGGTTAGTTTATTATAATCAATCCTAGGCACTCAAGGACATACCTTTGAAAACATTCCATAAGTAAGAATTCTCTTACTAACAAATACTATTTGTATACTTAACAAAGAGAGTGTTAACATGTTTACATGAAGATGTATCCTAACACCGTTCTTCTATCTTTCCTGGCTATGTTACATCTGGCAAAGCAAGAAAATGAATAGTAGTTCAGCTGCTAAGACTTTTCTTCTCATGATATTAGCTAGTGAAGTTATGGAAGAATACTAAATATTTAAGCAAAAAAGTGTATAAAACATAAGCAACACAAGGCAGAAAGGTAGCAATTAAATTAATCATAATTGTAATGTTGTTAAAATGGTTTTGTATTTTAGCATAAAAGACATTACATGAGATAATATTTTGAAACTGTGTCTAAATTTTAGTTATTCAATTCTACTTAAGCAATATATTTTTAAATAAAAAGTCCTATTCTTAACAAAATGAGAATAATTTTCACTTTACTATTTTAAGAATTTACAAAGGAAAGAACTTCAAATCTATTAATAAAGGCCACTATAAATTATTTATTATTCAAACACAGTAATGAATTCATTGTATGAATGAGAGAAGGAAATGTTAGAGAATATTAATAATGAAATTTTTTTCTTGCAAGCTTCAAAAACACTAGACTTTTGACATTACTTTTAACTATTAATCTTTGTAGTTTTGAGTCAATAGAAACTTATCAAAATGCATTATACACTTTCACTTTTTTAGTTATTAAAAACAAAGGATTTTTGAAAATGGACTAAACTATGGATCTAAGCAAAAAGTTTTCTCCTGAATAAGTAATAGAAAAACATGGTCAGAAATTGTGCTATGATGTTCACTCCCACCCACACAGACACACAGACACACACACACTAAAATGTTTAGTGATTTTTAAAAATAGATCGTCAAAAAACCTTGAGAACAAAATGGCTTAATGTTGAAACTAATAATGTGTCTTCTTTTAGCATACTACAATTGATCAAGTATTTATAGAATTAAATAATAAAGGGTCAACCAATTTTTATTATTTTTACTAATTGAATATTAACTGCATCATTCACGGTGTTAGGTACTGTTGTATCCCTGGGGATTAAGATGAATAAAACAAAACAAAAGCAAAAACAGACAGACATCCCTGCCTATGAAGCTTTTATTCTAGAAGACAGACTCAGATAGTATGCATAATTAAATGAATGAACTGTATGTTAAAAAAACAAAAAACAAAAAAACAAAACGCTAATAAAAGCAGGTTTCTCTTTGGGGAAGGGAGGAAAAAGACTTTTTAATTTGAAACAGGGTGGTCAGAGTAGGAACCCAACAACTGTTGCATTTAAGTTACCTATATGAATATGTAGAAGAGGTGTTTTACTGGCAGAAGGTATAGTATTTGGTAAGCCTCTGAGGTAAGACTTTGCCTGCCTTATTAAATCAACAGTGAATAAAACTAGAGCTAGATACATTGAGTTATAGGGAGAGAAGAGAGAAGAGTCAGAAAGCTAGCAAGGAAAGACCTCTAAAAATTATACTTTCTCATACAGAATGTAGCCCATTTACTGAAAATTTCAGAAAATGAAAACAACTTGAAATGGCTAAGTATCTCTGAAAACTCAACGTATCCATAAAATAATAAGAACCTTAGAAAAATTGTCAAAGTCATCTTTATCAGAACTCCAGAAATTAACCAAAGGCTTGCAATGTTCAGAAGAGTATTTATTCAAGTAAAAGTTTCAAATGTGGATAAGAACATGGAGCTTTGTAGCATTTCAACTTGCCCTATTCCCTAGTTCCACAGTAGCCTTAAAAAACAGCCTAGGGAACATAGTATCCATGAATATGATCAGTTTTTCCGCCACTGAGCAAGGCAGGAAAGGCTTAGAGTTCTCAAAAGCCCCCTCCCCAGAAAATTGTAATGTATCTGACCTTTCTGGCAGTTCCCTAGAAATTTCTCATTGGAGGCCTTGACTTTATTTGACATGATTCGGAATTCACTCACTCAAGCAGCTTTTCACCTGGGTGTTTACAGAAAAAAACAAAACAAAACAAAAAAAACAGCAGCAATTGTTTTACATTGCAGGTATCTGAAGCAGCAATAACAGTTAAGGCTAGCCAAGAGCTGGCTAAAACATTTAAATAGAAAATCAGATGTCTAGAGAAGTCTTTGAAAAGCTCAGATATTTTCCTGAGAATCTAGAAGATCACACTCATGTGCAGGGCTGTATGTATGTCCAATAAACACCTGAGAAAGCCTAATCTCTCACCACTGGCTGACCTTGAGGATCTGTGCAGGAAAGTAGTAACGGCTAAGGCATGGTTATAAACTGCTGGCTGCAGTATTAAAAGGGTGCCTATTCTAACTTCAGTTTCTGTACCGTGATTCAATTCTGACACCAACTACCCAGAATTAACATCAAACTCTGCAGTTTTAAGAGTACAGTCCCCAACAACGCTGACCCCACTTCAGACACCAATAGCAAATGGGGTTCACAGAACACCTACACTTCTGGCCAACTGACTACAAGTCCAGAGAGCCCCCTTGACTCTCTCTACACTTTGACAATTTACTGGAACAATACACAGAAATCAAGAAAGTATATATGTATGAACATAGTTTTATTATAAAGGATGCAAATCAGGAATTGCCAAATGAAAAGACATATGGGGTGTAATCTGGGAGAATTCCAAATAGAGAGCTTCCATGACCTCTCCTCATAAAATCAGGGTGCATCCCCTTTGCAGCGCCCGTCAGAAAGCCCCACCACGCTCTTATGTCCAGATATTTTATTGGGCATGTCTATGGTCAATCAGTTTAGACTCAACATCCAGCCCTCTGTTCACTCACTGAAAATCAGATTTGCTCAAATTCCCAGCCTTCTAAGCATATGTGTGGTCTTTCCGTTTACCAGCCCCCATCCTGAATTGTCTTGTTAGCATAGTCAGTATATTCAGGTGTGATCCAAGGGACTTATGAATAACAAAGACATTCCTTTCATTTATGAGCCGGGAACAATATTCTTTCATTTATGAGCCTGGAACAGATATCGGAATTCTTTTTCATTATACAACACAGTTCATTACACACATTGTGTCCCTCTGTAGAGGTAAGAGATTAATTGGTTCAAGCCATTTAAGAAATATTTGTCCAATCATTAGCTGACCACCAAGCTAATCATGAGAACAGTTTATTGGGCACAAAATAAATAATAAATACTTTAGAGCAGTCATTATTGTTAATGTTGTTTGTTTGTTTAGGTACTTTTAAACAAAGAGCATTAACATTAATTACCAAAACAATAGTAAGTCCTAGGTTGGGGGAAATGTGAGTTCCAGATATACTTTATAATATTTAAAATATTAGGTTTTCAACATTTCAACAATAACAAATTAAAATGAAATAAGAAAGTTTCACCCCACACACACACACACCAAACCATTAATAGCAATTCTGGTGAGTGTATGTGTGGGGGGGACATATATTGGACAAAACTTTAAATCAGGAATTTAAAATATGTTCAGATAGCTAAAATAAATCATGTTAAAGAATTAAGGAAAATTAAGAGAATAATGTATTGCCAAAAAAGGAATGAATTTAGAAATGTAGAAGCAATGTTGAAGAGCCAAATATAAACATTAGAGTTGAAAACAAACAAAAAAATAGAAATAAAATATTCACTAGAAGGACTCAAGGGCAGATTTGAGCTAGCAGATTTGGTTAGGTTAGGATTTGGTCAAAGGAATCACTCAGTCTGAGGAAAGTAAAGAAAAAGGAATGAGGAAAAATAACAGAGCATTAGGGACCTGAGGGACAGCATGAAGGCTACCAACATGTGCACAGTTGGTACTTCCAGGATAAAATAGAGAGAAAGCAGCTGAAACACAATTTGATAAAATAATGGCTAAAAACTCTCAAGTTTGACTAAAAAAAATTTAAAAAAAACATTTGTCAGCACTTAAAAGAAGCTGAGTGAACTCCATTAGATTAACTTGAAGAGATGCATACCTGGCCACATCATAATCAAAATTTCAAAAGCCGAAACAAGTAGAAATACTTAAAAATGGGAAGATAGAAGTAATTTATCACATAAAGGGATTCTCAAAGAGAATGAGTCAATTTTTCATCAGAAACTATGGAGGCAAAAATGTAGTAGGATGATATATTCAATGTGTTTGAAGAAAAACAGTGTCAGTCAATAATTCTATATCCAGCAAAACTATACTTAGAAAACAGAGCAGAAAGTAAGAATTTATAGACTAATAAAAATTGAATTTGTCACCAGCACATCTTTCATACAAAAAATACTAAAGCCCTTCAGACTGAAATAAAAGGCTATTAGACAAAGTCTTGAATTCACATGAAGAAATAAGGAACACAAGGAAAAGTAAATAATTGTGTAAATATGGAATACGGGATAAATTTTTTTGTTTGTGACTTCTGTTTCTTTTATCTTCTACCCACTTCAAAAAATGACTACATGAAGCAATAATTATACAACTTTGTGAAAGGCTTATAATGTATAAATCTGTGATAGTGTTATAATAAAAACCAGAGGAGGAAAGTAGAAAAGGAACCATATAGGAGTAAAGTTTTGTAGACTATTGAAATTAACTAGGTATAAATTCAAAGTTTATCATTATATGTATAGATGTTAATTTTACTCCTTACTGCCTTACCACTACAAATGTAACTTTAGATTAAAAAGATACAAATAGCTTAAAAGTAAAAGGACAACAAGAACATATCATGTGAATAGTCACTAAGAGAGAGCTTGAATATCTACATTATCAGACAGTTTTCAGACACAAAAAGGATATTTTATATGAATAAAAGGACAAATTCATCAAGAAGTCATAATAATTATGGATACATATTTAGCTAATAAAAACAAAAAACAAAATATATGAAGGAAAACTGACAAAATTTAAGAAAGAAGTAGACAACAATAATAGTTATAGACTTCAATACTTCACTTTCAGTAATGGATAGAACAAGACTGATGAGCAAAAGAGAAATAGAAGACTTGAAATACACTGTCTACCAACCAGACCTAACACGCGTCTATAGAATGTTGTACCGAACAACAGCAGAATGAAAATTATTCTCAAGTACACATGAAACATTCTCTAGGACAGACCATGTATTAGGTTATAAAATAAATAATAATAAATTTAAAATAAATTAAAATATATAAAGAGTGTTTTTGAAATACAATGAAATGAAAATACAAATTTAAAAGAAAAATACGATATGCTAAAATATGGAGTACAGTAAAAAATCAACGGTTAAAAGGTAATCAATAGCTTTAAAAATAGAAACAATTAAAATCAATACCCTCATTGATCATGAAGACACTGGGGAAAAAAAGAATAGGTTAACCATAAATCAAGCATAAAAGAGTTAATAATAAAGATTAAGGAAAAATAAAATAGAGAATAGAAAAACAGAAAAATAATGGAGCTAAAGTTATTCTCGAAAAGGTTAATCAAATTGGCAAATCTTTAGCTAGGCTGATCTTGAAAAAATGGAGAAGTTTAACAAAAGCAAAAAAAAAAAAAGAAAGAAAAAAATGAGGTTAAAAAATGATTAAGAAGATGAAAAGGAAAAAGAAAAAAGTGATTGAGATTAGGAAGGAAGAAGTAAACACAGCTGTATTTCAGATGGCATGATTTTGTATATAAAAGAAATCCTACGGAATTCACTAAAAATGTTTAAATTGAAGTACCTCAGCAAGGTTTCAGAATTAAAGATTAATATACAAAACCCAATTGCTTTCCTTTACACTAGCATTAAAAAGATGAATATTAAATTAAGGCAGTAATTTAAAATACCCTGAAAATATTTAGCAATATATGTGACAAAAGAATTGCCCTACTTTTGCATTGAAACATACAAAATATCATTTAAAAATATTCAAAAATACTTGCATAAATTGAAAGCCATCCCAGGGTTATGAATTGGACGATGGTATTGTTTGAATGGCAATGCTCCCCAAACCAATCTATAGTAACCACAAGTTCAGGAATAAAAATATTGGTGTACTCAACAATCTTAAATTTGCTTTTGAAAATATTCAGCAAGCACCTCCAAGAAGTGAGCACAGTTCAGTTTGTGTGATTGATCTGACAAAATTCCATCAATTTCATCAACCAAACCTTCAAATCTGAAAGCTGTTGAAGAGGAGATAAATTTTTACTTTATAGAATTACAGAAAGAGTGGATGAGAAGCTTAATAACGTGGTGGCAACATCACCAGCAGCAGTAATACATACATGCTGAAGTAGCCAGAAAGTATCTTTCTCTTCCAAGAACTTCAGTTGAAAGTAAAAGTCAATTTATTATCATAGCAGCAATCGAACAGTTGGCAGTATGAATAAATTATTGTTCCTATTGCAAAAAGAAACTAAGAAACACAACTAACAATTTGGTAATACTAGTATAATAATAAGCATTAATTTTGGATAAAATTTCTGTTGTATTCTCATAAGCAGAATTTCATTTTTGATTATGCTCTTTGTTGTCAGTCCCGACTTCAAATAAATACTGATTGTCAATATCTTGTCACATAACATTTGGACAAAATATGTATATTTGGTGCCTCTCTACCCTGGATTGTAAGCTTTTTATGCTTATCCTTCATCTGCTTCCTCCAGTGATATATTGTCTAAGCTGTGAACTCGTTCATTTATGTAGAGTGTGAAATATATCTTCCTGAAAAGGATGATATTAAAATGTGCTAACTTCTCCCTTGATTTATGTTTCCTTCATTGTGAATAGAAATTTGAAGAAGATGATCTCTTAGAATCCCTATTTTTTTTAGAAAGAATTTCCAAGATCAAGGAATATTGATATAAATTACACTTAGTGATTTTTGTATTATTGAGTAAATTTACTCATATATGTATCCATAGGTTGGTAAAGTAAATTACAGAAAATAATAAAAAGACAATCTGTGGTTAGCATACAGGATCACAATGAATCTATTTTTAACAAGATGTCCCACATATATTCACCTTTTGCATAGCTCAAAACCCACTATCATACCCTATTCTGGTTTAGAATTAACCTATTCAAGTGGCATGATGGTGAATATTTACCTTCACTGCTTTTTTCATAAACTGCAAACTTTCACAATTAATTGTAGCTATTTAAACATAAACACACCTACATTGAATCTTAAATTTTATGTTACTTTCAATTGGTCCATTTTACTTATGACAGTTGCTTTAGGTAAAATTAATAGCAGTAGCTCACTTCTGAACTCTAATACAATGTTTCTCACCCTCTGACTGAATAATTTTATTAATTAATACATTGCTCGCTGCTTCTAAGATGGAAACTTACAATATATTATCAAAGCCCTTCAGAGACATATATCTGACACATGGGTTTCACATCACACTCATTTCAAGCAATGACAACAAAATCTATGTTACTTTCCCTGTTTCTCATGTGATGAATGATACAAGGATCAAAATTTATTTATGAAAGTTTGGTGAATTTCTGGGATGATTAACTCATCTTTGATATGGTTTGGATGTGTGTCCCCGCCTGAATCTCATGTTAAATTGTAATCCCCGGTGTTGGGGGAGGGACCTGGTGGGAGGTGACTGGATCATGGGGGCAGATTTCTCCCTTGCTGTTCTCCTGATAGTGAGTGAGTTCTCAGGCGATCTAGTTGTTTAAAAGCGCGTGGCTCTTCCCCTTTTCCCTCTCCCTCCTGCTCCAACCATGTAAGATGTGCCTGCTTCCCTTTGCCATCTGCTATGATTGTAAGTCTCCTGAGGCCTCCCCAGTCATGCTTCCTGTATAGCCTGTGGAAGGAACTATGAGCCAATTAAACCTCTTTTCTTTATAAATTACCCAGTCTCCGTTATTTCTTTATAGCAGTCCGAGAATGAATACAGTCTTCACCCTCAGGATTTAAAAGCAATAGAGGGAAGCAGTGCATCCAGGATGGACTACTATTCTGAAAAATTTAATTCTCACCAAAAAGAAAACCCTCAGTGAGAAATTGCGGTTTCTACTTTCACCGTTTAAGTTTACTCATGATACTCTAGATCTCCTTGATAATCTGTTATCAAAAAAAAAAATGGAAATTGTTCCATATTTAAAAATGTGAGATTTGATCCTATTTATGTCAGTTTCCTTCTACTGTCCTTTCCATCTGAGTAAAATCTAATATTTATTTTAACATAGTTTTTTTAAGCACAACAACACCAAAATTTGACATTGCATCTAAATTTCAGAAATGCGTAAATGTGAAAAAAAATCTCTTGTAGTTGGTATATTATAAAACATATTAAGTGAAAAAATTAATAATAGTATATTACATTATGACCATAAAATGAGCATTTGTTAATTATTAAATTAACATAACTTTAACAATATGTATGAGTAAACAATATTTATTATTATATTTTAAATTTTGTTGATTTCATAAATTAGTGAAATAATAAAACCTGGAAAAGTGCCTCACCATATTTTTGTTGTAATTAAGAGGTAGGATCCTGGTGATTTTCTAGTAATCACTGTAATAGTGAGACTAATGTTTCTAGTCACTATTTCCTAAAGTTTATTTTTTTTCTTTTTTTCCCTAATACCACATATCTTTAGAAATTATACCGTGAAAAATTTGTAAGCACCATGTTCCTGAAACAATGTTTCTGGATAGATTTTCCCTTCCTTCCCGTTTCCAGTAACTATTCCCTTCTCCTCCATATGGCATTCACAGAATCAGCCATTCCTATAATTGCCACGGCAGCCTTGGCCATCGCCACAACTGATCAGTTCACTGTAGGAGCCTCTGGTTCCTATTGTTCCAGTTCCAGTTCCTTACCTGAATCTGCCAGATGTCTGCCATAGCAGCTGAACCATTTTACAATTTCACCAGCAAATATGAAGCATGAAGTTTCCAATTTCTTCACATACTCACCAACGTGTAATATTCCAGTTTTTAAAAATATAGCCATTCTAGTAGGTGTGAAGTGATGTCTCTGTGTGGTTTTGATTTTTATTTTCATCATGAGTAGCAATGTTGAGAATCCTTCTGTGTGCTTGTTGGCTGTTTAGAGATCTTCTTTGGATACATGTGTTAGAATTTTTAAAAGCAGCGCAGACACCTGGTACTGGTGCTGCATTAATCTAGGCTGGGAAAGGCTATATGATAAACACAATCCCAAAAGTACAAACTTTGACACCTAAAATATTTTAAGAAGGTAAAACTCTCACTTGCATTTCTTGGGACATGAATTTTGTATATGTCAATCAGGCTTCGTTGTGGGAAAATGTAAAGAAATTGTCCCAATAATAGTATAATACCATATAATAGTTCTTTTTGGCTGCTTTTTGCAAGGTACAACACACACACACACACACACACACACAAATGTGAGCTCTGCAAATAGCAGTCAATATGCAAGCAGAAATAATAAAAGATTCTAGAAAAAGTGTAACAATCTAACTGTTTCAAATATGAGGAAGATCAATAACTATAGTTCTCCAAATAAATAGATCTTTCTGAAAAAGCGTCTATGAAACACAGGCTCAAGTGATTTAGGTTAAACATGAGACTGAGGGTATGTGTACTGTAATGACTATTACTGCAAATTTGGGCATTGCTTTCTACTTATTATTCCCGGTTATGCAAACCTGAAGATTGCCCATTAACTTAGACGAAACAGCTGTGGGTAAGGAGTATAGGTAAGAGAAAGTAACAAAAAACATCTTTGAGAATTAGAAGTTGAAAGAAACGACAGTTACGAATTAACCACAGGCAGAGACATAAAAAAGCCCACTGGGTGTTTTTTGTTTGTTTGTTTGTTTGTTTGTTTGTTGTTGTTGCTGTTTCGCAAGTTGAATGTCCAAAGAAAGAAACTGTGAGCCTTATATAAAAAAATCCTAGACTTTCTGAGCCTAGGAATAACCCTTGGGTCTATAATTTATGATCAGAAAGTGACTTGTGAAATTTTGAAGCCCTCAAAGAGGGTATATGCATTTATGCTTTTTTCAGATATGGACAAGGAGGATAGTAAAAAAAAATGACGGCCCAAAAATGGAACAGATTTTACGACAGGGAATAAAAGATAAGGATGATATTAAAAAAGGGAGAAACACTGTATAATGAACCATCATCTTTTGCCCAATGGGTAGGTGGCCATCAAAGAATTTTCCCAGGGGAATTTCCTGTTTCCCCTATATTGTTTATTGTGTGTTGGAGGTAAGGTAAGAGAATTAAGAAAACATACCTTTTTGTTATCTAGTTTTCTGGACTAAGGGTAGCCATATTTGGCTTGATGGAGTTACCTTCATATCACCCCAAGTTACTAAACTGTGAGCAGAATACAAAGATCGGGTTGAATTTTGTGATGTCCTCCACTGGGGAGTTATTTGGTGGTTTAAATAAATGTCCACAAATTCACTGATACTCTTCCCTTCAAAAGGTGGAGTTTGATTGTCTTCCTCTTGAGTGTTGGTGAGATGCAGTCATTTGCCCCTATGGAATAGAATTTGATGAAAGTAGCCTTTGTCATTTCCCAGATAAGGTCATAAAAGGAGTTGTCTTCCTACTTGCTCTCCTAGATTATTTCCTCTAGAGAGGACGACAACTGCCACGTCATGAGAACACACACAGCCCTATAAGACCACATGGTGAGCAATGGAGGCATCCTGCCAACAACCACACGTGAGGCAGAGATGAAGACTGATGGAGCCTTGGATGTCCTCTAGAGGTGACCAAGGATGAAGGCAGATGTATCAATGGATTTGCCAGTCACCATTCATTTTTGAATTTGTTACTAGATACATGATTTTAACTAAGAACTGATAAATAGGACTTTTTTGTTTGCTTATTTTCAAAATTAGCTTTGCTTTTTATTGGTTTTTTTTTTTTTCTCCGTAGAGACCTTAGTTTATTTTTAATTCAATAGACATGGACACCTTGCTTCACTTTTGACAGAAAATGGTAAAAACAATGAGAGAAGAAAAATATAAAGTAAACTAGCCAAGAAGATCAATTCACTGGAGGTGAAGAGCGATGGTTAGAGGGATTTGGATAGGCATGCACTATGACCAAATCAGTGACTTCACCAGGGGTCAAGACCAGAAAGCTGAGCTGAGCTGCAGAGGCCAGGCAGGTCCCCAAGCAGGGATCTGCAGGGCAGCAGCCACCACAGACGGACCCTTCAGGGTTTTGGTAAATAGATGACATCACCAATGTTGAGTGTAAAACATCAAATGTTTTCTACACAGCATTTCATTTCTATTTCTTCTAAGAAAGTGAACATATTAAAAATAATATTTGTGAAATGCTTTCCTAGTTACAAATTTCATTCAGAGATACCTCTATCATCTGAATATGAACTAATGCAATCTATTTTGTGGATTTGTATGAAAGGCACTAATATGCAAAAAGGCACTGACAAAATTAAAAGCATAGTGAAGCCACGAATAAAGCCCAGCTTCCCTTTTTGGCTACAATTTATAAACATAAATACAAACCAAAGTCAACAGTGGAAATATGCTGCATGGTATTTTTTTAAAACCGAAAACCATGTCTCTCCAAGGATAATACATTCTGTGGAATGAGAAGCGAAAAATACATAATAAAAGCATTAAATCCCTGTGATGAAAGAACACATTGTTTCTCCTGCACCTCTTTGAATAATTTTGCCTCCCTGCTTTAATGGTTTCCATTACTAACCCAAGAACAAAAAAGCAAGGCTCAAAGCGATCACAGGAGAGCACAACTGGCCTGCGGTGCTGTTAACAGATTTGAGTAACTCATGTCACTATTTTCCAAAATCCCAAACTGAGAATACTTGATGCAGTCTGTCAAGAAAGAACAGAAAACTGGTTATGAAGCAAGTTTGTGTTGTGTTACAAATACTCACAATTATGGTTGAGCACGCTGCACATCATGTCTTCAGTTCAGGGCTTGCTGTGAATCTGGATGAGAAATCCATTAGAAAACAAAAGAAGCATTCCAGCTCTCTCTGTACCATTGTTTTCTATAACAATCCAAATCAATCAATCACACTGTTTCTGGAGAACAGGGCTTGCAATTAGCCTTTGCTAAAGGAGTATTTTATATTATGAGAAACCATCAACAAATACAGAGAAAGGGCAAAGGCCTTTTCCATTTCTTCTCTGGCTTCACTGTAAATCTCCACGTGTTTATGCACAGCTCCTCAGGGACCCCTCTCCTGAAGCACTTCATTGTTCTTTTCAGAAAGGATAAATGTTCTGTATGTGGGTTTGTGTAATGAGCTCAGAATGGATTGTTGCCATTAGTCATAGGCCCTATGTGAAACTCTTCATCTTGCTGAAGATATTTCGAGTTAAATTCCAAGAAATGGTCTTCGTTTGACTTCAGTATTTATGGAGAAGGAGAAGCAATTGACCTGTGTGTCCTTGAGAAAAGTAATTGAACTGAAGACATTTGACTCCACCGGAGTGATTCGTTAATCATGGGAGTGATTCAAATGCAGAAGGAGAATACTTTCTGTTTCAGCAGAGAAAGTGCTCAAAACGAGGAGAAGGAGTTATGAAGAAATTATATCTAAAACTCTCCTTTCTTTTCAAGTTCTACTGACCTACACTAAATCCCTCTCAATCCATAATATAGCCATCCCATTTGCTTTTTGCATTCTGGGTGGATTTTGGTATGTAATGAGCGCACTGGTATTTTGCAGTTGCAGGAAACTGCAGATGCCTACACAACAGTCAAACTACATAAAAGCCATCTTCATTATCACCATAGCTATTTATGGAACACAATTTAAATTATTATTCATTTATTGAGCACCTTTTATGTATCATTTCATTTAATCTTCACAATAACTTGACAGCTGCATACTACTTTTGACTCAGGCTAACCTAGGTCCCACAGTGGGCAGGTGGTCCTGGGATATGATCTCAGACTCACCAGTCTCCCTGGAATGGCCCATTTTCTGCTTCTTGACATCCTGGCAGGGCTGGACCTTTTGTTTGCCAAGGGTTTGTCCTATATTCTTAAAGGGTCTAAACATTTTCCTCTTTATGCATTTGCTTGTTGCTCACTGCTCATTAGATGCTAAACACAAGTTCTCTGATTATCTTCACATATTTACTTTTCTCTCTAGTGGTCACAGAAAGCAGACATTCAAAATGCCACGTGACCTAAGAAAGAGCAAAGTTTTCTCACTGAACTGGTTATCCTCAAGTCGTCAGATACCTGTACCGCATTGATTATTAACACACCTTGGTTCACAAGGAGTGTTACCTCATCACTCCTGAAGATCTTGACGTGCGAAGCAATGTGTGACTACAATTCCTAGAGCTGGCCCTCCAGAATTTGACGGATGGATCTATGACTGACTAAGAAAGGGAGCACAGACAAATTACTTAACCTCTCTGTGTTTCTGTGTCCACTTCTGTGAAAGGACAATGAGATAGCTACTGAATGAGGTTGTTATACAGTGCAAAATGCATAGCTTGAACTGGTGCTTACTACCTGGGAAATGTTGAACAAAGTAGCTCCTTTGTTTATTTCCTCTCTGTATTTCCCATACAGAATAGGTCACATGGGATTCAAGGAGACATTTGTGATAACTGCATCTGCAACAATGCTAATCATGAGTAGTTCTTTGCCACCTTAATTGAGAATAACCAGAGGTATTCTGCAGTCCTCAACTACTGCACTACCACTAATTGAAGGATACTAGGCAACCAGCTAATTAAATGACTAGCGCACAAGCCACCCAAGGCACATGTATTCTCACAAGTTCTTGAGTAGTTATTTTTATTGGCATTATAATTTGTTGTAAATCAGAATGTGCAGGGATTATTTAAAAGTAGTTCAAAATAAGATTCGTGAATTTGAAAATATCAAGGTTCCCCTGCAAGAAAAAGACACTTTGGATTTCAGAATATTTTAATACTTAGAAAGCATTTTAATACGCATTATGTGACTTGAGCTGCTGTAAGCTGCCCTAAACCAATTAGGGCAAGAAAA
>NW_012105809.1:104510-147960 GCF_000951045.1 Mandrillus leucophaeus
CCCTATAAGGAAGCCCTGTGTCTTATAAGCAGTTATTCCTTTTCTCCCCCACCTTCCTCCAGCCCCTGGATTTACCTACTCTGCATATTCTATATTGGTAGAATCATAAAATACATCATTTTTTGCATATTTTTCAACTTAGCATGATGCTTTCAAGGTTCATGCAGGTGTTCCATGATCAGTACTTTATTCTTTTTTATGGCTGAATAATTTCCCATTGTATGTACATGGCATAATTTGGTTATTAATTCATTCATCAATAGGTATCTCAATTGTTTCCACCTTTTGGCTGTTGTTAATATTGCTGCTTTGAATATGTGTGTGCATGTATTTGAGTATCTATTTTCAATTATGTTCATATATACCTAACAGTGTATCATAAATATTTTTTGGCCAATAATGATGATTATCAAAGTCACTTGAGATATAAGAGTTAATTAAAGAGGCTACAGCAAAAGAAATTTATTAAACAAATGTTCTGTTAACAGGAACTAATCCATGCGCCTGTTTCATAGCTCAATGACTTACCAGCCTCCTGTCCTTTCAAGTATTTACACAATGACACTCATTCTCCATGAATCAAACAATCAGATATTCTTCTTAGCCAATGGCTGGATGCAGAGCTGACCAGGGACCAAGCTGTGGATATTTATCCATAAGGGATGCATGAGAGAGGTTATAGTGGACTATTAGCCTGTTTGAGAAGAATGGGCATGTTTCTAAACCGTAATCACCAATCCATGGCTTGAGTAGGCTTAATTTTACCAGTGAAAATCTGTCAGGCTGGATGCGCTGGCTCACACCTGTAATCCCAACACTTTGGGAGGTCAATGCAGGCGGATCACGAGGTCAGGAGTTCAAGATCAGCCTGGTCAGCATGGTGAAACCCCACCTCTACTAAAAGAAATACAAAAAATCACATGGGCATGATTGTACATAGCTGTAACCCCTCTTACTCAGGAGGCTGAGGCAGGACAATTGCTTGCACTCGGGAGGTGGAGGTCGCAGTGAGCCGAGATCATGCCACTGTGCTTCAGCCTGGGTGACAGAGCAAGACTCTGTCTCAAAAGAAAAGAAAGAAAAGAAAATCTGTCTACTAACCATTTTAACTAACACATTGCTAAATTTCCTCATAAAAATGCATGTTTCTTTCATTATACAAACTAGTGAAATTTCTTGAGAGATCCAGATATCGATAGTGGAAATTCTTGTTTTAGCCCCCTCTAAGGAAGCTTTTTAAAATATGCTCTTCAAATCATCAGTAGTGTTAACTGACTATCCCAAGCGTTAAAGCTTGACCAAATTGGTGAGTACACATGTCACATTGATTGGACTAAGTATTTTACATTATTTGTAACGTAAGTCATGCAGTGTCTATGTGAGATAGGTAATGCAGCTGTGTTTGATTTTCATAGTTCAGGCAAAATGGCTCAAAAACCTGGCTTGCTCAAAGGTACATGATGAGTTTGGACACAGTTCTGCATGCCTGTGGTCCCAGCTACTTGGGAGGGTGAGGCGGGAAGATGAACCCAGGGGTTTGAGTCCAACCTGGGTAACCTACTGAGGCCCTATCTGTAAAAAATGTTTGAAAATAAAAGCAAACAAACAAAAGATTACTGAAAACATTACGTGAAGAGCAAACAGGAAAAGTAAGACTTTTGATTATTTGCCAAGTGGAATTTTTACTTCCACATATTTAAAAAGTACAAAGACTCTGGTGAACCTCACTATACCTCTTATTAAAAAAAAAAAAAAAAAACAAGAAATAACAACACAAAACTTATAAAATGTTATTGCCACCAAAGCCACACACAATAATTGAAAGACATAAAATTTGAAATATAACAAAGGAGTTTAATTTCAATTTTATTATTTTGCTATGTGTAAGACTTTAGGCACTACTTTCAACTTACGAAGATTTATATCTCCTAACAGAATTTTGTGGATAGTAGCACCTGTGATGCTGGGTTTTCAGGCATATTGTAGATGAAATATAAATAATTTTATATCACATAGTAAGCATTACAGAAGTTTGTATTATTGTAATAACTTATCATTATCTCCTTTAGAATGAGACACATGCTTATTTTTCTCATATCTTTAATACATAGCTTGATGCTTTGTTAACAAATATGTATGATAGAATTGCAGTAAATCAGAGCATCAGAGACCATAAATTAACATGGGTGGCAAATGAATTTCATGTTTAATGTTTATCCATCCTAAAAGTTTTTTCTTTAACAAGAAATTAGAAATATGACTGAAAAGAGAGCGCTTTATCACTGGTGACTCAATAGATGGCTTTGACGGATTCTTATGACTTCAACCTGGATGCCATAATTTCCATCAGAATCCTTCCCAGCCAATGCAAGGAAACACACACTCTAAGTAAAACTAATCTGCTGGCTCTGAAAATATAAAGGCAAGACAAGTCTGATTTCTCCTCCCTAACATGCTTGCCCAATTTAAGCCCCAAAGAAGTCTGGAGTCACCACAAACATACATATCAATGTCAATAAATATAGGAACCATGGCTCCTAGAAGGTATTTATTAGAAATATTTCCGGCATAGCTTCCTACAACCCTGAGTTACTAAATTCAAATTATGGAGTCATTTATAATATGAGAAAAATTATATATTAATCTACTTCAAATGAAGTTGATTACTGGTATACTATACCAGTAGTGGCACATGGAAAATGAGAAAGCTATTGATAATTATCTTAAGCAATTAAGAAGCAATTTTGGCATTCATTAGCTTTTATTCATTCTTTTTATATCTAGTCTATGATTGTTGGGCTTTTAAAAATCATTTATTGTATTGTTATTATTCTTTAAAAAATATAAACCACAGAATTATGTAATCTGTTCATGTCTTCATCCACCTGAGCTGCTATGACAGAATACCACAGACCAGGTGATTTATAGACGGAAGAAATGTATTTCTCACAGTTCTGGAGACTAGGAAGTCCAAGGCAAGGAGTCAGTAGCTTTAGTGTTTGCTGAAAGACCACTTCCTGGTTCATAGATGGCCATCTTCTCACTGTGTTCTCAAATGGCACAAAGGGCAAGGAAGTTCTCTGGGGCCTCCTTGATAAGAGCACTAATCCCACAACTGCTTCAACCTCAACCTAATCACCTCTCAAAATTCCCACCTCCAGTGTCATCGCATTGGGGATTAAGTTCCAACAAGTGAATCTGGGGAGGATATAAACATTCAGTCTATAGGAGTCCGTGATAACTACCTGCTGCTTAATTAGGGCAAAACGAAATCACCTCAAAACATAGATTTAAATCTGTCTTTCTCAAAACCTTATGAGATTTATGATTATATATAAATCCCTCAGTCCACTAAATTAATCAACTCAACTTCCTAAAACAAACAAACAAAACAAACAAACAAACTTATCCTTCATAATTGATTCCTACTACCTCCTTTAAACTTGAAGTCTAGTCAATGTTGACTGTGTCCACAATTCTATCTCCATGCTCACTCTTTGACCTACGGAAATATGCTCTCCCATGGTTTGTATTTCTACTACTTTCCTGAAATAGCTCTAACTGACAAGGACTACCAAGCTCACTAAAATATTAATTATAACAACCACAAAAAACACTTCTAAAGCATCTTCTTATTGACAATTAAACAAATTAATAGTGCACAAATATTATTTCCTTTTGAAAACATTTTTTGTGCATACAGTTCTATTAAAATTACCTTTTATTCTTTCTGCTTTTGATTTATTATACTTTCTAAATTGATTTTTTTCTTATAAAACAAGAATTAGCCTTTCAATCTCTCATTACTACTGATTATTGATATTATTTTATGCAGTATATATACACGTATGTATGTGTGTTTGTGTATTTATATATACATATATGTATATGTGTGTGTGTGTGTATATGTATTTGAGACAGGGGTCCTGCTGTGCTTTCCAGCTGGTCTTGAACTCCTAGGTTCAAGCAATCCTCCTGTCTTAGCCTCCTCATTACCTGGGATTATGGGCACATGCTACCATGATAGTCTCTATTTACGTAATTTAATAAACTCAGGACTTTTACTTTAGAACGTTTTTCTTCTTTCTGAAGTACAACATTTAAAAGTCTACTACTAAAGAAAAATTAGACATAGATTCATTTATTAATGATTTTTTCTGATTCTAAAGTACACTTATTTGTCCCAATTACTTGAAGGATAATTTTTGTAGGTGTAAAATTTAAGGTTACAGTAATTTTCTATTGATATTATATGGGGATTTAAAAAAATTTCTTTAGACCTATCTGCCCAAATACTATTTTTTCTGCTAGATTAATAAACAATTTAATCAAATTTTAAAATTTCTAATTTCAACTATGTTTACTTATAGTTAAAATTGGCTAGAATTTATTTCCAGTCACTCTATATTGTTGTGTTCCTAAAACTTCACATAGGTTGGTAGTCTCTTTTTTTTAACAATATTTGTCATAATCTTCTACATTTTACTTTTGGCATAACATATTCTTGTTATAGTATTTATCTGGCAATTTCAGTGCTTAAAATGCTTTGCTTTCTGATTCTGCAATTTTTTTTAATTGTTGATTAACATTTATGTCCACTTAGAAACAAAAATTATTTCAGCAGAATTATGCAGTAGCAGCGGGAGCACCTTTCCAATTTTGAATTTGTTAAAATTTTAGGATTATTAATTCTTAAAATTGTTGCCTCTGAGTATTATTTTTCTTTTTAAGGGTTGTACATTAAAATAACCATTTAATTTTTATTCAGAATATTTGGTGTTCGATACCAACATGGCTGCTTTTAGAGATATGTTTTTATTCATCCATTCTGTGTTGCTATAAATAAATACCTGAGACTGGGTAATTTATAAATAAAAGAGGTTTATTTCAGCTCATGATTCTGCATGGCATCAGTATCTGCTTAGCTTCTCATGAGACCTCAGGAAGCTTTTACTTATGGCAGAAGGTGAAGTGAAAGCAGGTGTGTCCTCTGGCAAAAGAGGAAGCAAGGGGTGGGGGTTGCCACACTCTTTTTTTCTTACAATCAGATCTCATAGTAACTAATAGAGAATTCACTAATTACTGTGGGGAGGTCATCAAGCCGCTCGTGAGAAACCTACCCTCATGACCTAAACACCTCCCTCTCGACCCCACTTTCAACATTGGGGAATCACATTTTGCCATGAGATTTGAAAGGGACAAATATTCAAACTATATCATGTACTACATTGTATTCCCAGAAATATAGCTATACAATATCATTTAATGTATTTATTTTCACGTATCATAACTGTTTACCTTGTTTTCATTATTTAAATTTGTGTCCTACACTTTATCATTATTCTCAATAGTCATAAAAGAAATTAACTGTTAGAGTTTGCATTTCCACTCCTAATCATATGTTAAAATTGAATTTCTACTGTTACAGCATTAAGAAGCAGGACCTTTAAGAGGAGATTGGGTCATAATTACACCACTCTCATAAACGAATTAATGCTGTTATCATGAGAGTGGGTTAGAGCACGAGTGGGTTCCTGGTAAGGAGAATGAGTTTGGCCCAATTTGTCATGTCTGTCATGTGTGCTCACTTTTCCTTCCACCTTCCACCTCCCAGCACAGAGTAGATGATGCAGTGTGAAGGCCCTTGCCAGGTGGCAGCACCATGCTGTTGGACTTCCAGCCTCCAGAACCATGAGCCAAATAAACTGTTATTGTTTGAAAACTATCCAATCTTTGGTAGTCTGCTACAGCAGGAAAGTATGCAAGACAGAAATTTGAGACATGTATGGCCTTAATTCATAGCTGATGTCACCTTTACATTCTCTAAAGATTCAGATGCCAAAATAAGAAAAAGTAATAATAACAGTAATACTAAAAATAATAGCAATCCAAAAAACTATAAAAAGTCAAGCTTAATTTTGTAAAATTTTAAGTTGATAAGGATTCAGAAATCTATTAAACAGAGAAAGTCTAATAAACACATAATATTTTGAGCCTACCACACAAGAGTATGAATATAATTTTATGAAACAGAGCCAAACAGGCGGTAGACTAAGCCTAACAAAATGGCAAACCTGATGGGATTAAGTTTAGTCTCAGAGGAGTTTTGTAATTAAGAACCTTAACCTGTTAAGATGAATTCTGCATAGAAAAATAATCCCACATGGAACCTCTTTTCACTTTGGCCATATTTTTCTACCTTTTGCAACGCTGTAAATCTACTGGTATGATAAAGCACAAGACAGGGCCCTCCAAATGAAGTGAAAAAATCCATAGAAAGAGATGACAGGTAACACAAACGTTAGAATAAGCACACACAGTCTTTAAAACAACCATGGTTGGTATATGCAAAAATTAGAGAAAAGAGAACAGAAAAGATTAAAGGATGGAGAACTTTCTCAAATAAATTAATTTATAAAAAAGAATTGAACTGAAATTAAAACATTTAAGTTTACAATCTCCATAATTACAAAATTATTGGCTAGGCGCAGTGGCTCACGCCTGTAATCTCAGCGCTTTGGGAGGCCAAGGCAGACAGATCACTAGGTCAGGAGATCAGACCATCCTAGTTAACATGGTGAAACCTCATCTCTACTAAAATTACAAAAAATTAGCCGGGCGTAGTGGCAGGCACCTGTAGTCCCAGCTACTCCGGAGGCTGAGGCAGGAGAACGGTGTGAACCCAGAAGGCGGAGATTGCAGGGAGCCGAGATCACACCACTGCACTCCAGCCTGGGCAACAGAGTGAGACTTTGCATCAAAAAAAAAAAAAAAAAAAAAAAAGAAAGAAATTATTGGTTGTTTTAATAGCCAGAACAAACACACAGATCAAAATGCAAACTCAAATATTAGAAGAAACATAAAATTATCTTTCAAAACAAAAACACAAAGGAAATAAAGAAGGGAAAATTCAGGAAAGACAATAAGACACATGTTGCCTGGAGTAGAAGCATCTAAATTGTGTAATGAATGCCCAAAAAGGTGAGAAGGAAAGCATAGCTGAGAGGTTTTCAAGGCTGGGAAAAGACATCAGCCCATCAGAATGGAGCAAAGAAAAATAAATTAAATGAAAACCATATATAAGCAAATCACAATTGAAATGCTGTAAAACTAAAGACCAAGAGAAAATGATAAAAGCAGCCAGAGAAAAAGAAACATTTGTAACAGAAGTAATGGAATTCAGGGAAAAAAATAAATGCCATCTTTAAAATGCTGAAATTAATTTACTTATTTTATATTTAATGAAATTATCCACCAAAACAGGAAACAAAGATGGTTTTAGAAAATAAAATAACAAGTCTTTGTCATCACCAGTGATGCACGAAATAAATACGCAAAGAGGGTCTTTAAGGGGAAAAGGAAAAGGTAATTATAAATGAAAAAAGTAGAAATACAAAAGGAATGTAGATTAGTATGGACAGTAAATTGTGAGAAAACATACATATTATTTTTTCCACAGAGTCATAATAGTGATGGCTTATTTTGAGGATTTAAATATATGAATGATTATGCTGAAGATGCCAATGAAACAAAAGGTGATGGGATGTTAAGGGAAATAAGCTGTTCTGAAATTCTAAGTTTTTTCATTTAGAAATTCTAAAAATACTGAGTTTTATTAGTCAAGAATGAATGCTGTATTTTCCAGTGCAACGACTAAATTAAATTTGTAAAATGGAAAAAAAAAAAAGCAACTTTAAGAGAGATTCCAGATTCATTATCATAGTTTGGGTACACAAAGAAATTGGATGTAGAGGATCAGAGAAAGCAGTAAGTCAGATAGGCTCCAAGCTGTTGGCCTGAGCAACTGGAAAGATAGAGGAAACTGTGAGTGTAGTAGGCTTGATGGTGTGGGGAGATGGGATGTTCGATTGGGATATGTCTACACACACAACAGAAATATAGGGTTTTTTTTTTTTTAACTGGAAATTCACATTGACTGGACTCACCCCTTGTCTCTCCTTTTTCTTATATTTTATATGACTGACACATCCTTTCCTCATATGGTTGACTTGGAATTTTTTTCTAACATTTTAATCCAATTTTGAGCATTTTTGACTGTGTCCTCAGTTTGCTCACATCACACTTTAACTCTCAGGGATAAGCTCAATTTTCCTGACTCAGGAGCAGCTTCAAAATGCCCCTCTATACCATGCTTAGCAATTTGGTTAAAATTATGGAGTAGTATAGATTTTTATTAATTAAGGCTGGAATTAAATTACAAACTCTTTCTCCAGATTTTGTGAGTTAAGTATTTAATATTCTCAGGAAGAAACAGTATCTCCTTTTCTATTGATAATTTAAAAACTGGTATGACTTTAATGCTGCTTATTGTATTACATGCCAAATGACAATACAAATTCTTGTTAATTCTAAAAAAGTTGAGACAATTTATCAATGGAATAATTTTGAAAAAAACAGCTCTAACATAAATTAGCTAACTTTTTTTTTTTTTTTTTTTTTTTGAGGCAGGGTCTCCCTGGGTCACCCAAGCTGGAATGCAATGGTACGACCCCAGCTCACTGCAGTCTCAACCTCCCAGGCACAAGCAATCCTCTCAACTCAGTGTCCCAAGTAGCTGGGATGGACTACAAGCATGCACCACGACATCCAGCTAATTTTGTTTATTTTTTATTTTGTAGAGACAGTCTCCCTATATTGCCCAGGCTGGTCTCTAACTCCTGGCTTTAAGCAATTCTCCCCGCTCGGCCTCCCAAAGTGCAGATTATAGGTGTGAGCCACAACAGCTGGCCAAAACTTTTAAATTTGTGTTTCAATCATATTACATGAGGCAAGATAAGAAAATGTATTATCAATATAAATTATTGCATGCTATATTTACATAGCCAAATTATATTTAAAACTACGTATTTCAGTAATGTTTATCTAAAATTAATTTCACATTCTACACCTGTCAATTAATTCTAGTAACTAGGCAATCAGGCTGAAAACAATTTCATCAAATCAATTGGTTTGCATTAATGTGTACTTAAAAATTATGTGTTTACTCAAAACTGAAAATCAATGGTTTAAATATCATATGAATCAAATAAACATTTGTTTTACCTTTTCTCTCCAAAAATATGTTGATGGCTAAGTATAAACAGAGTCTATTTAAGAGCACAAAAATACCTTGAATACTTTGTTTAATGCTCATTAACATAAATCAGGGAATTAAAGAAAAATGTTTCTGATTAGAGGCTAATGTTGGATTTTTATCGCACTATTTTGAAATTCAATGACCAAATGAGTTTTGTTTTCTGCATACTTTGAAAACCATTTTAGAATACTTATACTAATGTGTTTTTTTCAGGATTTGAGGAATACTTAGACATATTCCAAAAGCGGGATACTTACAACACTGGAGCAGTTGGTAAAATGCATATACATTGACTAGGAAATTTATCTCTAAAGGATCATTTTGAATGGCAATTTTAACATTGCAAAAACCCATCAGTTAACTATCAAATAGAGGGAGTTATAGCTTGTGATAAGCATAGCCAGGGTCTGATTTTTGTTTTCTTTTCTTTTCTCAATTTCTCCCTTTTTCAGAAAAAAAGCCTAAAGAAAGACTGGTCGTGCTTGCGATCTCAAGCCAGGCCTCAGGATGAACAGGACTGTGACTTGTTAGTTAAGAGTGTCTACGAAATTCTCCAAGGTACTATGATAGCAGCTAGGGTTGGCTCAGAAGACTCTATTCAGATATGTGATGTTGGGAAATGATGGCAACGAGAACTCTGGTGTGGCACATAATCAAGCCTGATGAGATTCTCCAGTTGGAATTTAGAGACGAGCCCTGGAGAAAAGGCTCTTTTTCTAGGCAGAGCTACCTAGAAGATTAGAGACATAAGGAGCTTTTAGAGAAGTTCAAATTACACCTGAATAAGGTTTCTAAATCAGTTGCATCCATCATGCATAAAAACAGTGGTCAAGAAGAGGAATACTATATTTGGGAACAAATTGCTCTAGTGATTTTAGTTATAAAAAGTTTATATGATAAGACACTATAATGTGTTACTTTTATGGGTCTATTTGATTAGGCCATAGGGTGCCCAGATATTTAGTTAACCATCATTTTGGGGTGTGTCTGTGATGGTGTTTCTGGGTGAGATTAACAGTTGAATAGGTATACTGAGTCAAGCAGAATGCCCTCCTCAGTGTATTCAGACCTCATCCAAATTGTTGAAGGTCTAAATAAAATAAAAGTCTGAGTAAGAAAGAATTTTTCTTTCTGCCTTTCTATCTTCAATCTGGTACATGAATCTTCTTTTTAAGACTTAGACTCAGGCTCACAATGAGCTCTTCTGGTCCTCAGACCTTTGGATTCGGACTACAGCTGTATCATCAGCTCTCCTGGGTCTCTGGCTTTCCCACTACACATCTGGGACTTCTTAGTCTTCAAAATCACATAATTCAGAGACAGAGAGAGAGAGTGTGTTTTGTTTTGATTTTTCCTACTGTGGTCTTAAGATCTCTTTCAAGAGAGTGACTATAAACTCTAGCCCTGATAGGGCTCCAGGGCATTGGTTACCGGTGTTTAGAATGTGCCTTACATGGGATAATTTTTATTCTGGCAGACAGCCAGATGCCTAAGTGTCTGACATGTGACCATATGTTTCTCCTTTAAAAAACTTGTTTCTAGTGGCAGAAGCCCTTGGGTCTGTTACCTTATCTGTGCCGGTTTATTCCTGCCACTCTCTAGAAGAATGCTGACAAGGGAAGGGGTTAGCTTGGCTGCATCAGTCATATGAGACACAGGAGGCAGCTCAGCAAAATAGATGAAATGACAGAAGCAGCATTATTTGCAGGCCCTCAAGAGAAGAGGGAGCCTCCGAAGGCTGATAGAAAGTGGGAAACCATCTAGAACCTGCATGCTTAATCAGTGGGTGGAGAGCAAGAGAGAGGGATGCACCTGTAGGCTCAAACTTTTTTAGGGGGTGCAGGGTGCTATCTCACACCTGATTTTTCATGGGAAGTTCTAACTGGTAGTTTAGAACCCACAGGCGTGAGTTCCTTGTAGTTACACTGTGTCTGAGAGGCGGTTTTTGTGGCATTCTCGGGCAGCCCGCACAAGGCATGAGGGTCACAGGTGAGTCACGTAGGCTGTATCAAGCTGTCCCACAGGGAGGTGGTCACCAGGAGGCGGTTGTACAAGGCAAGCACCACACTGAGGAACTGGGAGGAGGCAGAGAACTGGAAACTGTCAAGGATGCCTGAGCCTTGATTCTGTAGATAAAAGTCAAATTTACATTCACAATGGATACAATGAAAAATATTTTGAAGCCGCACATAGTGGCTCATGCCTATAATCCCAGCATTTTGGGAGGCTGAGGCAGGTGGATCACGTGAGGTCAGGAGTTTGAGACTAGCCTGGCCAAAGTGGCGAAACCGTGTCTCTAATAAAAATACAAAGATTAGCCGGGCCTAGTGGTATGTGCCTGTAATCCCAGCTACTAGAGAGGCTGAGGAAGGAGAATCTCTTGAACCCAGGAGGCAGAGGTTGCAGTGGGCCAAGATCATACCACTGCACTCCAGCCTGGGCAACAGAGCAAGACTATCTCAAAAATAAAAAAAAATAGAAAAAATATTTTTAGAAACATTTATTAGTTGTTAGCACACATATAATTATGTAATATATCCTCCAAGAAAGACAGTTGATGAGTATATGAATATGAGGAAATCACGCCTCAAAATAAAATATGAGAAAATTTATCCTACAGGGAAATCCCATAGTTAGAGTAAGAGGACTTTGCGGAAAAAAATAGAAGAGTTTTTCAGAATTTATTTTTCCACCGAAATGAAGGAGGCACCCTCCCTGCCTGCCAGAAAGCACAAGGTAAGCTAGAAATCCCATGACTGTTCCAATGTAGATGTGTGTTCAGGGGAAATTATGTCTCATTTTTATTAGAGCACGCACACAGCAGGCAAACCAAATAAATGCATTACAAAATATGCCTAAGGAATGTGGGACATCCTTCCAGTAAAGCTCAAGCTGGAAATCCTATGAACCTCCTCATACGGGAATGCTTTCAAAAATACCAGTTGTCACTGACCATCAGACTGTCAGTGAAAAAGCCTTACAAATGTAATAAGTGTGAGTAGTCTTTCAGTCAAAAGTAAAGCCTCATTATCCATCTGGGAACTCACAAAGCAAAAATAATAAAAATATAATACGTTATGTCATTTTTTTGCGATGGCTTTCCAACATATTGAATACCTTTACTGTAAAAAAAAATCTGAAATCATTCAAGAAACTACCTCCATGCCATTATAACAACATAATGTTAATTGTGATGGAATGTTCAGCATTTTAAAGAACATGATGCATAATTATTTATCTACTATGCTAGCAAATGTTAGCATAAGAGGGTAAGGTTATTGCTGCTTTACTACATAATAAAGCATGGATTTTTTTTTTTGTTTTTATGTTTCCCATTGTTCGTTGCTACATTCTAATGTTCTGTGACTTATGTTATCGCTTCTTTTTTGTTTGACGAATTTCCTTTAGCTCTTATTTTAGGATAGGTTTAATTTTGTTTGTTTTTCTTCATCTGAGCATATCTTTATTTCCTCTTTAGTCTAGAGGGATACTTAAGCTAGAATTGGTTTTGTAATTGACAGTACTTTCCTTTCAGCACTGAAAAGATAGAATCTGTTAGCATTTGAATTAACGTTGCGCTATAGGTAATGTTTCCTTACTTTATGGCCACTTTCAAGATAATCTTTTTTTTTTTTTTTTTTTTTTTTGAGATGGAGTCTCGCTCTTTCGTCCAGGCTGGAGTGCAGTAGCGCGCTATCCCGGCTCACTGCGAGCTCCGCCTCCCGGGTTCCTGCCACTCTCCTGCCTCAGCCTCGCGAGTAGCTGGGACTACAGGCGCCCGCCACCGCGCTCGGCTAATTTTTTGTATTTTTAGTAGAGACGGGGTTTCACTGTGTTAGCCAGGATGGTCTGGGTCTCCTGACCTTGTGATCCGCCTGCCTTGGCCTCCGAAAGTGCTGGGATTACAGGCGTGAACCACCGCGCCCAGCCGATATTACTATTATTATTTTTTTAGTTTTCAGAAGTTTAATTATGATATATCTTGGCATAGACTTCTTTAGATCTAACCTATTTGGAATCTCTTCAACCTCTTCTAATTGTAGGCCCATTGCTTTCACCAAATTCGAGAAATGTTTAGCCGTTATTTGTTCAACTGTTTTCTAAGCCTCATATTATTTCCCTTTAACTTGCAAGGCTGCAATGAAACAAACGTTGCATTATTTATTATGATTCCTGAAACCCTGTTTACTTTTTTTCATACTATTTTCTTTTCCTGGTCGAGATTATGTAAATTGTATTGATCTGTCATTAGGTTCACCACTTCTATAATCTCACCTCTACTAATGATTAAATCTGAGTTTTTACTTTGGTTATTGTAAACTTCAATTTTTAAAAGAATGTCCTTTTTAATAACTTTTATATTTTTGCAGTATTTTTTCAATTTTTTGTTTCAAAAAATGTGTATCTGCTTATTAAAACATATTTCCAATAACCGCTTTAAAGCTTTAAAATTGTTGCCAGATATTTTCAAGTCTGATTCATTTTGACGTTGGTATGATTTGCTTGCTTTTTTTTTTTTTTCACTCATCTTGTGATTGTATTGGTTCCTGGGCATGACAGGTGATTTTCAATTGTATCCTGGACATTTTGGTTATTATGTTAGAAGACTCTGTATCTTATTAAATCTTTATTTTAACATGCTTATTCTCTTCAGGTTTAGTCCTTCTAGGTGCTGGTCTATGTGGCATGGTTCCAGTGAAAATTTAATTGTCAAGTCTTCTGTAGCGCCATTTGTCTGTTCAGTTTATTTGACTCCGCTGTGATACCCACTGGTAGTGCTGGTAGTGACTGGGGGTTAGAGGGTTGTTAATGCAGGCTGGGCCATCTGGTACTTCTAGATGGGGAAAGGTAGTCACCACACTGGGGGAATGAAGAGTACTTCCCAGGCTGGAATATGGGTGATGTTGGATCTGTATCCATACTCCCTGACTAGTATGCCTTCCTATTGAGAGAGCAGTATCTTGTGTGGTGTGGAGAGTGCATCACTGAGCTGTATGCTGTTGATGAGCCCCTGATCTATTCTTGTTAGTGCTTCAAGGCTAGGGCAGCCTGGTGCTATTTTTGAGACTTCCATTGAATCTAGGGAAGCAACAAGCTTCCTTATGTCACCCTGTGTTGCTACATTGGGCCTGGATCATATTATGTTTTCTAGGGGAAAGTAAGTTGCCCTATTGCCCCATTGTATTTTCAATACTGTAGTCCCTAACAAATTGTCCATTTTCTTCCCACCTCAGAGTACTTCTTTGACTTCTTCTTGTATTAGTTCCAGGATTTATGGCTGTTCTTAGGAGAAAGCAGGAAGAAATGAGTCTACTCCATCTTCTCAAGATTGGATATCGTAACATTTTTATGAATTGCCTGACATTTGTCCATACAACTGTTTCCTCACATTTGCAGTTGCACACTTTCTTAAAATAAATTCTATGTTTTAGATCAGTTTCTGATTCACAGAAAACTTGAATAGATATCAGAAAGTTTTCATTTACCCCCGTACCTCCTACACAGACACCGCCTCCCCCACGTCAATGTCTCCCACCAGAGTGACACATTTGCTATAATGGTTGAAACTACATCGATACATCATTATCAGCCAAAGCCAATAGTTTACATTAGTGTTCTCTCCTGGTGTTGTACATTCTGTGGCTTTTGACAGAAGTATAATGACATGTGTCCTCCATTATACTGTCATATACAGTACGTCTCACTGCCATAAACTTCTCCTGTGGGCCACCTTTTCATCCTTCTTTCTCCTATGCCCTGGCATCCACTGAGATTTCTAGCATCTGCATGGTTTTGCCTTTTCCAGAATGTCATATATTTGGAATCCTACAGTACACAGGTTTTTCAGAGTGACTTCTTTGTGACTCTGTACTTTTTGATCGCTTCTTCATATAGCTACAATGCCATAATTCAATTTTCTACAAAGATAAAAGAAAACTAACCCAGTATTTACTCTGGATATAGAGAATCACATATTTTTTTAAGACAGTTTAGCTCTTATCACCCAGGACGGAGTGCAATGGCACGATCTCAGCTCACTGCAACCTCCGCCTCCTGGGTTCAAGTAATTCTCCTGCCTCAGCCTCCTGAATAGCTGGGATTGCAAGCATGCACCATCATACCAGGTTAATTTTTGTATTTTTAGTAGAGATGGAGTTTCACCACGTTTGCCAGGCTAGTATCAAACTCCTGACCTCACGTGATCACCTTCCTAGGCCTCCCTAAGTGGATTAACAGTTGAATAAGTGTACTGAGTCAAGCAGAAAGGCCTCCTCAGTGTATTCAGACCTCATCCAAATTGTTGAAGGTCTAAATGAAATAAAAGTCTGAGTAAGAAAGAATTTTTCTTTCTGCCTTTCTATCTTCAATCTGGTACATGAATCTTCTTTTGCTTTAAGACTTGGACTCAGGCTCACAATGAGCTCTTCTGGTCCTCAGACTTTGCATTCGGACTACAGCTGTATCATCAGCTCTCCTGGATCTCTGGCTTCCCCACTACAGATCTGGGACTTCTTAGTCTTCAAAATCACATAATTCGGAGAGAGAGAGAGAGAGCAAGAAAGAGAGTGTGTTTTGTTTTGATTTTTCCTACTGTGGTCTTAAGATCTCTTTCAAGAGAGTGACTATAAACTCTAGCCCTGATAGGGCTCCAGGGCATTGGTTACCGGTGTTTAGAATGTGCCTTAGATGGGATAATTTTTATTCTGGCAGACAGCCAGATGCCTAAGTATCTGACATGTGACCATGTGTTTCCCCTTTAAAAAACTTGTTTCTAGTGGCGGAAGCCCTTGGGTCTGTTACCTTATCACAGTTATTGAATATTCCAAAATTGAAATGCAAAGAGAAACAAGGATGAAAAAGACAGAACAGAATATTCAATAACTGTGGGCCAATTATAAAAGATATAATATATGCATATTGGGAACATCAGAAGAAGAAAGAAAGTGAGAAGCAGAATAAGTATTTGAAGCAATGATGAGGGAGAATTTCTCAGAATTAATGATAAACACAAAACCACAGATTCAGGATGTTCAGAAAACACCAAGCAGGATCAGTACCAAAACATCTACACTTAGGCATATCATATTTACCCGGTTTACAGTTTGTTTCTAATATGATAATTTACAAGGATTTCTTTCAGCCTCAAAGTGTTTAGAATATTTTTCAAAATATCTTTCAGATGAATTCTAGGTCAGTTTAGGTTTTCCTGTGTAGTAACTAGTGATAAATGTTTCTAGCATTGATAATGCTAATTAACGAGCTTGTCATCAAGACGTCAATACATCAGTGTCTGTGTTAGGTGGCCTGTGGTGAGTTTTATGTTGTCTGCATTGACATAAGTACTTCATGTAATTCAGCAAGAAATTTAAATATTTTCCAATATTTCATATGGCACAACCTTATTCATTATGTATGTCTGAAATTCACTTATTACTTTAAATGAATTTTCATTGTTGTAGTAATTTTGCTCTTAATGTCAGAATAGCATTAATCAATTAATTACTCCTTTTTTAAGTGCTTCAAAAATCATTAATTTTTAGATAAATTTCCTTTCATTAATATAGTACATAAATCTAAAAATGTTGAAAAAATTATCTTCATATTCTTCCAAGTTAGAAGATTCTAATTTCTCACTTGTTTTATTATAAAGTTTCTATATGTATTTCCAAATTATAGTCAAATGGCATAATACCAACTCAAATTCCCTTTCTCAAGATTTCAAAGATGCTTCTGACCAGTCTAATTCTCTATGACATAAGTGGAGTGGAATGAAAATGAATTAATAACCTTAACCCATTTGTGCTTAAATATCAGTTGCAAATATAAATCCATATGGCCATGAGAACACAAGGCTATCCCTACGCCCCCACTCCCAGAGCTTTTGAAGAGATTGGTGTATATGAGGGGCTTTGATATTTTAGCTTGGAAGGAAGCATGGTGAGTATGAGAGAGAGAAAGGTTGGTATGTTGGAAAGAAATCAAAAATTGGTTATATAAATATGGGGAGTTAATCAAGATTGAAAGCATGCTGGGTCCTGTAGTTCATGTCTTCATCCTCTAAGCATGAGGAATCTATTGACTGGGTAAAAACTGCAGAGAGACACTGTCTGGTGTATGTTTTCAGGGAATGCTTAAGGCTATCAATTGTTTGAAAGGGTGACAAGGTGAAAACACATTAATGAAAAGAAACAAGATGACTATAACATGGACCATACTATGAGTGGAGGAGATGTAGATAACTAGGGTAGATCTTAAAAATGTTGAGGTGAAATGAATAGAATTTGGAGATGGAGAAATTATAAGGGATGGTGAAAAAAGGGAATTTAAAAATATCGATACAAGAAAGTCATTGGAATTTGGGTATAAAGAAGATGTGGCAAGGTAATTAAAAGAGGAAATTTTAAGATATTTATGTCGAAGACATTTGAGCCAGAGTGACTTTATCTTGAATACCAGCTAGAGAAGATGCGGATGGGACTTGCTGGCGTGCATTCCCAGGAACTTAGCCATTCTTAGTCACAGGATGGAGATTGGCATTCCTGGTATCACACGATACGGTTTATAAAGACCCTGCTGAAAAACAGGATGTGGTAAAGAAGCTGGCCAAAGCCCACCAAAACCAAGATGGTGAAGAAAGGGACTTCTGGTCATCCTCACTGCTCATTATACACTAATTGTCATGCATCGGCTGCTAAAAGACTCTCCCACCAGTGCCATGAAAGTTTACAAAAGCCTTGGCAATGTCTGGAATTTACCTTATATCGTCTAAAAAGGAGAGGAACCCTCAGTTCCTGGGAACTGCCTGTCCCTTTCCCAGAGAACCCATGAATATTTCACCTCTTGTTTACCATATGAACAAGAAATAACCATAAAAGTCACCAACAAGCAGTCCTCTGTGCTGCTCTATGAAGTAGCCCTTCTTTTGTTTCTTTACCTCTCCAATAAACTTGCTTTCACGTTATTGTATAGACTCCCTCCAAATTCTTTACTGCATGAGATCTAAGAACCCCCTTTTGGGGTCTGGATGGGGATTCCTTTTTGGTAACATTAATACTAGCTTTCTGGTATACGCAACTTCAATGAATGGTGGATGTTCCCCTGACATTAGAATTCTGGAATTTATTGGCTTAAATCGGTGCCTTTGGTTTTGAATAGATTAAATTTGAGGTGCATTTGAGACAGAAAATATATCAACTCCTACATTTAAGCTACAATGAGGAAGATAATGTTTTTAATCATGATTTTCAAATCCCATTAGCTTTTTTAATCTTTTATCTTTAAATAATATTTATGTATTCTTATTATTTTCTCAAGTTACGTATTGAATGACAGTTTTCTGAATTCTGACACTAAAAGTCTCAATTATTATGATGAATCTAGGCAATGTCTTTTTTGTCTCTTTATTCCTATAATTTCTATTTATAATTTATACTTTTTAAAATACACAACATTTAGGAAGACTTGGTGTAGCTTAGTTGACTACGCTATTGTTGGATGAAATAATTTAAACATAAATTACTTTTCTAAAGTTCTCAAAGTCATCAAAATATTTTAATTTTCTAAAAATTATTTTTAGGTCTGATAATTATAAAAACGTATAGTGATAAATCACCAATGTGCATTTCCTTATATTTTACATACCGTTTTTAAATGCATGGTGCAGAAGTAAATACGATTTAAAAATGGTTTTCTGGTCACATAGCTAATAAGCAAATATTTTTCAACTATCCATAAATTACTAAAGCTTCTAATGAACAGAACTACCTTAAACACTGTACTTATGTACCTGAAATAAACGTTCATTGATTTTTTCTAATTCCAAGCAATACTGGGTTCTCTGCGTTTCTCAAAATTGCTTTTGCAGCTGTGGCCAACACAGCCCTTGACCTACAGATTCCCCAGAGCACCCTTTTAGTTCTGGTTTTCCTGGAACTTGAGAGGATTTGTATTGCAATCATGTATTCTGTTTACTGCAGACATACACATCAACAGATATAAGTGGTGTGTGAGCCCCAGTGAAACCTGACACTTACTATCACACCCTCGCCAGTGGTAAGAAATTCAGGAGCTCCGGCTATGTGTGTGTATTGTGTTGTATATTAGGAAGCATGGTGGTAGGAGGGACAGAGGATGGCACCAGCTGGGATTAAGGTCTTGTGGTGCCTCTTGCTCCACTAGAGTCTCCTGCACATGACTTTCTGTCAGCAGCACCTCATCCACGCCATTCTGCAGATGTTTGCTGTACTTAGAGCTCAGGCCTTGGCATACCTACATAACTAGAAAAATTAAATTAATATTTTATGACAGATGGGGTTGTCAGTGAACTTGGATGGAAGCACAGACATACACCATTCACACGGAATGGTAATAAATAGCCTACGGTATCCTAACACATTGTAGGGGGAAAAGTCCCAACATTTTATAAACCATTAGAAGCATAACTTAGGAGACTGCATCCTCTCCTACAATGAGAGGTGATGCCACTCCGCCCTCACATCACGATAATCATTAAAACTAAGATTATCCTGTCCCCTCCCCCCAAAAAATAATTCTATACAAACACACACTCACTTGTAACAGCAAACTTTGCTTTGAAGATAGTTTGTCTGACACTTTTCAGCAAGTTAAGAAATTTGTAAAATCAATGAAAAATAAGAGGTTGATGATTACAGAAAATTAGAAAACTATGTCTTTTGTTACACGAGCTCTCAAGCATGGAAGTATAGTAGAAATATATATATATATATATGTATGTATGTATGTATATTTAGTCTATGGATACTTGATTCCTTGACCTGCATGTATCTCTTTCTTATCCTGACACAGATTCTGACAGAGCTCAGAAATATACATGGATTGATGACATGAGAGACAACTATAAATTTTACTTCTAAGTCGCTCATGGGAAATGGCTAAGTTAAGCTAATTAACTTAACACAATACCCCACGTACATATCATTTCCTTTTTGGTGCAAACACTTACAAATATATTTTTAAGTATAATTTTCGAGTATACAATATATTGTTATTAACTATAGTCACCATGTTATACAATAGATCTCTTGAACTCATTCGTCCTATCTTCTTGAAACTTCACATCCTTTCACCAACACTCCTCAATCCCTTCCCTCCCCAACCACCATTCTCTGCTTCTATGAGTTCACCTTTTCGTATTCTACATCTAAGTAGCTCATACAGTATTTGCCTTTCTATGTTTGCCATATTTTGGTTAATGTCTTCCAGGTTCATTCACATTGCTGCAAAATGACAGAATTTCGCTATTTCTAAAGGCTGAATAGTATCCCACTGTGTAAACGTACCACATTTTCTTGAACTATTTATCCATTGATGGACATTTAGGTTGATTTCGTAGCCTGGCTTTTGTAAATAATGCTGCTAGGGACATGGGAGTGAAGATATTTCTTTGATATGCTGATTTTATTTCCCTTGTGTGCATACTCAGTAGTAAAATTTCTGGATCACATTATAGTTTTATTTTAATTTGACAAATCGTCCTACTATTTTCTATAATGACTGTATTCATTTACATTCTCATCAAGAGTATACAAGGGTTCCATTTTCTCCATATCCTTGCCAACATTTCTAATCTATTATTGTTTTGTTATTAACTATTTTAACAGGTGTGGCATTTTGTTTTTGATTTGCTTTATCTGAGGATGAGTGACTGAGCAATGAATGATGTTGGAAAAACTGGACGTAGACATGTGGAAGAATGAATCTGAACCATTATCTCACACCACATATGAAAACCAACTGAAAACGAATTGAAGACTTCAGCATAAGACCTGGAACCATAAAAGTACTAGAAGAAAACAGGGAGAAAAGATTCTTGACATTGATCTGGGCTATGTTTTGGATATAACATCAAATAAAAAGATCTGTACAGGAAATAAACAATCCACAGAGTAACAAGACAACCTATGGTATAAGAAAAATATTTGTAAAGTATACCTCTAATAAAGACTTAATATTCAAAAATATGATGAATTCAAATAACTCAATAGTAAGAAAATAAATAGCCCAGTTAAAAACTGAACAAAGGACCTGAATAGACATTTCTCAAGAAAGACAAACAGATAATCAACCGTTATTTTTTAAAATACCAGGGTTTTTTTTTGTTTTTGTTTTTTTTTTTTGCTTCATGCACAGTGCCCACACTGACCTAATAAGAAAAATAGTAAAAACTTTCTACTGTCAAAATTGTAACTTTTACAAATCATCTTAAAGTCCATTGGGAGCAAAATTGCTAGTGAATGGAATCATTTAACATGTACTTTCAAGAAAGCAGGCAATTGACTGGTGCGGTTCTCACTTTCCATTTACTTCTAAAAGCAGTTAGAGCTCCATCTTCCTTTAAATTCTTATTATGTCTTAAAACACTGAGCCAATATTTATTATTCCTTTGATAGTGTATGTTGAAAATAAAATGCTGAATTTAGAGCTATTTAAAAATTTAGGAGCAATGGAATATACTTCTTCTCCATGTACTGCTATTTACTTTAAACTAAGAACCCTTCTGTAAATTTCTTTTTACATATACTCCTTAGTTTCTATACCTTTCCTGAAAGTGTTTAATGGATTTTAAGACACTTCAAATTCAAAATTCAGGGGAAAAGTACGTATTTTTGCATTGAGCAAAATTTGACACCTCCAGAGTACTTCTCAAGATTAGATTTTTAAATATAACACTGCCACACTGTTCTAAAGCTTAAAACCAGGAGAAAGTCTTTTATTTTTTATTCTACATTGATGTATATGTATGTGTGTGTGTGTGTGTGTTTACACGTGCACACGTGTGTGTTTAAGAAGAGGTTACATGGAATTATTTACACCTCACTTTCAGCAGAGGTCCTAAAGGACATTAAGCAAAACAAGAGTTACCAGGTGCTTCCATATTTCCCAATGACATGCTCCCCCACCAAAGTGAACCTCTCAAGGTGGTCCGCCCAACCTGTTCTTGAGACCCTTAGCTGATCATCAACTTGAGTATACAAAAGCATTGAGCAGAGACATCAAGAGAAGTTTCTTTTAGGAAAGTTGTTGGAGTGATTTGAGTTCAGGGGAGTCATTTGCTTTTTTTCCTAAGTTTGGTAAGGTCCTGATATTTCTCACCTAAGCAGTGCTTAACAGGAAGAGAAATAGAGAAAGGTTGGAACTGTAGCTACCTCAGATGGTAAAGCAGGGAGAGGGAACCTTTGTGGAAGTAGCTGCATGTCTGTCATTTGGTGAAATGAGAGTGCATGCATTCTCATGGGACCAGGAGCTGCCATATGCACTGTGCAGGCAGGAGCATCTTGTCAGGACTGTCATTATATCCCACATGGACTAGGCATCACCAGCTGCCACTACCGTACTGTAGAATTCAAACAGGTTTGTACAAGGTCACTATATAATGTAAATTCCCAGGAACCCAATAAAATATAAGATACCATGAAATAAATGACAGTATAAAACATACAACAAACTCAGAGAACAGAGTTGTTCAAACATAGTGCCCCTCTTCTTAACTCTAATTCCTCTCCCAGAGGGGAGGCAAACAGCGGAGAGGTGCCTGATGTGAGCAACATCCACAGACCATAAGGGACAACCAACTCTGCATAGCTGGAGAAAACCAAGTGTCCACCTGGAGAATACACCTAGAGAAAAACAGGAATTGATGGGTGATTCTACTCATCTATTCATTCAATTAATGATTGATTACATTTTTGGTACTAGGGATATGATACTGTGCAAAAAGCAATTTATGATCTAGATAGGTAAACTATCATTAATTAAACGAGATAACAAATAAATGAATACTTGTTATTCGTTTAAAAGTTATGAGTAAGAGATGTGTATAGTGAGAGAAACTAGAAGGATTAGGGGAAAATAATTTGATATATGAAGAAAAAGAAACGATTAACTAGGTAAGAAAAAAAGAAAGAGAATATTCCAGAAAGAGGAAAAGCATTACCGAATATTTTGTGGTGGAAGGAAACAAAGAGGGTTCATAAAAATAAAAGTCCAGTGTAATGACATTGCAGAGTACAGTTTCACAGATGTGTGTAGGCTAGATCATTTATATAGAAAGAGAACATATAAATACAATTTCTTCTGACTGATAAAACATATATCAGTCCTGGTTTCTAATATTTCCTATTCTGTTATTTATTGGATTTACAATGCATCGTTTTGGCTTTTCAAAGGTGATAGAAAGGTTGTAACTAAGGACAGAAAGGTTGTTTTAGCAAATTTTGTTTTTAATCTAAAAAGCTATCGTATTGTTGTCTAATAATTTCCAGTCTCAACAGCATAACTCACAGAAATTGGAAACTGTAGGATTTAAGGCTACTCTGTGTCATTACAGGCTTATACTTGACAGGCAAAAGTAATACATTAACATACAAAGAAACAAGGGTAAAATGAATGTTTCATACAAATAAAAGCAATCTCAAAGAAGAGAATATAGCAGAAAACACCATCAAAATCCGTGCAGTTCTTTCATTAAGACTGTCAAATAAATTTTCGCTGAGAGAGAGATTGCTTTTTGTTTTGGCTTTTGTGGCAGAGTCAGTTTCATCTGTTTGCGTGTTGGTTTTCTCCTTGGATTTAAAACTAAACCTGGCCAGTGATCTACATTTTTGCTTTAAGTGCTACCATTTAGGAATTTCAAAGTATTAGCATAAGCTTCCACATGGAAGTATAAATAATTCACGGTGTGTGTGGTTTGCAGTATCTCATAGGGAATAGAAAGTTGGCGTGCATCAAAGGTGAGCATAGTGATTAATTATTGTTAAAATGCCAAATGAGAAAGCCTTTCCCTGACAAAGCAATCTGTGCCCAGACAAACTGCTTGGGTGGTTTGATGGACAGACCAAAGTGGCATAATTCTTTTTAGTTTCTGATTCAGAAAAGAAAATGTGGTATGGGGGATCCATGCAGCCAGTGGGCCCTGGATACTGGGAGGATGTCCTTAATTGACCTCGACATCTGCAGCACTGTAATATGCAAGCACTCAACTCTGATAGCTTGTGATAGATTGTTGAACTACAGGAGGCATTCCAGGGAGACTCTGCATGATTAATACACATTAAGAGCTTTTCATGTGGTAGAACCATCTAATTTCTATTTCTGAAAGGTCATGGTTCAGCATTTTTAATGCATGCTTTAAGTTTATTTTTTCATAACAAGTGTTTGTGGGGAGGGGGTGGGTGAGTGTCTTGTAGTATGTTTAAACAAATAATTTTCACTGTAGGTTTCTCTGATCTCTTAGTTTTGAGAAACCTGAAAAATGACGCACAATATGGATCATTTTCTTTGCAGTTAGATTAGTACTATATGATGCCATTCACATATATTTTAAATAATTTTTAAAAACTATTTAAAATGAGGGAATGGGTGGAGCACTGAGGATTTTTAAGGCAGGGAAACTGTGCTGTATGTACCCTAGTGGTGGATCCATGTCATTTTATTTGTCTAAACTCATAGGTTGCACAAAATCAAGAATGCACCCTATTGTAAACTATGGACTTTGGTGATAATAATGTGTTGATGGAGGTTCTTCGATTGCTCCACCCTGGGAGGGTATGTTGATAGTGAGAGAGGCTGTCTGAGAGAGGGAGTACAGAGTATAGGGGAAATCTCTGTAATTTCTGCTGAGTTTCGCTGGGCTCTAAATTAAAAGTTGCTTAAAAAAACTTCTTTAAAAATGAAGTCTATTTAAAAAATAGGTTTTCTTGTGTTTGTCAATGACTGTTTTGGGAGTTCAGAACAACTGGCCAAGTGTGTGAAATATAAAAATAATTCTCAAACACTGATTACGGCAGACTGTTTTCAAAGACGGCCACAGTGATTCCTTCCAGCTCCACATACGCAGGCTTTTGCAATAAGATTTCTCCCATCAAGGAATGGAGTCTAATTCCCATGCTTTAACCCTGGTCTCATGACTTGTTTTGACCAATAGAACACAACAGAAGTGCTACACTGGGAGTGCTGAACCTTGACCTCAAAAAGACTTAAATCTTCCATTCTGCCTGCCTGCATGTTACCTACCATGTAGGTAGGTAACATGATATGAGGAAATCTTGCTTAGCCTCTTAAAGATAAGAGATCATTTGGCAAGTGAGAACGCCAGAGGATGGGCAGCACCAAGCTCCAGGCACGTGACAGACACCACTGTGAACCACCTAACCCAAGTCCACTCACCAGCTGGCTGCAACTTCAGGAGCAACCCCAGGCAGACCAGCCAAGAGCTGCCCCATTTGTCTGGGCCCAAATCACTGAGCAACACTCATGAGCTGATACGATGATTGATGTTATAAGCCACCGAGGTTTTTGTCTCTGTGTTTTGTTCTTTCAGCAATAGATAATTGATATATCCTGGTACATTCTCTAATCAAATTACAAATTAGAGTTTTTATAATGAACCATAAAAACTTGTTCATTTCTATAGTTTAGACAGCTCCTTAGTATGAATTCACAATTTTAAAAACAGACTTTTTATAAAAATATTTTTAATTTATTTTTTGCAAGGAGAGCACTTTGTTCTTTTTTTCCCCCTGATTTCTTCTTTTTATTTTATTTTACTTTTAAATTTTGCTTTAGATTCTTGGATACATGTGCAGAACGTGCAGGTTTGTTACACAGGTATACATGTGCCATGGTGGTTTGCTGCACCTATCAACCCATCATCTAGGTTTTAAGCCCATCATGCATTAGCTATTTGTCCTAATGCTCTCCCTTCCCTTGCCCCCCACCCCGCAACAGGCCCCGGTGTGTGACGTTCCACTCACTGTATCCATGTGTTCTCACTGTTTGACTCCCACTTATGAATGAGAACATCTGGTGTTTGGTTTTCTGTTCCTGTGCTAATTTGCTGAGAATGATGATTTCCAGCTTCATCCACGTCCCTGCAAAGGACATGAATCATTCTTTTTTATGGCTGCATAGTATTCCATGTAGTATACGTGCTACATTTTCTTTATCCAGTCTATTGTAATCTGCAAGGAACTTACACAAATTTACAATAACTCTTTTTTCTATTCCCTTCCCTCATCACAATCCCTGTCCTCACCCCCAGGCAACTAACAACAAACATCACAGGTAACTAGGAGGAGAGCAAGGAAGGGAGTCCACCTAGACAGACCTAGAACAGATTCAAAACAGTTGGGCAATATTTCCAATATTGCACGTAGATCTTGGCAACACTCTACTGACAAACATTCTTTGGAAAATAATCTACTTTTTTGCTCTTTTTTTTAAAAAAATATTTTAACTTTCATTTTAGCTGAAAGGTGTACGTGCAGGTGTGGTATATAGGTAAACTTGTGTCTGAGGGTTCGTTGTGAAGATTATGTGTCACCCAGCTATCAATCCTAGGACACATTTTTTTTTTCTGATCCTCTCCCTTCCTCCAACCTCCTGTAGGCCCCGCTGTCTGTTGTATCTGCCCCTCTATGTGTCCACATGTTCTCATCATGGAGCTCCGACTTCTCACTTGTAAATGAGTACATGTGGTATTTGGTTTTCTGTTCCTGCATTAGTTTGCTGAAGATAATAGCCTCCAGATCCATCAGTGTTCCTGCAAGGGACATGATCTTGTTCTTTTTATGACTGCATACTATTCCATGGTGTATATGTACCACATTTTCTTTATCCAGTCTATCACTGATGGGCATTTAGGTTGATTCTATGTCTTTGCTATTGTGAATAGTGCTGCAATGAATATATGCATGCATGTGTCTTTATGGTAGAATGATTTATACTCCTTTGAGTATATTCCCAGTAATGAGATTGGTGGGTTGAATGGCATTTCCATTTTTAGTTCTTTAAGGAATTGCCACACGGCTTTTCACAGTGGTTAAACTAATTTACACTCCCACCAGCCATGTAAAAGCAAAAAGCAGACTTTCAATAGGCTTACAAAATTAACAACTCTCACTCTTGTTCTACTTAGGTAAGGGTTTATCAGTAAAAATAAAGTCTAATAAATCCAACTTTACAAATAAATAATTAATTGCCAATATTGCTCTTTCTTTATTTATCTTCCAGAATTTCTGACTTCCACACTTTAATTATCTTTCTAGATTTAAATTTAAATAAAATTTTAAAATTATAGAGAATCATTTAGTGCTTTCTTTAAAAATCTAAATTTTTTTCAATAATAGAGTTAAGAATAAAATCTTCTCAACAACTTGTCTTTTCAAAAACTTCTTCACTTATTCATCACCCCAATACCCTAGGGAATCAAGAAATGGTCATGAAGACAAACAGTAGTTTTCAGAAACTAGTTTTTCAGTATAAGCATTTTCTCATATATTTTGTATCATCAGAGAAAATGTATTTATGTTGGTTTTTTAAGAGATCAACTAAATTTTTAAAAAGTTATTTGAAATGTGGCTGAATGCTGAGCATCACTGCAATTTTTTAAATAAGGAGCCTCCTGCCAAACTGCATTACAAGTTTGATATAATTATTCTATATTATATCCATTAGTGATACCTTCATTTTAATGAAAGATATTTGCATACTTCATTTAGCTTCTCAGAAATTATGGAACTCTACAACCTGCCTTTAGGCACATCATTTATTTTTCAAAGACAGCACCACAGAATTCAGATTCCTTGCTCAAGAACAGGTAAATATTTGCTTCCCCAGCTCATTCTGATGAAGTGGTCAGTCATCTTTGGACGTTAGTGATACAAGCAAACGTTATCACAATATTATTAGCTCAGAACTTGGAAAGTCACAAGTCCACTTTGAATCTACGTTTTGCCATTAACTAAGTCCACTAACTTACTATACATTGAAACACATACTTAAATCATCTATGGTTGCCTCATCTGTCAGGCTAGCCTTGATGCTAATTCTGAGGATTTCTGATCATCCTTATAAGTTATCTATGCCTGATACATAACTGTTTAATAAGCCATGGATATTATAATGATTTTATAACAGTACTCTAGCAGACAGGGGCAGTATCCACCCCTCACAGTCCCGTCCAGTTGCATCTTCAGAATTTATGTGGTTGGCCCCATGAGGATTGCTCCAGTTTGATAAAGTTCTGTCATGTCTGCTACTCTTCTCAATTTGTCAATATCTCACAAAAGTCCCCAAATGAATGATGAATGAACTGTTGGTGCTGATTCAAAGAAAAAGACCCACAAATCAAGCAGTCAGACACTCATCTGCCTTCCCGTAGTTAGGGTTTTCTCAGGAGAGAGAAATTTCTTTGAACACCGGAGTCAGCAATTGACAAAGACATATTCCCAAATGACACTTTGCTACTTCATCATCTTTAAATATTAAATGTTTCTTAATTTAATAAGAAAGGGGAGTTGAGCTAAACCTGTCCCTGAAACCATCCTAGAGAAGCACCTGCCAGCAGCAAAGCTGTAGAAATGAATAAATAAGATTAAACAACTATGGGAAATATGTTTAGAGAGGAGAATTCAAATAACATAAACTATAGTAAGTAAAAATACAAATGTTTTCAGTACGAACTAACTAAATAACGTTTTTAGAGTCAGGTATTGAGAAGAAATGAGGGCTGATAGAGGGATTGTGAGTTTGCTAATTTTCCATTTAACACAGTGGGAGTCAGCATCTTCAGTTTTAATTTAAGAAAAAGATTAAAAAGCCAATTAAATATATTTATTAATGTAGCCATTAGATTCAGTAAAAATAACTTGAATTGTTCAAGTAAGCATAAGAAAAATTTTAAAAAATATATTGAAAAATAATATATAAAGGAAGCAGAAGTATAAGAAAACAAAAACACAACGTAATTGAAGAAAATATCTTAGAAAAATGTCTCTGGTTTCAATAAATGTGAGCATAATCAAAATACTTTGTTATTTATGACAAATATAAACAAAACAGACCAAGACTGGATCATAAAAAACTGCTAACTCTACTAAAAATAAAATTTACTTAAAGTTGAAAGTAAATATATGAAAATTAAAGCAGAATTATCCCATCAGTTGCACGCAAATTAAAGTCAAATAAAGTTTAAATAGCAAAAAATAAATAGGTATATAGATGTTCTAAAAGACATACTCATCTATATACATTTAGATGATATATAAAGTGTTATCTACTGAAAAAGAGCAAACTTTTATTTTAATTACCCATAAATTACAAAAATTTTCTATATGTTAGGTCAAAAAGCAAAAACATCAATAGATTTCATAATGTAAAAATAAATCAGCAATATGCTTTGAGTTAAATTTTAAAATATTAATATTAATAAGAAGCAAAACAGTAATTATGTGTAACTATTCTTTGTAATATTTGAGTCAAAGATTTAAATTAAAATATAATTTAAAACTTTAGAAAATTTCATTGATGGAAGCATATGACACAGTGAATGCAGGAACAAGGAAAGAATGTAAATAAATTCATTAATCAGTAAGTTAAAAATTAAATCACTAATCAAATGAGATAAAGTTGAATAAAATTATTAATAATGTTGAGGACAAAAATCAGTTAGTACAGACATTAACAGTTGAACTTGCAAGTATAGTCAGCAAATAACTTTTTAGAACATGCTTAGGTGGCCGAGGCGGGTAAATCACATGAGGTCAGGAGTTTGAGATCATCCTGGCCAACATGGTGAAACCCCATCTCTACTGAAAATACAAAAAAAAATTAGCCAGGCATGGTGTCAGGTGCCAGTAATCCCAGCTACTCAGGAGGCTGAGACAGGAGAATCATTTGAATCTGGGAGGCGGAGGTTGCAGTGAGCTGAGATCGCACCACTGCACTTCAGCCTAAGCAACAGAGCAAAACTCCAGTATCATAAAAAAAAGAAAAGAACATGTATAGGAATATCAGATTGTCCTTTAAATCTGGCCCTCCATGTTTTTGATTTAGTTGTTGACTTAAGTTAAAATAGATGGAGCAACTCAGTAAATAAACATGAACAAATATAGACATAAAGGAATAAATTAAAAAAAGAAACCTGTCTTTCTGGTGTTAAACATGTGTTTAAGGATAATTAGAAAATGCATAGAATGTGATAAAGACCTATATCAGCAATCGAGGAAATCAGAACACATGATAAGAGGAATGTGATATTTAAGAAAAAATAAAGGAAACCCGAAGTTAAGAGAGGAAATGCTACAAGGACCCTAGAGAATTGGGAGGCATCTGGCACCTATAGCTTCAGAAAACATTAAAAACAGCCAGAAACCTAGCCAGGTTGGCAAAAATAAACAAATAAACAACAAATACATCTCATACTAACAGCCTTTTAATTTCAATTCCTATTTCTTAATACATGATGTCTGGCTTTTAACAACAAATTATAAGGCATACTAAATGACAAAAAAACAAAAAACAAAAAACAAAAACAAAAACCCACAACTTGAAGAAACTGGGTAAGCATCAGAACCAGACTAAGGACAGAGACGTGAGGTTTAAAAGACCTGGAAGTTAAAACAACTATAACTTATATGCTAATACTTCTAACAGAAAGAATGGAAAATGCAAGGACAGATGATTAATCTAAGTAAGGATATGGAAAGAAAAAGAAATGCTAGAAATCAAAATCACTGTAACAGAAATAAAGAGTTGTTTTGATGAACTCACTGCCAAATTGGACATGCCAAAAGAAAGAAATAGTGAACTAGAAAAAATGTCAATAGAAACTTCCAAAATTGAAATGCAAAGAGAAACAAGGATGAAAAAGACAGAACAGAATATTCAATAACTGTGGGCCAATTACAAAAGATGTAATCTATGCATATTGGGAACATCAGAAGAAGAAATAAGGTGAGGAGCAGAATAAGTATTTGAAGCAATATGAGGGAGAATTTCTCAAAATTAATGATAACCACAAAACCACAGATTCAGGATGTTCAGAAAACACCAAGCAGGATCAGTACCAAAATACCTACACTTAGGCATATCATTTTTAACCTGTGGAAAACCAAAGACCAAAGACAAATCTGTAAAAGAAGCCAGAAAAACAAAACAAAATACTATTGAGGAACAAGAATAAGAATTACATCAGACTTTCACAAACCATGCAAACAAGATCAGAGTGAAGTGCAATCTTTAAATTGTGGAAAGAAGAAAAAAAGTCTTGAAAATTCTATCCAGAGAAAGAAACCTTCAAAAGTGAAGAAGCAATTATTCATCACCCACACAAATGCTATTCAAGAAACATTAAAATTTCTTCAGGAAGATGAAAAATAATATTTGTCAAAAACTCAGATATACGTAATGAAATGAAGAGTATTAGAAAAGGCATAAAGTTAAAATAAAATATTTTCATTGTTTACTTATCTAAAAGATAATTCTTTTGTTAAAGCAATAGCAGTAACAATGCATTGGTGATGTCAGCATATAGGTAGGTGAAATGGGTGACATCGACATAAGAAAAGGGAGAAAGGAATTGGGAATACTCTGTTATAAAGTGTATGCAAACAAACAAAGCAGCATATCATTAATTGAAGGTGGAATTTGTTTTAAAAGTTTATTGTAAACTCTGAAGAAGCCATACAACCTTTTCCTAAAGAAGTAAAATCAATATGCTAAGTGAAGAGACAAAATGAAACTATAGAAAATGCTAAACTGAAATGAAAGAAAAGAGAAAAATAAAGATTATGAAAAACAAAGAACAAGTGCTGCAAATAGAAAATAATTATGCACATGGTGGATATTAACCCAACTACATCAATAATTTTTTAAATGTAAGTCATATAATCTCACCAGTTAAAAGTTGGAGACTGTTGGGGTGAATTAAGAAAAAAAGACCCAACTCTATCAATAGAAATCTGGTGTGGCTATATTATTTTTAGACATGTTGATGTCAGAACAAGGGAAATTGTAAGAGATAAAGGAGGAAATTACAGAATGATGGAGTCAATTCTCCAAGAAGACAAAACAGTCCTAAATGTGTGTGAACCTAACAGTGTTAAAATATGTGAAACAAAACACAGAAGTGAAAGGAGAAATATAGAAATCTGCTAACAGAGGTGGAGACTCACAACACCCTCTTTCAGTAGTTGATAGATAAGACAGACAGAAAATCAATAAAGATACAGTTAATGTGAAAAGCATCATCAATCAATTGCATTTAATTGACATTTATAGAATACTCCTTCCAACAACACTAGAACACAAATTCTTCTCAAGTTTGCATGGAATATCCATCAATATAGGCCACATTCAAGGCCATAAAATACACCCTAACAAACATACAAAAATAGAGATAAAATAAAGTATGTTCTCAGACCACAATGGTATTAAACTATAAAATAATAACATAATATAGCTGGAAAATCCTCAAATACCTAGAAATTAAACAACTTAGTTTCACATAATACATAGGTCACAGGAGTCTCAAAAGCAATTAAAATGTTTTGAACTAAATGAAAATGCAAATATATGAAAATTGTGGGATGCAATGAAGTAATACTTAGAAGCAAACTTATAGCAATAAAGGCATACATTATATAAGCAGAAATCTAAGATCAGTAACCTGAATTTCCATCTTGGAAAACTAGAGAAAGAAGAAAAATTTATGTCTAAAGCAAGCAGATTAAAAGGATTAGCAAAAATTAGAGCAAAAATCAATAAAATCGAAATAACTTACAGAGAAAATCAATGTAACTAAAAGACGGTTTTTTGAAAAGATCAGTAAAACTGATAAATGTCTATCTAGGCTAACAAAAAAAAGACACCAATTGCCAATATTGAAATGAAAAAGAGGTAATAACCATCGATCCCGTGGACATTAAAATGATATTGAAGAAACACTACGAATAACTCTATTCCCACAAAGTTAATGAACTAGATGGAACAGAACAAATTCCTTGTTCTACACACTACCAAAAGTCACACAAAGAAAAAGATATGAGTAAGCCTATGTCTATTAAATCAATAATTAGCAACTTTCCAAAACCAAAATGACAAAGCCTAGTGACTTTACTGGTGAATTACCAAACATTTAAGGAAAAAGTGATACCAATTCTCTGTAATTTTTTTCAGAAAATAGAAGTGGTAACAATTTCTAACTCATTCTACACGTCAGAATCTTCTATATGGTATGGATGATAGTTATGCAATTCAGCATAATTATATGTTTAACTTACCATAGAAATATGTATCGATATGTGTGTAGAGAAATATTAATAGATGTGTGTATATACACAAGTTAATATACAAACTTATATCTCCTTTTGTTAGCAGAGAAAGGCTGGAAACAAAGACACCTCACTAGATATGACAACACCAGATGACCAGATGCTGGTTCCTTGGCAAAATGGCAGATTCTAGGCATGAGGCAGGAAATATACAAGATAAGCCTAGAACTTCTTATAGTTCCAAAAGTAAGAAAATGTTCAAAGCACATAGCAACTAAAATTTAAAAAAAAAAAAAAAAAACTCTCCAGAATTTGGGAGAGATATGAACGGGATTCAGGACCTTACTGATAAAAACACCCCGTGGCTAAATCTAGAACAATTTGGGCAAAAATAAAGTAGTATTGGATTATAATTCAAGGGAGAGAATAAATATCCATAAAACCTTATTGATATGAGTGAATGATTCAATGTGTAATAAATGGAGGAGAACAGACAAATCTCCCACACAAAACGTTCCAAAGGGAGTAGAGCAGAACCTTCTACTTTCTATAATTCTTGTAATGTGGGCTGTGCACAGTGACTTCCTTCCCAGGAGGACAGTATGAAAAGGCTGGGGAGTCACCTTACAGTGGAGAAACCTGGAAAATACTGCCTCAGCCAGGTGATCGCTTCAACATCAGCAGTGCTAAGTCATGTGATTAATATGCACTTTTCATATAATGTGATGAAAACAGCAGTTTACCTATGTTATCTTGCTGCCCAGAACACATGACCCCACTGTAACCATGAGACAAACATCAAATGGTGATAGAGGAACATTTTACAAAATACCAGACTAACACATGTCAAAACTGTCAAGATCATCAAAAACAAGGATGCCCTGAGAAACTGTCACAGCCTAGAGGTGTCTAAGAAAAGATGGTGACTAAATGTAATGTGCTATCCTGGATGGGATTCTGGACACTAGGTTAAGAAGATGTAAAGATATAATTGATTACACTTAATAAATTGGTATTGGTTTTTTAATCATGCAAATGTACCATATTCATACTGATGTTAAATGGTGAATAAGTGGGGAACCGAGTGTGTGGTAAATGGGAACTCTGCACTACCTTTGCAATGTTTTTCAGAACTGAATGATGAGGCTGAGTATCATGCAAGTCCACAGGAGACGGCATTTCATGGGCTGTTTCTTAATCTGTCCTTTATATAGATTAATGGCATAAAGGCCACATGGTTCAACAGCCGTCATTTTACAGGGTGTAGAAGTTAAATCAGGATGTCCTGACTTGAGCTTTGCTAATAGTCTTATTTAATCACCGCCCCCCCAATCTTTCAATTGACAATAATATGTATGTAAAAGAAACAGATTGAGAGGAGAGGGTTCAAGGTTATACTTCTTAAACCACACCTATTCTAGTGAAGTTTTGCTTCTTACTTAACCATCATCTGTTTTGAAATGAATGACATCTTATGGAATTTGACAAACTAGGAACTAGCCTTGCTTAACTAAAAAGGCTCTGCATTTTTTAATAGAGTCCAATTAAGATTGTTCGGATGAGACAAGATTTTCTTCAAAATATAAAATTTGGTAACATATATTCAACTACTGATCATATTTTCAACTTTCTTTTTTTTAGAGATGGGGGCCTCACTCTGTCACGCAGACTGCATTGCAGTGATACTATCACAGCTTACTGCAGCCTCAAACTCCTGGGCTCAGAAGATCCTCCCACTTTAACCTCACCAGCAGCTGGAACTATAGGCCGGGGTCATCAAGCCCAGCTAATTTTTTCTTTAAAAGAATTATTTTTTAGAGACAGGAGTCTTGCTATGCTTCCAAGGTTGGTCTTGACCGCTGGCCTCAAGCAATCCTCTTGCCGTGGCCTCTCAAAGTGCTGGGATTGCAGATACGAGTCACCACCCCCAGCCTCAATTTTAAGTCAACTTGGTGCATTATTATTTCCTCTTTGCCTGACAAACTATTTGTTTACATTTATGTTAAGTTTTTTCTTCTTGGGATTGGGCACCAGGTTGAAATGATATCTACTGTATAATTGTATAAACTGTATGTACATTTTTCATATATACAAATATATATACATGAAATGCCATACACATGGTTCTTTATGTTTCCAAATTCAATTAATGAATTAAGATCTGTATGACTTCAGAGTCATACAATTACCGATTTTCAAAATTTTTAATTTTGCCTAAGATGAGAACTGTTGTATTTTAGCACATTTATAAAGATAACTCAAAAACATATCAACACTAAATTATATTTTTGAAAACAAAATCCAATAACTGTTGAAAGTTTATTTAATCGTCACACATCGGGACAAATTTTTACATGCTGAAAACAGTTAAAATAAGATTGTCACAATATATTTTTTAAAATTGGCTTTTCAGTTAACATTAATTTACATTCTAAGAAATTGCTTAGTTAAGACAGAAAGTTTTCCAAACATCCAAACAGGTTTTCAAAAGTTTAGCAAGACAAATCTTGTATAAACTCAATAAATAAATAAAATATGTTTTTCTATAGAACTCTGGTTAGAAAAATTACTATTCATTATGTGAAATATTATTTTACATAGACTTTTTTTACTTACCTTGTACCTGATCCTAAAGTTATCTGATAAGTAATGCAGTAAAGTATAATTATTGCGATCAGACATATAGCTCTTTAAAAAATTTAATAGACCATCTGCAAATATGCAATTGAACTTGAATAGTTTTTAAGCTTTAAACTTCTATTTCAAAGAGTTGGGCATGAAGAAATAGAGAATGTTGAGTTTCATGAAAATCTCAATTCCCTTTCACACTTTTTTTTAATAAATATAATTCTGAAACAAAACATAACTAGGAGATCCATACAGAAACTCTTAAGTTCAACTAGTGTCTCATAAACATGAAAGGACTACTTGTTCTCTAAGCCTCTAGTATTCAGGTCTGTGACAACTCTTTTATCACATAGATACAGAAAAAGCTTCTAACAATTTCCGAACTACATATGTAGCAAAAAGATTGTTAGACCAACAATGAAAAAGAAAAACCCAAAATTTAATTTATGCATTTTCGGATATTTAAATGTATAAGAATATCAACTGTAATACAGGCTTACAGCTGCATTAATTAGAAAGCGATAATATCTTCATTATATTATGTATTTATCATAAAATGATTGTTTTATACTGCATCCGTGTCATTTTTCTGTAGAAAATAGTTCAGAAATAAAAATACATTATTCAATTGAGTATAATAGTGTATGCTATAGAGTATGGTAATATTCTAGGCTATAAAGAATAATTCTCTAGCGCTGAAGCAACAGAAAATAAGCTGCTTTAGATAAGCAAATAAAAAATGGATTCTTACTCTCTTATTCTTGAAGCACATCACTAATCTAAAAAATAACTAGCAATAGCTAGTAAAATTCAAACTGATCTTTGCTGGTGGAAATGGAAAATGAGGTTTTGAAGAAGGAATGTCTAAAATAAGCATAGAAATCACAGGACTTCACTGCAATTCAGAGACAAAAGATGCTAATTTTTGGAAAGAGGCAATTGCTAAAAAGTACTTGCAGAAAATAACTCATCTTTATGTAAGTTTTACTTTCTAACTAGCACAGTTTTGTTTTGCTTGTTTTTAGTTTTTTGACTCTTCAAAGTACAGGTGCTGTGCACCTGTGGGCCTGATAATTACCTGTCCAGTGGAATATGAAGGAACAGATACCAGAAACCTCTTATCGAGTTTAACCAACAGAGAGGTGCTGTGAGAGTTTAAAGGAAGTGATTCTACCTGGGTCTTCATCAGCTGCATGAAAATATATTCAGAATTATGGCACAGTGAAAGAAAAACAGTCCAACAGGCCCCCACGTGGATCTGAAATACGATTTACTCGCCAGAATCTGAGCAAATGCTTAACCTATCCGTGACTCAGTTTCTCATTTATATGATGGGGATCACAATACCCATAACTTGTGCTGTTTTCTATGAAATGCTGCTTCCCTGCATTGGTCCCTGTCTGTAAGACAAAGAAATTATACTTATAGGAAAGCTCTAGTTACAGGTTGAGAAGGGATCTGTCAGCAAAATGGCTTATGCTTTCCTATATTTATTAGGTTAAAATAGGGATAATGTCTTTATCTGGTTAGCTCTAGGCACTAACCATATATAAAGGAAAATAAAGTTACCCACCTGTGGTCTCCATCATGTGAAAGTTTGATTTTTTGCTGTTAGGAGAGTAACAGTAACTGTAAGAAAAATACATCTTGGCATCTCTTGTCAGAATACTGGAAGCAGTAACTTACAAGACACCTGTGAGGTTGTGTGGAGTGTTGGATACCACAGCCTACACAGCCTCTGTAAGAGTGTCAGTGTTACTGGTTGAATGCTGGACTGAGGTTACTGGGAAATGACGTTGGAATAATACACATCCCACATGACAGTAAACATTTTTTTGATTGATTGATGTAGACCTTGACAATTAAAATAGCTCAACGGAGATTCAGAAGTGAGCAGACAGAGCCACACAAAAGATCATAATCTTAGGGCTTTAGAATGTCATTTCCAACTACATACATTGTTTTCAAACTATATGTTGTTTTCAAACAAATTCAGTACTATAAATTTTCCTCTAAGCACTGCTTTTACAGCATTCTACATGTTTAGATAAGTTATATTTTCATTTTCATTGTGTTTGGAATTTTTTTTTAATTTACTCTTGAGACTTCTTCTTTGACCCATGTGTTACTTAGACATTACTTTATTAATTTCCAAAATAGGTTTTCCAGCTATTTTCATTATTGATTCCTAGATTTTGTTATGATCTGAGCATTTATTTTGTAAGATTTCTATTTTTGTAAATTTATTGTGTTTTATGTCCCTGAATGTAGTCTATGTTGGTGAATGTTTCGTGACAGCCTGAGAAGAATGGGTATTCTGCTGTTGTTTCGTGAAGTAGTATATAAATATCAACTATATTCAGCTGATTGATGGTGCTGTTAAGTTCAACTACATCCTTACTGATTTTCTATCTGCTGGATCTTCCATTTCTGTAGAGGAGTGTTGAGGTCTCCAACGACAATACCGAAATCATTCTTCCTCTGAAGTCCGCTTTGTCTGTACTGAAAATAGCTACTCCCACTTCCTTTTTATTAGTGTCATTAAGTATTTTTTTCTTTATTTTTTCACTTTCAGTCTATCTGTGTTTTTATAAAGTGGGTTTATTGTAGACAATATAAAGTTAAGTCTTCTTTTTTTTTTTTTTTTTGCTTTTTTTTTTTTTCATTCACTCTGACAAGTTCTGTTTTTCTGTTGGTAACCGCTGATGGTTAAAGTAATTATTAATTTAATTGGTTTATATCTCCCTTATTCATTACTATTTTTTACTGTTTTCTATTTGCTACTCTCATTTTTTTTTTGTCTTCCACTCTTTCCTTGACTTCTCCAGTTTTAATTATTTTATGATTCTATTTTTCTCTGCTCTTAGCATATCAATTATACTTATTTAAAAATATTTTTTATTGGTTGCTATGCCTTTGAACCACACATTTACTATTAACCCAAGTTTCATTTCAAATAATGTTGTATCACTTCACCGGTCATGAAAGTACCTTCGAATAGATTATTCCTAATCTCTCTCTTGCATCCCCTTATAACATTGCTGTCATTCATTTCATTTTCCATAAACTATCATCACTGAGAGTTTGAATACTATTAAAACCAATGAGAATAGAAAAACTAGAAGATGCTCTTTTACCCTGCTTCTTCCTTCTCTAATGCTCTTCCTTTCTTTATGTAAAACTGAATGCCTGACCTATATTCTTTTTTTCTTTCTGAATAATTTCTTTTTTTTTTTTTTTTGCTTGTCTGGAAAAGTCTTTTTCCCTTTCTCACTTTTAAAGTATAATTTCATTGATACAAAATTCTAGATTGGTGAGTTATTATTTTTCTTTTAGGAAACATTTCACTGTACTCTCATCTTACTTGTGTGGTTTCTGAAGAGCAGGTCAATGTAATTTTTATCTCTGCTCCTGTATAGATAAGGTATTGTTTTCCTTTTTTGTTTCCCTCTTCTGGTTTTCAAGATTTTCTCATTGTCTTTGATTTTCTGCAGTTTGAAAATTACATACCTATGTGTAGATTTTGTGGTATTTAGCCTGCTTTCTGTTCTCTGAAATTCCTGGATCTGTTGTTTCATATTTATTATTAATTTGGGAAAAATTTTCACTTATTATTACTTCAAATTCTTTTTCTCTTCCTTTCTTCTCCTCCTTGTATTCTTCGTATGCATATCCCACAGCTTTTGTGACTCTCCTTCATTCCTGAACATTTTGTCCTGCCATTTCATTCTTCTTTCTCTTTGCATTTTTGTTTTGGAAGTTTCTATTGACATTACTTGGAGATCACTGACTCTTTCTTCTGCTATGTAGTCTTTTGATAAACGTTATCAGCATGTGCTTGATTTCTGGAATTTCCTTTGTATTCTTTCTTAGAGTTTCGGTCACTCTTCTTACATTATCTATCTGTTTTTGCATGATTTTTGACTTTTAAAATTAGAGCCTTAGCGTATTTATCATAGTTGTTTTAAATTCTAGGCCTGATAATCCCAACAAGTCTGCCATATCTGGGTCTGTTTCTGATGCTTACCTGTCTCTTCCAATTGCTTTTGTCTTTTAGTATGCTTTGTAATTTTATGTTGCCAGCCAGAAGTGATATCCTGCGTAAAAGGAACTCAGTGAGGCGAACAGCCTGTTAGTGTGCAGTTTATGTTTACCTGGTTTATTGCTTGCTGTAGCTGTAAGTATCAGGCTATAGTTTCCTGTGGTTTCTTTGTTTGTGTCTCCCCTATTGTCTTTGGGATTTCCCAATTTTTTTTTTCCCTTAAAAAGGCCTGAGATGTACAGTTCTCTAAGTTATATTCCCTTGTTACCCCATTATAATACACCTGTGCCTCTGAACTGCAGCATTTGCAACTGCTTCTCATTTCCCCAATCCCCTGCTAATTAAGAAGGAAAGGATGGAGGGAGTTAGAATTGGGTTTTTCCTTCCCCTCACATGGAGGACTTAGACCTGGATATTTTATTTCCCCCATGTGGAGGGCTACGAAGGGATGCAGCTGAATTTTCCCCTTTTCAAGTCAGTAAGGCTGTAGTAAAAACCCAGCAGCACAGGTTTTGCAGAAACCCCCAGTAGGTTTGACTCTTCCAGTTTCTGTGGAGGGCAGGCCTAGTTAAGAACAGAATGCTCTGGTTCTACTTCAAAATGGCTACTTTTGGAAAACTGGAAGCAAGAGAGGATTTTTCTTTGGTCTTTCTTATGAGAATCCTACAGGTAAACCTCACAAAAATGTGAGGGCCCTCATGGAATTGTTAACTCTCAAACTTATCCACCATGAATAGCCATCAAATTTTCAACGGTTATTTAGGTTTTCCTACCACACTACTAGTGACGTAGGAGTTAAAAAGAAATTACTTAGGCAGTTAGTGAGGGTACAGGAGTCCTCAGTAAGGTTTTCCTTTTAATAAAAAGCAGTCCCCAAGTCATTTCTTTTCTAACAAAAAGCAGCCTGAAAAATCAAGCTGCAAGCACAGATAAGCAAGCTGGAGGCTTGCACAGGTGAATGCTGGCTGCTGTGCCAAGAGCCAGGTATATATCTAACATGGAGGTTTTCTCTTCCCTTTTCTTTGGTGCCATGTGTCGTGGCATCAGCCAGGTAGAGACATCATCTGCATAATGTAAGATTAGTGTAGTATGGCTAGCCTCTTCACCCGCTATGTAAATGACATACATGGTCCAACCAATCACCTGGGCCTTATGTAAATCAGACACTGCCTCCTAAAGTCCCTCTATAAAACCAACTGCACCCGGCCATGAAAAGGGGAGATCTGAATGGAACTCCCCTCCCTCTACATTGGGGAGCTTTTCTCTTGCTTCTTTCACCTATTAAAACTTCCGCTCTTAAACCCCCACCTTATGCATCCGTGTCTTAGTTTTCCTTAGAGAGACAACAGACCTTGGGTATTTCCCCAGACAAATGACACGGCTTCACTAGTTCCTGCAGAACTTTCTGCTCCAGTAAATTGTGGTTCTCTATACTTTCCTGTGTGTCTGTCCAATTTGAGGAGTACGAGCTTTCTCTGTAACTTCAATTATCTGATGGATCTGAAAAAGTCATTGATTTCTATTTTGTTATGCTTTTTTCCTGTCCTGTGGGAACAGAAATGATAACTTTCAAGTTCCTCACATGCTGAACCAGAAATTGGAGGTCCCCCATATGTTCTCGATTATTTCTTACCCTCCAATATTGATAGTACCTAGCATGGCAAGATTTGTCTTGCTAAACTTTTGAAAACCTGTTTGGATGTTTGGAAAACTTTCTGTCTTAACTAAGCAATTTCTTAGAATGTAAATTAATGTTAACTGAAAAGCCAATTTTAAAAAATATATTGTGACAATCTTATTTTAACTGTTTTCAGCATGTAAAAATTTACTATTCATTAACAACAGGTTAACTCATCAAAGGAAGTAGAGCTAGGGAGTGGCTTGTACTCAACAACAGATACAATAAGGCATGTTCACACTCAATACCCAACTTTGTCACAACCACCATGTATTTAACTAAGGCTAGTATTTTTCTATATTTTATTTGTGAAAAGCTGAGTTAAGTAAATGCAAATAAAAACCAGAAGCGTAAGATTCCCAAGATACCCTCTGGGCTCTTGCTTTTCATGCCTTGTATTAATCATGTTTTATTTTTTTATTTTTATTTTTTTTAATTATACTTTGACATCTAAGGGGCTTTGGGATCTGGGGTGAAACTGCCTGTTTCAGCATGAGCTAATTCCTAGAGATAGTAATCAACTTATCTTAGTGTACATCTTTCATATGCAAACCAACCAACCCTGAACCCATATCCTTCATCCTCCTCCTTTATCCAACTCTCATACACCAAGCAGATATTCCATCTGTCCTAAGTCACTCCAGAGCCAGGTGCCAGATAACTAGGGACTACCTCCGTCACCCAGGGCTTGCCAAATTCCAAGCTTGTTCAGTTGCTCACTGTGCCTCATGGATTCCATTCCACAGAAACCACATGCTTACATCCATGCTTCTCCCAGTTTCCTCTGCCCCTGGCCAAGGCTGGTACTTCCTTGTGTGGTCCTGCATGGATTGCCATGGTGTGTCCTCTCCTCTTGGAAACTATTGGTAATCAATTCTTCTTTTAATGGCTTTGACCCCTTTCTGTCTGTCACCTTACTGCTCCTGATTAAAACAAAACTCTGGTACATTTTGAAACATGCCTTTTTGTAACCGCCCAATGGGTTCACCTTGCCCACTGCTTAGACATAGCTGATTTATCGAGACAGGGGAATTGCAATGAAGAAAGAGTAATTTACACACAGCCAGCTATGCAGGAAACCAGAGTTTTATTATTATTCAAATCACTCTGTCTGAGTATTAGGGGATAAGAGGTTTAAAAGATATAATTTGGAAGGTAGGGGCTTAGGAAGTGGGGAGGACTGATTGGTCAGGTTGGAGATGGACTCACAAGTGGGGTAGAAATGAGGTTTTTTTTTGCTATATTCTGTTCCTAGGTGGAATCACAGAACTGGTTGAGCCAGATTACGGGTCTGGGTGCAGGGTCTGCAAAATGTCTCAAGCACTGGTCTTAGCTTTTATAATAGTGATATTAGCCCCAAGAGCAATTTGAGAAGGTTCAGACTCTTGTAGCCAGAGGCTGCAGGACCCCTAAACTGTAATTTATAACCTTGTAGCCAATTTGTTACTTCTGCAAAGGCAAACTGCTCCCCGGGCAAGAAAGGGGTCTTTTTGGGAAAGGGCTGTTATCAATTTTGTTTCAGAGTCAAACCATAAATTCCTTCCCAAGGTTAGTTTGGCCTACACCCAGGAATGAACAAGGACAGCTTAAAGGTTAGAAGCAAGATGGAGTCAGTTAGGTCTGATCTCTTTACTGTCATAATTTCCTCAGTCACAATTTTTGCAAAGGTGGTTTCATTTTCATTGGTATAAAATGTCAAAACCTACAAAACTTAACTTTTCTATACACAGTGAGAAAAATACAATCTGAAGTGGTCCTTGTTTAAGAAACTTTGGCCTTCTTTAGGTGGGAGGTGTTCTGTTTCATTCATTTTTAATGGCTAAGCTTAGTTAATGATTACTTCGTAAAATAACATTTGCAGAAAACTAGCCCTTTCAACGTTTATCCACTTGACAGATATTAAATAATGAATT
>NW_012105809.1:149640-151229 GCF_000951045.1 Mandrillus leucophaeus
CGCCAGGATAATTTTTGGATTTTTAGTAGAGACGGGGTTTCACCATGTTGGCTAAGATGGTCTCGATCTCTTGACCTCATGATCCACCCGCCTCTGCCTTCCAAAGTGCTGGAATTACAGGCGTGAGCCACTGCATCTGGCCTAAATGTAATTTAATATGTATATTTATTAAACTAAGATATATTGATAAAATATTGGATTTCTGTTACAGCAACCTAGATTATGCATGAAGCTGGATTTACCTCCCACAATTGATATAAGTTTAAATATCCTCACAGATAATTAAAAGTGCCTAGGCTAGGGCAAATCATGAAATAAGATGAGAATAGTCATAAATACATCATGTGCTATATTACTTTATAACTGTAATGTCATCCTTCTTCATAGAACCCAACTGTAATACTTTCAAGTCTATGAGATGCGATACCAGTAGTTTTAGCATTGTGAAAGGTCAGAGAGCAGCGTGGAAGTATTGTCTTTATGAATCATACATGTAAGAAGACAGCAGTTGTTTGTCACTTTGAGACCCCAGCTCAGCGGACAGGAGTCTTCAAGGATTCAAGGACAGGTTCTGAAAGGATTACTGAGGTTGCTTTCTGATTGGGAGATCATTTTTTGGGGGGATGAACCCTGGTCTACTCTTGCTTCCCTAGTTCTTTCCTTTCAATACAGATCTGTGTTCCATAATATTTTGAGTAAAATAAAATGACAGAAATCATTAGTGTCATATAGTTACTATTTTTCTGCTGTTAAAATATGCACTTAGGAAAGAATATTGTGCTGACATTTTTACCAGTCAGACTTAAAGAGAAGGAATGATTTAAAAGATATGCTTTGAAACTTTATATATCTTAGGTTAGTTAGTTAGGTAGTTGTTGCTATTATCCTAATATCACAGATTGGAAAGTGAGACACAGGAGTTGAAGTAATTTGCCAAAGGCTACATAGTAGGTAGGTGGTAGAGCTGAGACTGGAGGCCAGACTGCCCGTTTCAGAGCCCAGGCATCAGACACTACAGAGCCTCCGATGAGCTGACACAATAAGAGATGTTATTGAAAGCAATAACTCAATTGTTCAGATGAAAACTTGACTAGAACATTATGGAGAAAAAGTCAATAGTAACTGACATTTTTAAACAATGATTCTCACAGGAAATTCTCTTCTACTTAAGTGTTTTGTTTTCAAAGTACAAGATTTGACTTTCAGATTATGTTCAAGGTCTGAACTGACAGGATCTTTGGCTTAGCAGGAAGAATTTCAGAAAAGAAATGTTCCAGTAACAAGGCTTGAAAACAGAACGTGGAGCTAGGAGGGCCCATCGATTCTGAGAAAGCCTGGGAAACTCAGAACGAATGATAATTGATTGATTGTCAATGTGAAAAGAGGGAACCACAGCCTACCATTCTACAGATTAACCATGATTCCTTCTAATCAGAGGCTATCAACATTTCAAGTCCTCATTCGGCAAAACGTAGCAGTAGACTATAGGATAGCTTTCAAAACCATTAACTAATAACTTTCTTGTTAATTATCTCATCTACTGTTAATACATGGACCAAAGGGCATGTCTTTTCCTCAAGTTAAATACT
>NW_012105809.1:152024-176433 GCF_000951045.1 Mandrillus leucophaeus
CCAAGGTACACAAGCTTCGTTGTAAAGTTCCAAAGACTACATATTTTAAGGTTTTAGAATTATGTGGCTACTATTGCAGCTACTCAAATTTGATGTTGTATTAGGAAGGCTGTCATAGATAACAGGTAAATAAATTGGCATTGCTGTATTAAAAATAGAACTGTAATTACACACAAAAAAGATACAGGCCGTGTTTGGTTCACAGGCCATTGTTTACTGACCTCTTTTTACTTGTAAATTCAAAGGGAAATCCAAAGGCTAAAACATATTTAAGGAAAAGAAATACTGTGAAAGGAAATGACCAAGATGAACAACAATGCAATTCAGCCAAATGAAAGAAAAAAACAAAAAATAAGTAAAATTGTTAAAATCTCAGGTCATCCTCTCAGAAGGAAGTGACTATGTAAAAAAAAAAAAAAGAAAGAAAAGAAATGAAAATAAGAAAGGTATATTGTAAATTAAATGCTCCATGTAAACTTAAAAGAAAACAACAGATAGATTCAATATTAAAATGGAAATGACTTAAATTCAACTAAAATGGAAAGAAAAAAAATGTATGGACCAAAAAAAAAAAAAAAAGAAAATTTAAGGGGCATAAGAAACAGACATAGAAAGAGCAGAATGTCTTTACTTCCAGAAACACAGAATAGAAAACTTAGAAAAGAAAATAATAAATGCAATAAACAAAATTTCTCAGTATCGACAGCAAGCAAGCCTTTATACTAATGTAACCCATAAGATGCTAAACAAAATAACGCATACGTATGCAGGTTCTGATGACACAACAGAACTCCAAATACAGAAATGCAAGTCCTCAAGGTGTCCAGGGAAGGAGAGAGCAACACAAGTAGAGAGAGCAACAACACATTTTTCTTCAAAAAGTATACAAAATAGAAAGACTTCAGTCTATGGATGCCCCATCAAGTCCCCAGTTCGACATCTTCAACAGTTTTTAGTTGTTCTCTATCCTCCCAAATTAGGTCTGTTCCTGGACCTGCCATCACAGCTAATGGTGACTCTGTGTTTCCTGCATGTGCAGCCCTGACAATTCACCAGCCTTTTCTTCCTCCCTCATCTTCTTCTCCCATGACTCCGGCTTTTCCCTGATTTTCCACTTCCAACCAGTGACCACCAGTAAAGCATATGTAGAAGGATGAAAAGAATACTTCTGAGTCATACTTGAGGAAAAACAGATGCTGGGCTACACACAGTTTCTCCCCATTTTTTCCCCTTTTTAACTCAAATAGTAACTGAGGTAAGAACTAATAACCATGTAGGGATGTAGGAAGATGCCATATACTGAAAGGAGGGTTTCTGGGAAGGGCAGGACTGTGTGGATTAAGTGAAGACACATTGAATGAGCCATCTGATTCCACTCTGTGTGGAGTCCTTGACTCCATGAATTCACCTGCAAGTATTTTATTAATAAACTGAGAAACAGTGAGGGCTGATGACAGCTTCAGGCAGACCCAGGTCATGGGCCTAGGCTGCCTTGAAAAACCTACATTGGTTTTTTACATCTTGGTTCCTTACATCTATTTGAGCAATGTCTCAGTATTCTTCCCCACGTTGCACTGTTAAGTACCAGATTTCCTAGTTTAGATCCTCTTCGTTAGTCTTTGCCATCTGTATTAGTAATTGCTATGGTTTGAATATTTGTGTCCCTGCCCCAGATTCCTATGTGGAGATTCTAACCACTAAGAGAATGATATTAAAAAATGGGGCTGTTGAAGGGTTATTAGATCATAAGGGCAAAGTCTTCTTCCATTGGAATAATGCCCTGATGAGAGAGACAACGTACTAAAAACAATTATGCCATTCAAGTCCTGAAAAATACATGATCATGTAAGAATTAAGTACAAATATTTTAGTGTCTGTCAAATTTCACTACATATTGTATTCACATCTACTCTCTTCTCCTGTAATGCTCCTAGCCATACCCAAAGCCAAATTCAATTTTTCAAATAAGTGACTATTCCTTGTTTAAATCTGGCATAAGTGTCTCACTGATACCTTTGGAAAGTACACTGACACTAGTCGGCCTTGCTAATTAACGAAGGGCACTGACTTCTTCTAGGGATTTTCTGATGCACTGTAAGAATTCATTATGGTGTTTTGACATGTCATAACATCCTCCAGAAAACTAGGACATAAATGAACTTTCCTTCTGCTCCTTACATTGTTCTAGCTTATGTAATTTGATTTGCTTTTTGCTTTGAAACCTCATTGCATTAGTCTGTTTTCATGCTGCTGATAAAGCCATAACTGAGACTGGGAAGAAAAAGAGGTTTACACTCACAGTTCCACGTGGCTGGAGAGGCCTCAGAATCATGGTGGGAGGTGAAAGGTACTTCTTACCTGGCAGCAGCAAGAGAAGAAATGAGGAAGATGCAAACGCAGAACCCCCTGATAAAACCATCAGATCTCGAGAGACTTATTCACTTCCATGAGAAGGGTATGGGGAAAACCACCCACATGATTCAAATTATCTCCCACCAGTCCCTCCCTCAACACATGGGAATTATGAGAATCCAATTCAAGATGAGATTTGGGTGGAGACACAGAGCCGAACCATATCAATTATAGTACATATTTTTTTCCTCTTTACAGAAAGGTCAGCTATAGTAGATCTGCTACAGTGGCTGTTTTCTCTAATTCCAAATTTCTTACATTTTCTAAGGATTTGAAAATACATAATTCGGCTTACAATGATAAAATTTAATGATATTGAAGCTTTTAGAATTTGCTCCCACAGTATCCATTAATGGATTCCAAGTAAAGACAAGGTAAATCGACTCCTACTGAACTTAAATATTTCCTGATTTCCACAGTGTTCTGGAGAGTTAAGAATGTCAGAACACTGACGACCACATACCTGACCTCTTAATGTTAAAGTGGTTTAGGTAATACTCGTAGAACAAATGTTTATGTGATATTTACTCAGTGCCAGGTAACTCTCAAAAGACATTACATGCATTATTAACTAGTTTACTCTTTACCATAACCCTATGTGGTAAGTTCTATTGCTATCCTCATTTTACAGATCAGGAAACTTGACTTTGAGAGGCAATAAAATCTTTACTGAGGTCACTTGGCTAAAAATTGACAGAGACAAAATATTTGCATTAAGGCTTCTAACCACTTTGCTATAACAGCCCTCATGTCTAAAATGTAAATTGCCTAAGGTAGACAGATTTTATTCACTGTTTTGATTTCCTCATGAACCTCAGCCTCTAATGTATAAAAACAAATGTTTGCTTTGCAGTATGTTCAAGCATCTAATCACATGTTTGGTGGGACACTGGAGCATAGCATCCTTTGATAATTTATTTTACACACTTGTATTCTGTTTCGTTACTTTACACAGGCATGGCTATTCTATGATAATGTGGAACTATTTGATCCAAATCTTATAGAATACTTTTGTGCTCAAACCTCTGTAAATAGGCCTGCAGTGGCCTTGTCTGCTTTGTGAAGCGTTGCCTGTGTCCTCAGAATCTGTTTGAAGAGTTTCCATGTCAACTTCAGGGCCTCACATGCGATATCCCTGGATTCTGATCCCAGGGACCAACGGAGGCTGTAGTGGGGCTTAGTGCCACAACAGAGGTAACCCTTCATCATGTGCCACTCAAGATCACAGAAATCACAACATCTCTAATGCCACAGCAAAAGTAAGGCCAAATAAGGAAGAGAGTATCACTCTCTCCTTCCTGATGTTTCTCTTGTAAACTCTAAGGCCACATGGGGTATGTAAGGAAGATGATTCCAATTATATTTCCTTTAAACTGGACTGTATATTTGAGAATAAAATGAGCTGATTTTTAAAATTACAGTGGAGCAACAGAGATAAACTGCCCATTTCCCAGGTGTACAAACTGATGTATATATGGTCACACTAGAAATAGAAAAATCAACAAATACATAAACATAATTCCCACAAGCTCTGACTCATTATCTCATGTCTGACCAACGATTGTGCCTTAGTTCGTAGACGAATCATTAGCTTGCAAGTTTGGCAGATGAAGCTTGAAAAACCTTTAAACACATGCGTGTACGTGCACACGCGTGCACGCACACACACACACACACACCCTTCAAGAAGTTTTAGCCTCTTTGTCTCCAATTTGCATAAAGTAGGCCTATTTTCTAATAGTTAATTTGTCACTTATTATTAAGGATGTTAATTTCCACATCTTTTCCAGCAATAGTTTGGAAGTGTAATCCCATTGTGTATCTTTAATATATTTTCAACATAATACATCTGCTAGATTCCAAATTACATTTCAGTGAGTAGTTCTCGTCTTGTATTCAACCTCCACTTAATGTTTGCACTCAAATGGAACAACTTGGTAAGCAGTTCTGTCAAGATTTAGTAACTTAATCTGGATTCCTGTTAAACTGCTCTTCATAACTAAACACTTGGGTAGACTCTGGCTGAGACCTCATTGCTGGAAGCTAAATATATACTGATTAGGAGAGAAGCAACCCTGGGGCATGTTACTGAACAAATGCATCATCATTTTTATGCAGACATTTGTACTTGAAAAAAAGATGACAATTTAATAAGTAACAGACGCAAGAAGAAGATAAATGATAGAAGTTATTGGAGAGCAAAGGACTTGCTAAAGATAGGGCAAGATCTCAGATTAATGAAAGAAAAAATTAAAACTGTTCCAAACATGTTGTCTGGCCACTAAATGTAAATATCATGTGGCCTGACTGATACACAGATGAAACAGCATTTTAAAACTATGAATAGGAACCACTTACTTTTCCACACTGAACAACATTTTATCTCTTTGAATAGTAAACTAAGTCTTTGTTGACAACAGCCAGATGTGGTCATTGAAAGCTAACTACCGTGTTGGACTGCATGTCTAGTGAAGTGGAATGGATGAGAGGGGACAAAAATTCCATTTTCTGACCAAGCCAAATAATTCTGCCATTATCGCATTACAATTAGCCCTTCATAATTAGAAGGAATCGAGTAGCTTGGGGTTTTAATCAGAATTGGTAATAGAAAAAGGAAATGGTTTTAAATTATGCCCTATGAGACACACTTACAGGAAATGGTGAGGATGTAAGTAAACAGGAAGCAAATATTGATAAGTGCAGTCATTTGGGGGTGGTTGGGAAAATCACATAAGACTTTTTGTCTGTGGCTTTGAGGTCTCATCCAGAGCACATTGGAAAAAGAGAAGTAAATGGATTTGATCTCAGTATAAGTTTTCAGCAGTTAGAACTGCTCATATGAGGAATATTTCGTTCATTATTACCACACATATTTAAGTAAGTCTGATGACTACCAGATGAGCCCATCGTGGTGAAGACTGAAATATCTGATGGGTGATTGATTACATAGCCACCTGATCTTTCTATTGTAATGAAATTCTCTATCTTCCCCTTCCTCATAATCAAATAGAGATAGGGAATGCAGGAGGAATTTAGCGTACTTCAACAAAATTATTCAATAATAAGTATTTTATTAGGTAAATGAATAATTTAGATCCCATTTCTCCAAAAAAAAAAAAGTCAGTTGAAGAAACAATTCAGTGACATTGTTCAGTTGTCATATGAGTTTAGTTTCTGAGGTGAGAAGTTGGCTGTTCATCTCCACAGAGGGTTGAATGAAAGAAAACTGAGCTGCAATAAAGAAGGAATAATTTAAAGTATATGTATTAAAAGTTTCTTACTTTAAGTGGGTATACAATGTGGAACCTGTCTGCCCCGAAAATTTTAATAAAGAATAATAACAACCCATTTGGTTACATATAACTGTGTTATAAGAATGTTGTAACACATTAAGTCCATGATATCTTTGTAATGAAGTTATATCTAGTTACATGTACTCAAAATACAAAGAATGCCAATGTAAATGGAAAAAGCAACTCAATTCTCAAGGTTTGGAGAATTATTAGTATGTCTACTGAACATTGTCTACTACTTTGCCACAGAAGAATTGGTTCTAAAACATGTCCTTGGCACAATCTCCAGCCAGGGAGTGGGCACCAGTTTGGCTTCAAGGTGTGACCTCTCTACCTGTACAATATTTTAAACATAATGTTCAATGAATACTAAGATAAGCACAGGATTTGCAACACATGAGCTTAAATTTTCCACTATATGATCTCGAAAACAAATATCTGTTAGTTTGTTTTTTTTTTTCCAGAAATTTAGTTTCCTAGCAGATAAAATGTAGCAGATAAAAATCTTCCTAGAAGATTTCCAGAGTGAGGCTGTATTGCATATTTGTTGTTTGAACACAGTGAGAACCCTGGTAAATGTGACGTTGCCTGAGGCTCTGCCTTCTTGGGGACTTCAAGAAGCACTCCAGGAAGAGTGTGACAGGGCATCTTGGAACAGGGGAGAGGAGAGGCTGAGCCCTTCCTCTCACACAGATGTGGTGTCTGCCTACCCTTGAGCAGCTGGGCTAGGCACACAGCACCCACAGGCTTTGAGAGCTTCTAAAGTGTGTTCTACCGAAATATTTAGATGAGATTATGAGGTATTCAAAAAGGTTTTTCAAAGCAAAATAAGTTTGGGAAACTGCATTATGTAAAGTTTGCTTAGAGCTTTCACATGCTAAGGTGCAATGTTTAGAGCTTCTGAAAGTACCAGTGCACATGATGAAACTGATGAATGGTGGTCACATCCCTATGGCTAAGTATTTGGGGACCAAAATCATTTCTCACAATCTATCCTTCCCGGTGCCATAAAGGTCCAATATATAGGGTCATGGTTGGGCACTTGGTGAAAGTTGAATAAAAATATCTAACACTTCTTGTATCTGGAGCCAGGATGCCAGGTAGGCCTGAAAAGCATTTGTTTAAAAACTAATGTTCTTGGATGCCTGGAACATGAGTTTGATTTTATCAACTTTAAAAATGGAAAAGAAAAAGAGTAACTAGGTTGAGTACAATGAGTCCTTTTAAAAATATATCTTTTTAATTTTTGTTCAAAATCATTATTGCTTTTATTACAAAATAAAACAAAAAAAGAAAAGCACACAAACAAATCTATATTTTATGGAATTAATGTAATGTCAAGACACATTTTAAGAAAAGATTAGCTGGGTAATCCAGAAACAGATACAACTCTTTTGTTTTATAAATTATTGTTCCATTTTTTTACTGTTATATTTCTTTTCTCTCTGAAACAAGACTTAAAGCATTGCTTCTGCTTTCTAATCATTTTTTGTTGTTGTTGTTATATTTATCAGTATAGAGTCTTCCTTTTTTCAGCCTTCACTCTCTGTCTCCTGGTTAAATGCTGATGTCCACTCAGAGATCTGATGGGGTCCCGGTAGCTAAACGTGGCAGTGAAGAAAGCAGCAACCATGCTAGGGCTCAGAAGAAGAAAAATGTGGGAAAGTTTGTACTTCCTAGAGATTTGGAGGGCTCAGAAGACAGGAAGATGTGGGAAAATTTGAAACTTCCTAGAGACTTGTTGAATAGCTTTGCTCAAAATGCTGATAGTGATATGGACAATAAAGTCCAGGCTGAGGTGATCTCAGATAGAGATGAGGAAGTTGTTGAGAATTGAGTTAAAGGTCACTCTTGCAATTCAGAGAGACTGGTGGCATTTTGCCCCTACCCTAGAGGTCTGTGGAACTTTGAGCTTGAGAGAGATGATTTATTGTATCTGGTGGAAGAAATTTCCAAGTAAAGAGTTCAAGAGGAAGCAGAGCATAAAAGTTTGAAATATTTGCAACCTGGTGATGTAGTAAGAGAGAAAAACCCATTTTATGGGGAGAAATGCAAGCCACCAGCAGGAATTTGCTTAAGTAATGAGTAGCCAAATGCTAATTGTCAATACAATGGGGAAAAAGTCTCCATGATATCAGAGACCTTAATGGCAGCCCCTCCCATCACAGACCCAGAGGCCTAGAAGGAAAAAATAGTTTCTTGGATCAGGTCCAGGATCCCCCTGCTGTGTGCAGGCTCAGGACTTAGTGCCCTGGGTCCCCACCACTCCAGCTATGGCAAAAAAGGGACCAAGATGTAGCTCAGACTATTGTTTTAGAGGGTGCAAGTCCCAAGACTTGGCAGCTTCCACAAGGTGTTGAGCTTGTGACTGCAGAGAGGTCAAGAATTAAGGTTTGGAACCTCCACCTAGATTTCAGAGGATGTATGGAAATGCCTGTATATCCAGGCAGAGATATGCTGCAGGGGCGGAGACCTCACGGAGGTGTTAGGGCAGTTCAGAAGGGAAATGTGGACTGTGAGCTCCCACACAGAGTCTCCCACCATCAGCTTCCACTGTGTGCCTGGAAAAGTTGCAGACAATGACAGCCCCTGAAAGTAGCCAGAAGAGAGGCTGTACCCTGCAAAGCCACAGAGTTGGAGCTGCCCAATTTCATGGGAACCTACTACTTGCATCAACATGACCTGTATATGAGCCATGGAGTCAAAGGAGATCATTTTGGAGCCTTAGATTTGACTGCCCTCCTGGATTTTGAACTCATGGGGCCTGTAGCCTCTTTGTTTTGGCCAATCTCTCCCATTTGGAATGAGTGCATTTACCCAATGCTTGCACCCCCATTGTATCAAGGAAGTAACTAACTTGCTTTTTATTTTACAGGCTGATAGATGGAAGAGACTTGCTTTGTCTCAGATGAGACTTTGGATTGTGAACTTTTAGGTTAGTGCTGAAATGATATAAGACTTTGGGGGGCTGTTGAGAAGGCATGATTGGTTTTGAAGTGTGAGGCTATGAGATTTGGGAGGGGGCCAGGGGCAGAATAACATCATTTGGCTGTGTCCCCACCCAAATCTCATCTTGAATTTTAGATCTCATAATCTCCCCATGTCATGGGAAGGACCTGGCGAGAGCTGGTTGAATCATAGAGGCAGGTTTTTCCCATGCTTTTCTCATCACAGTAAATAAGTTTCATGAGATCTGATGGTTTTATAAAGGGAATTTCCCTTGTACACACTCTCTTTGCCTGCTGCCATGTAAGACATGCCTTTGCTCCTCCTTCATCTTCCACTATAATTGTAAGGCCTCCAGCCACATAGAACTGTGAGTCCATCAAACCTCTTTCCTTTATAAATTATCCAGTCTTGGGAATGTTTTTATTAGCAGCATGAGAATGGACTAATGCATGCAGTAATCAAAGACTTCACAGAAATTTTTAAAATGGAGGAAGAGAAAATTATCTCTGGATCTGATTCAGAACCATATGTATGGCTAACAATCTAGTGAAATGGAATGCATTGTAGAAAAACTATAAATCCAAGTATAATCATGGAAGCAAATGCAATTGTTCTGAAAAACAAGATCCTGCTGTACGTATTTTGAAGGGTCTAAATCATCATTGGAGAATTAGGAATTTCTTCATAGAAATTTTAATTAAAAAAGAGAAGAAAAATTGCATACATATATGCAAGAAAAACAACTTGGTATTTATAAAGCCAGCAGGTATTAGTTCTAAACTAAATGCCAGGGTTCAGATAATTTAGATATAAGAATAAGATGATCTGAGAATATTATATTGGGTAGGTTGTTACACATGGAGAAAATAGACAAAGGCTTTCAGATGTGGAAAACCATATTACAGTCATATACCTAAAATAAAACAGGAAGAGAAGGGAAAACATAGGTAAGAAAGAAGGGGGAGAGTCCGGCTTTTCAACATATGAAAAAATTAAAAGCAATAAATATGCAAAATATTAAAATGCCAGAAAAAAATTGATGGTGTACTTGAAATGCTGGATTAACCTCTGAGACTTTTAACATTCATAACAACCTTCAAAAAAGACCTGAAGAGATTCATCATGTCAGTAAGTTCCACCTGACTAAATTACTTACCCTAATGTGGTCAAAGGGTTGATGTTTTATTTTATAATTAATAGAAAATTATAGTTAATTTCTCATTATGGTTGAAAACCATAATAGGACATAAAAATACTCTGGGAAGATATTTCTTTTCAGACAGGAGATGATGACTTATTCAAAAGCCTAAACCATGAAAATTATAATTATGATAGTAAAATAACTCAAGAAAAAAATATAAGAACCAAATGTAACCACAGGCTCAACAGATTCATGCTTAAGTAATAGGACTATGTTTATTTTTATTTTCAATTCAACATATCTTTAATGACTACATTTTTTCTACTTCAATTTAAACTGTTTAATAAGAAAAATTACCTTTTATGAAAATATTAGCATTATTTAAACCACTTCTATTTTTAACAGAGTGTCACAGTATTTGTCTGCTATGAAAAAGGAACAAAATCATCCGAAGTGAGAACCAGTAGGAAAAAAAAATCCTGCAATTTTATTTAAGAAAACATTAAAAGATTTAAAAAAAGTTTTAATGTAATTGATGAAATGAGCACAGCTGGTTTCTAAGGTAAACCGGCAGAGAAATTGTCTTCGTCCATTTGGGCCCCTATAACAGAAACCCATAGATTGGGTGACTTCAACAACAAACATTTATTCTCAAGGTTGTGGAGGCTGGGAAGTCCAAGATCAAGGCACTGGCATATCCTTTGTCTGGAGAGGGCCCACTTCCTGTTTCATAGACTGCTGTTTTCCTGCTGTGTCCCCATTTGGCAGAAGAGTCAAGGGCATTCTGTCTCATCTCTTCTTATAAGAACACTACTCCCATCAGAAAGGCTCCACTCTCATGACCTAATTACCTCTCAAAGACTCCCCCTCTTAACACCACCCCCATTCATGGCTAGGGTTTACATATATGAATTTAAGGGGCACGACAAACTTGCAGTTCATAACAGAAGTTAAATACCATTTTTGTCACTTGCTAGGAGAGCTGACCTTGGGAAAGTCCTCAGTGTGTAGAAATCTCTCAAGCATTCTTATACTGATTACAAAAGATAAAAGTGTACTAAATACTCTTTTATATAGACAATACCCAAGGCACTCATTATTTATCACAATAATGATCTTCAACCCTGACTGTACATTAAAATACCCTGTGGTGCATAAAAAAAAAATGCAACTTAAAAGCATGATTCCAAACCTATTAATTATCATTTCTTAGGATGGAATCTGTACATCAAATTTTTTCAAAGCTCCCTGAGAAATTATGGTGTACCAAAAGGTTAAGAAAATAGTGAAAACAATAGAATAAAGTTTTCCCATCAGAAGTTATATATACATGAATGGTCTAATTTAAATTTATAAAGCATTTGTTCCAACTTCCCAAGATCTTATTCATGTAATTATATGAATTCACGTGGATTATACAAATGAAGGTAGACATAGGTTTTTAGAGTTTGTGGACTGGAAATCAATACCACTCTTGCAAAAGCAGAGGTGTTTACAAGCTATTTTTAAAAATATATTTACAACAAATTTAGGAAGTGTTTATTGCACTTTTCTTGTGTTTGAATTTCAGAGGGAGGAAAAGTGAGCTTGTGTTAAATCATATACTTTATGGATGTGTTTGTGCTTGCTACTCCAGGCAGGAGGTAAATGAATAAACAGAATTACAATACGGCAAATAAACTAGGTTTTCTTTTTAAGTGCCATCTCCTGGAGAAAGAGGTCAGGCTGAGAAATGCCCTCTATTCGCACTTATCCTTTACAAAATTCAGGATTTTTCATGCCAGGCACCTATTCTCACATATTTTCCTTTTACTTGTGTGTTTCTTTCCACCTCATTATTTATTTACTTATCATTTTCTGACCTTATTTACAGTCTAAGAATACAAAACAAACCCAATTCAGTTTAGAATTCTATGTATGAGAGAAACTTCCAAATTGAAGAATATGCAAAAATTTGCTTAGAATTCAGTTATGAGACTTTTCATTCATATTGGGCGAGAAAAAAACCAAGGTTTTACTAATATATTTTTAATCACATATAAGAGAAGGACAAAGGAATTTTTCTTGTAGCAGAAAAAGGTAATTGACTTTGTAACTTCACATTCCAATAGCCTAATTCATTTTTCTTAAATACCATGCAAACCATTCAGCACACCAGTTTAGTTTACAATTGCAAATGCATGTAACTTATTCAAATAGAAGCAAACATACACATTTATTTCACAAGTATTCCTTGGGCAATTTCTGTCTCTTTGGTACCGTGCTAGATTTTGGGGATGGATGCAGGGAAGAAGATATCATCAGTCCACACCCTTGTGGAGCTTAAGTGACATTGGAGGGGACAGACAATGAACAAGACAACAAGCAAGAAAACAAACCTTTACAAGCCAGTGATCCCTGTGGAGAAGGAAATGAACAGAGTTTTGCAATAGAAATAATGAAGGGATTATTTAGGAGGTTCTATTTTTGATTAAGTGGTCAGAAAACTCCTCCCTAAAGATGCAGAAGCTGAAACGAGGAGTTAAATATGCACAGCCTTGTGACAAGTTGACTGATGAGTAAAACTGACCAGACCGGGGTGGTTCTGTTTTGTGAACAGAAAAAAGGCCAGTGTGTCTGGAACATAGCAAGGCAGGGAGACTGGATGCTGAGTAAGGATTTAAAAGTAGATGGGACCTAAAAGATATGGGATGTACATTTTATTGCAAGGGCAAAGTGAAGCCATTGAATGACTTTGTGGAAACTCCAAAATCAAGAAGAAATCATGACTAGGTTTCCGTTTACAAAGCATGCTGGCTGCTGTGTAGAGAATGGGCTGAGGGTGTTGGAGGGGGCAGCAGGGAACAGCCAGGAGCCCCTTGCGGAATTCTTGGTGAAAGATGTTGGGAACTCTGCCCTAGGTGAGTGGCAGTGCACATAAGTTGTAGCCACACATGCAAGATACATTTTAGAGGAAAACTCACAAGCCCAACTGATGAATTAAATGTGAGGGGTTGAGAAAAGAGAATAATTCAAGTTGATTACTATGTTTCTGGCCAAGGCAACTAGAAAGAAGGAAAAATTGGTATCAACGGATGACGAAACTGGTCAGGGCACATGCTTAGAGGTGTGTTCAAAAATTTCATTATGATAATCTTCTTTTTTTTTTTTTTTTTTTGGAGACGGAGTCTCACTCTCCCGCTCTGTCACCCAGGCTGGAGTGCTGTGGCGTGATCTTGGCTCACTGAAAGCTCCTCCTCCCGGGTTCATGACATTCTCCTGCCTCAGCCTCCCCAGTAGCTGGGACTACAGGTGCTCTCCCTCCACCATGCCCAGCTAATTTTTTGTATTTTTAGTAGAGACGGGGTTTCTCCATGTTAGCCAGGATGGTCTCCATCTCCTGACCTCGGGATCTGCCCGCCTCGGCCTCCCAAAGTACTGGGATTACAGGCGTAAGCCACCACGCCCGGCCCCATTATGATAGTATTAATAGGTGAGATGCCTATAAAATATCCAAGTGCAGATGTTCAGGATGGAATGAAAAATAATATGGAGATCAGATAAGTGGTCTAGACTGGAAACATAAATTTGGGTTTCATCATTTAGATGACCTCTTAAGGCATGGGAATGAATGAGATACTCCAAGGAGAGAACAGAGATAGGAAAGAGAAGGGGGCCCAGATGCTACCACGTGGAATTTTATTTGAGGAAAAGTAATCAGCAAAGGAAACTAAGGGCAACCAGAGAAGGGAAAGACAGGAAGCATATCAGGCCATGTTATAGGAACAAACAGCCTAGGAATGTTAGTGTCTGACAAAATCAGATCTTGATTTCTCAGTCAAACCACATGATCCGTTCAGGTTGGCTCAGGGATTACTCCAAAACCAAGGCTGAGAAAGCCACTGTTTTCAGTATTGCCTATTGCCATGGCAGGAGGAAAGAGCCCGGCAGATTTCGAATGGACAGATCAGTGTTGGTGCCCGGCAGCTGTGGGTCTCAATTCTACTCAAATGTAATCAGTCATTGCTAGTCACTTAGTCCCCAACTGTGCAAGAGCTATTTTGCCATGCACTGAACTATTTGGTGAACCATATCAAGGTCAGTAACAATATGCTTTTCTGCTGGTCAGATATTTCTCACTCTTACTAAAGAAGTCAACCAAGCCAGAATCCCAACCAGTCATAGCATCAAAGCACGGATCTGTGGGTAGTGTTTGGTAATTAGTGGACTATATCATATTCAGGTTTGGGTTCTTTTCATATAGAGACCTAAGAAACAAAACAATGTATCTACCCCAAAAGAACCTACAATGCATTGATGGAGTGGAGTGGATAGGTAATCTTATTCAAAACTCCTATTTGGAAAGGCACTCATAGAAAATTCTTTGCAAAATCTTCCTGGTTAGGGTCTCATTCTTCTCCCTAGAAGGGTCTCTCCATTGCATAGTTCTCCAAGGACCTTGGCTTCCCATTATGTAAGTTGGTTCCTTTTTTATCATGCTCTTTGGACACATGCGAATCAAGCATTGGACAATATATTTTCCTTGGACACTGAGCAGGTTTTTCTGTCTGCTTCTTAACCACAGAAAGATTTTGCTCAAGGGGTTATCTTAAATCTTGAAAAATCAAATACGTTTATAATCTAGGCTTATGGTGTTTTCAGCAGCGCAGTTGCCTCACAAACATTCCCTGCTTCTTATCTCTTTTATTCCAGTGAGCTCTATGTGCCAATTTATGTAAGACGTGCCCTCCTCTCTCTTATTTATTTCAGATATTTTCAGTCTAACAGGCTCCACAGGGAGAGTGAAGCCTTTAGTTTCTTTTTCTTGAGCAATTTTGCTAAAAATTTATTTACAGGGACCATCTTGACTCTCTCTGCACCAGGAAAAACAGGTGTCACCACTGCTATCTGGATAGACATTATGTTTTCAAAATCTTTAAAAATTATTTTCAAACAATTTACAGAATTAAGAGTAAAGGAATAGTGAAACACAACTATTAAAAAACTTTAATAAGAATTTAAACAGAAAACTCGTGTTTTTAATTCCATATTTACCTGGTGGTAAGGATATATGCATGTGAAATAAGCAGTGTTCTTTGAAAGCAACTCACTGCTCGTCAACTCTCATGAAATAAACTAGGCCATATCAATCTGGTAAATACTGATTCCTGTCTTCATTCACATCAATTCCATCTTATGACTACTTCATGTGCAGCATATTCTTTCTTCATCAAAATGAGATTGATTTTGAAGCTGTGAAACCTCATAATTTTGTTGCAGAGAGGTTAGCCATCACTTTTGGACCTAATTGTAAAATATTTTTCATTTTTTTTATTTTTACATTTGTAAACACCAAGTAGAATGCTCTGATAATATTGTGGATTATTTCTACGTAACACATGGCCTGCCAATCAACGTTCCTTATGAAGACTTTATTTTTAGAATACTTTAAGGTTCAAAGCAAAATATGAAGGAAGATACAGAGAATTCTCATATATCCCCTGCCCCCCACATGCAGAGCCTCTCCCACCATTGACAACCTTCACCAGAGTAGTACCTTTGTTGTGATTGATAACCATATTGATAGATCATTATCACACAAAGTCCATAAATTACATTAGAGTTTGCGCCTGGTGTTTTAAATTTTATGGATTTGGGCAGAAGTATAGTGATATATATCAGAGAGAATATTTTCACTGACTTAAAAATGCTCTGTGCTCTGCCTATTCCTCCCTTCCTCCAGCCCCTGGAAACCACTGAGTATTTCACTGTCTCCATAAATTTGCCTTTCCAGAATGTCATATAGTTGGAATAACACATGTATTCTTTTCAGATTGGTTTATTTTATTTAGTAATATGCATTTAAGTTTCACTCATGCTTTTTAAGGCTTGATAGCTCATTTATTTTTAGCATAATATTCTATTGTATAGGCACACAACAGTTTATGTATCCATTCACCTTCTGAAAGACATCTTGGTCAATTCTGAGTTTTGGCAATTATGAATACAGCTGCTATAAACATCTGTGTGAAGGTATTTGTGTGGGAATAAATTTTCAATTCCTTTGGATAAATACCAAAGAGTGAGATAGCAAAATTTTATGGTAAGACTTTGTTTAGTTTTTAAACAAACAAACAAACAAAAAAGCCAAATGTCTTCCATAGTGGCTGTACAATTTTGCATTCTTATCAGCAATAAATGAGAGTTCCTGTTGCTCCACATTCTCTTCAACATTGGATGTTGTCAGTATTATGGATTTTGACCATTCTAATAGGAATACAGTGGTATTTTATTATTGTTTTAGTTTACATTTTTCTGATAACATATGGAATGGAACACCTTTTAAATATGCTTATTTTCCATCTGCATATCTGAGATGTCTATTAAGGTCTTAGGCCAATTTTTTAATTGTATTGTTCATTTTATTACTACTGAAACTTAAGATTTCTATTTGGATAACAGTTCTTTATCAGATATGTCTTTTGCAAATATATTCTCCCAGTCTGTGTCTTGTCTCCACTTACTTGACAATGTCTTCCACAAAGCAGAAAATTTATATTTTAATTACATCTGGCTTCTCAATTCTTTTTCTTTCCCCTATGGATCATGCCTTTGGGAGTGTATCTAAGGAGTCATCACCAAACCCAAGGTTACCTAGATTTTATTTGTGACATGAATTTTCACCATCATATGTGATATTGTTAAAAGATTGTGTGATAACATCCCTTCTGTTGAATAACTGCATGGAGATTACATATTAATTTTTCATTCTTAGAAATATATAATGGTTTACTCATTGATTCTTGAATTTGAGAAAATTCATCTAGAATATTTTTTCTGATGACATGTAGTCTGAAATTTCACTTACATAATGAGTTTTATTATCATCACTAGTATCTTAAGTGCTATATATATCTCTTTGCATTCACACTTTGATTCATATAATTAAGGATATCATTCTCTTTGCCATTTTGGTAGAATTCTTTATAAAAATTCTGATTTCTGAAGTTTGTTTAATGCTATTTTAAAGAAGGCTACAGGATCATGCTATTAGACTATTTTATACCTTCCTGAAAAATGACAAAATTGTACAACTCACTAAAAAACTGAAGATTATGTAATATTGATAATTTATTTTACCACTGCATTATTCTAGTGATTCAATTTCATTTTTATTTTATTCTCTTTTAGGTGTTGTTCAAAATAATTTAGGATTAACATTCTAAGCTGATTCAAAGCAAAATATGTCAAGATACAGGTAATGTAAGATGACTAAGCTCTTGTAAAATACATTGGATTCAAAAATGGTCCAATCAACTCATATTAAAAATACTATCTTTTATTTAAAGTCAACTAATTTTAGATATTAATTATATCTACAAAATACTTTCATGACTTTATTTGAAACATGAAATATCATATTTTCTGTTAAATATAATGTGATATTTTTCCTTCTCTATCTTTGAATGATCATTAAGAAAAAACATAATGACATAGCACTCCTTACAAAGAGTTAAACTACTCAAAAATATGCTAAAATCAAAACTTGGATTCAAAGCATGTTATATCTGCTGTTACACCTTGGATTACTCCATTAAAAAATGATAATAAGAAGCATAATATTAATATCCTTGACTTGACCTTGACACAGAGCTGACGTTTTGTTTTTTTATTTCTTTTCAGTAACACATACAAACAGCAACATACACAAATCCATTTCTACAGCTAGATCATTCCATGATGTACCCACTTCTGTCCCACAACTCACATTAAGAAACTGCATTAAGAACAGCTCCCCAGTAGTCCCCCTCTTGCCCCTTCAATCACCGTTTCTTGTGAAGGGAACTGTTTTCTCGAGTTCCATCACCATAGATAAGCGCTGCCTGTGTATGAAATTTATATAAATGAATTATACAGTAAGCCCTCCTTTTTGTATGTCTTCTTTTCATCAGCATTTTTTTTCTGAGATCATTGATGTCACTGTAGTTTGTTCATTCTATTTTTCTAAAGTTCTGTCCTATGAATATAATACATTTATCCCTTCTTATGCTAATATGGATAGCTTTCTATTTTTACTGCTACAATAGTACTGTTATAAACAGTTTTTGTATTTCTTTTTGTTGAATGCATCCAGCTAATTTTGTTGGCTTTATAATTAAATTAAGTATGATTCAATTTTTATTAGTACTGCTAGTTTTCAAAAGCAGTTGAGTCGAATTACATTTCTGTCAGCAACATATGAGATTTCTTCTTCAGAAAAATCCTTTCCAAAACGTATTGACAACTTTTTTTAAGTCATTCTGGCATGTATATTGTCTTATTCTGTGTATCTGAAGTTATTTTCTAATGAATATAATGAATGATGAGATTTAACACATTTTTTATATGTTGATTGATGATATGAATATATTGTTTTCTTTGGAAGGCATGTTCAAATTTTTGCTTATATTTTGGTGTCTGTCATTTTTGTTGACTTGCTGAAGCTTTCAAAAATATATATTCTGGATACAATTGCTTTGTCAGATGTGCGTACTGAAAATATCGTATCACACTGAGGATTGCTTTTTACTTTCTAGATGTTGTCTTCTTTTCCTTCGAAGTTTAAAACCTAAAGCTAGCTCTTTTTGTCACTTATTAAATAAAATTATCCCCACTACTCCATCATTAAGTTTCTCTTAAAAGCTTTTAATTGAACTATTGCTTAAATGCCTCCTCAGTTTTACATTTTATTAGTTAGAAGTCTAATTATTAACATTACCCCTCTTCTGTGTGCCACATTATTGCAAGTGACAGTCTTACCAAAAGGATGACTCACTATATTGCAGTCTTCAATGGTGATTAGTTTGTTGTCTTTTACTGGGTCTCTAAAGCAATGCCAATGTCGTGCAATGTTTTGCTTTTTTGGTTGCAGCAGCACCTACTTATGAGTCAGAAGTGGTCAGGTTATGGTAATGACAACAAAATAACACAGTCTCAGTGGTGATATATGTATACAAAAGGCTACTTCTTATTCTCTGCAGATCTAGGGAATAGCTCACTCCAAAACCCATGCCACAAAGACAGCCAAACTTCAAAAGGTTGCTTTAATTAAGATACATGGACACCCGTCTCTACTAAAAAAATACAAAAAACTAGCCGGGCGAGGTGGCGGGCGCCTGTAGTCCCAGCTACTCGGGAGGCTGAGGCAGGAGAATGGCGTAAACCCGGGAGGCGGAGCTTGCAGTGAGCTGAGATCTGGCCACTGCGCTCCAGCCTGGGCGACAGAGCGAGACTCTGTCTCAAAAAAAAAAAAAAAAGATACATGGACAATGGTCAAGAAGGTGACTTGATCTGGAACTGATACAGAAACTCCTGCTCATATTTCATTGGCCAGAATGTTCCCATCAAGCTCCAGTGGGTAGGAAACAGCACATGCTGAGACAGTAACAACCGGTGGTCATCCTTCATGACCACCAGAGAAAGCAAATCTAGGCTCTTGGATCCTCAGTGAATAAAGGAATTTCGTGAAGGAAATAAATGGTCCCTGTAAATAATAGAAGAACATGTAAAAGATTCCATGTCAAGCCAAAGACCGTGATTACACTCCAGACCACCATATCTGAGCACTATCTCCTCACTGCTAAAAGGGAAGTCAGTGAGCCTCAGATACACAAGCTAGCAAGCAATCAAGCACATAATTAGATTAACTGTAGGGTGCAGTGGTTGACAGAACAAGTTTTCAATGAATATATGAAGTATTAATATTATCCAGCTCGGATAAAAACAGAAATGAATATATCCATGCCTTTCTTAATATAGTTGGGGCACCCTTGAAATGGAAGGAATTCTCCGAAGTAACAATGAGAATATTTTTTCTAGTCCTTTCTCAAGCACAATTATTCTGAAAATATTCTTATAAGTAATAACCAATTCTTTATCTAAAATATTGAAGGGAAAATATGCAGTCTCTTTTCTTAATCTGAATTAGGCATCTCACTCTAAAAATTTCTCCCCTTTGTATTTGTTGGATCTCAGTAGAGAAAATTAGTTTGATGGAGGAAAATTATGAACACTTATATATAGATGGCATCTTGAAGTTTACATTTTAAAAATACATGTATACATTTAAACCATATAACTGTAAAGAAGAAAGTTATTATTTTACTTAAATAAGTATAATAAATTGTGTCCAAAGTTACAGTGAGCCTCAGATACAGATTCCTCATAGCCTGTTTATATGATGATTGCCAACTCCGGTATGACCTCAACTTCAACATCCACAAACAGACCTAGAGTCCCCCTTCCCTTGACCTTCTGCGCTAGATTGGGTTCTCAGAATCAGGCACCAAGACATGTTTGACAAGCAGGAGATTCACTGGGAGAAATACCTGTGAAAGATAAAGAAGGAAAAAAGGCGGTGTTAAGGGAAACTTCAGATTCGACACAGGTCCGGCAACTGTGAACAGATTCGACACAGTTCCGACACAGGGAGAAAAGCGGGGGATCAGGAAGGAAGAGTTGCAAACTGCAGTGGGGTTCTAAGAATGGGGAGTTCTGGAGCTGAAGGGACTGTCCGGGTCCCACAGCTCTCACATGGGTCAGCAGGAGTAACCCTTTCCCTAACCCATGCTCACTGCTTAGCCAGGAGCAGCCAGGGCAGGGTAACACAGCAGAGAATTGAGATGGGTAGCTCTGAGCTGTCATTTAAATACACACCTCAGAGCAGCATATTTCTCTGGCTGCAAAAGCCACTGAAATCCCTTTCTGCATTGCTTAATTTAAGCAATTATTTAAGAAATTATTTATTTATTTATTATCTAAGCAATAATTTAAGCAAGTGACTTCTCAGTTCACTAGGAACCATGTTATAAGCTTTGGATTTTGTGCTTGATTGTGCCCATCCTGCACTGCTCATGTAGGAATTCATCCCTTCATTAACACTGTACCCAATGCTCAAGATTCAAGTGATTCCATTGGTTGCCTGCATTGTTGCAACAGCCTGCTTATTTATTCTATAGCATTTATTATCTCCAAACATCTTTGAAGATACCCCTCGTCAAACAAGTCAGAAAAATTCTAAAGCATTTCCTGAAGTTTTCATTCTTTTCTTCCACTCACTATACCTTACCCAATCTTGCTAATTCTTCTCTTACACCGGTTTCATCATTTACTGGGTTTTGACTTCTGGTTTAGACATAATCTCTTCTAAAATATAGCAATGACAGTTTAGTTACCTCAATGCTTCCAGGTTCATCCAGCTAACCCATCCCTAACACTGAAGCCAGAGTCACTTAACTGAAATACAGATCATACTCTTCCCTCACTCATTCCCATTGCTTCCACAGGGCGCATAAGACAAAAGTAACTCCTTAGCCTATCATTCAATTTCCTTCACAGTTTTATTTGGTAAACTGTTTTCAGTGTCATCTCTCACCATTTATTACATCTCCACTATGTTCCAGCCCAAGATCAGACCCCCATCCTAGGCAGGTGGGCACTGTAGATGAGCAAGCACACAGTAATGAGTGGCAGTGTGAAAAATGTTTCTCCACCAAGAGAAACCAAGCTCAATTTTTAAAAAGCCATTGCTTGGGAACCAAATGCAACACAGAACTCTGGTGCCCACCAAGATGGCAAGCTGGCTGGTGCTGTGGTGCCAAAATCCACTGAAGAAAGCAGAGACCCTGGTGGGAACAATGAATTCCATGAACCAATGAAAATTCTTGAGAGCTGAGGAATTAAATGTGTCCTTGATCTGAGGGATGAAGGTGGTGAAGTAAAAGGCAACCTGGAGCAAGGCTGAGAGATTCGACACAAGGAAAGTTGAATAATATTCACTCTTGTCCTTCCGCAATGTCACAAGGAGAAAATCATTATCTGATCTTTCCTTGTGGAAATCTGTAGAATGGCTGAACACTAGGGTGTTCCTGTACCAGGAGAACCATCAGGCCTTCTGAGAAACGTGAGGATGGATGAAGCATTGATAAAGATGGGCCTGACCTGACTTTCTGCCTTGGACCATTCCTCTACTCATGTTCCCTACACCAATAAACAGCTGTTTCACAACAGACAGAGATCAACTTTAGCTCCTGCTGTTTTACCTTAAAAACAACTTAAAGGGGACAATTTGACAAAGGGATTACATGTCACATTGATAGCAAAGACAGTAATTAACACTTCCTTTCCTTAAGTTGAGGAATTTTAAAATGGCTAGGTCCTGGTCATTGGCCCTTGCTGCTTACATACTGCAAGACCATGTGGTGATAACCAGGGGAGTATGAACATACCAAAATATCTAGATAATTAAGAGATAGGACTGCTTTAAAAGATTAATAAGTAGGCCGGGCATGGTGGCTTACACCTGTAATCCCAGCACTTTGGGAGGCTGGGGCCAATAGATGGCTCGAGGTCAAGAGTTAGAGACCAGCCTGACCAACATAATTAAACTGTATCTGTAATAAAAAAATTAATTGGGTGTGGTGGTGCAGGCCTGTAATCCCAGCTACTCGGGAGACCGAAGCAGGAAAATTGCTTGAACCCGGGAGGCGTAGGTTGCAGTGAGCTGAGATGGTGCCACTGCACTCTAGCCTGGGTGACAGAGCAAGATTCCATCTCAAAAAAAAAAAAAAAATTACTAATAAGTAAGTGGAGAATATAAAAAATTTAAATGAAAATATATTGAAAGGAAAAGGAATTTTTAATATAATAACAATACATAAGAAGATGGATGATTTAGGTGATATATATAAAACCGAGATCATCAAAATAACTGTCTATTTTAGATATGAAAAGTAAAATATTTGCACAAAACGTTATAAGTGCTATAAATAGATGGATATAACTAATAAAATTAGTAATTAGAAATAGTAGTTTATGAATCTATAACAGAAGGCAGCACAAAATGATAAAAATAATAAAAAATAGACAACTGGTATTTTTAAATATAAAGGTATGGATTAATATTTATAATATCTAAACATTTTAAAAGTGTCAATATCTATGTAATAAAATCCTGGAGAGAGGAAAGTAATAAAATTGAAAGGAGAAAATGTTTGAACAGTCTTATAGCATGTGATTTTTTTAGGTTGTCTTTATGCAATCAATACGATGCATGTGAAACCCATTTAAGTTGCTAGGTATATCAACAGTTTGCTCTTTTTTACATCTGAGTAGTATTCCATTGTGTGAAATATATTACAGTTAATCTTTTTGCCTCTGAAGGACACTTTGGCTATATCCAGTTTTTGGCAATATCAAATGTAATGCCTCTAAACATGTGTGTGTACGTGTTTTTTTATGTGAACGTATGTTTTCTAATAGCAACCATAGAAGATCAATAATGATATTTTAAATAACATTATAAATCAACATCTTTAGGAATCTAAGAAATTTTGTATGTATAACCAACATAGTTAACATAAGTAATAAAATGTTTTCATAATTATTTTATGAAATTATTTTAGCCTACTTTTGCACAGAGATTGAATAGTTATTTGTGAGAATTTTAGAAAATTTATGTTCTCATTACTATCTCTTTGAATTTTCCTGTAACTATTCTCTTTATAAATGAGTTTGAAATTTCATACTTTAAAACTCGAAAGAAAAAGCACATAAAGTGGTTTTGTTGGGTATAGGTATATTTTTAAATATCCTTTAGTTTCTGGATGGTTTCTCTATTAGAAATAAAAGGAATCGAATCACAATTATTTTCATATTTGGATTTTTTTTCTTGTTCTCCTAAGTAAGAACCTTTTCATTACGTCTGTTGATTTCCTCAAATTATTCTTAATTGTTGTATCATTATCTGGATGTTTTCTTTATTTTACAGCTATTTTCCTGACAGAAAGAATTGTAGCATTTCCAGGTTTTTAATACGTGAGTTATCTGTGGTTTGAGTTGAATAAGTTACCTTGTGTTAGTCATAATTACTGCAATAAACTGAGGCCACACATATGGGCCTACATGCAACCCAGCTCTCTTCATAAAATACTGGCGGCAATGAAATGCTTTTGATAGCACTGAACATGTGGGCTCATCAGAAGAATCAGCTAGGAGAAATTGAGCCTGAAGTCCCACAGGAACAATCTTATGGGAAGGTGAAAGTGGTTCCACAGACATCAAACATTAGTCCAAAGGAATTTTATTATATACATGAGCTGAAGACAGAGAAATTTTTAAGTGTAAAAAACCTCAGAGAAAAAGCCTTTGGTGAAAAAGATCCTCAACAAATAAAATATCTTTTCAAAATTCAAGATTTTGACTTGCTTTATCTCTTCATGCATTATTTTTAAAAACTATGTGATGATGATAACTGTGGCTATTGATTTAATACAGATGTAGAATCAGTTCTTTGCTGTTCTAGGTTTTTTTTTCTCTCTTCTTTCTTCTTTTTTCCTTTCTTCTTTTTTCTTGCTCTTTTATTTAACAAAACTGAAACATATTTTGGAGTCACATTGAAGCATTTGAATGACATGTAGGTAATCTGGTACCTGTGCCTAAGGATTGAGGACTTGCAGTGTCTAAGTTCAAATGTGAATCCTGCAACCGTAAAGATCACATCTTGAAAAAAGTGAATTATGCTGCTATAAAGACACATGCACACATATGTTCATTGCGGCACTATTCACAATAGCAAAGACTTGGAATCAACCCAAAT
>NW_012105809.1:177933-204621 GCF_000951045.1 Mandrillus leucophaeus
AAAACAATTCCATTTATAATAATTACCAAAATAAATAAATAAGAATGTATTTATAACCAAGAGGTTAAAACATCTGCATATTGAAAACTATAAAAAATGGCGAAATAAATGGAAGAAGATACAAATAAATGAAAAAATATCCAGTGTTCATGCATCAGAAGAATAATATTGTTAAAATGTCAATACTACCTAAAGCAGTCTACAGAGTCAAGGCAATCTTACCATAATTCCATAGCATTTTTCACAAAAATATTAGAAACAATAATAAAATTCATATGGAACTACAAAAGACCCAAATAGCCAAAGCAATCTTGAGCAAAAAGAACAAAGCTGCAAGCATCACAGTACCTGTTTCCAAAATACACAAAAAAGTTACAATAATTAAAACACCATGGTCCTGGCATAAAAACAGATACATAGAAAAATTGAAAAGAATGGAAAACCTGGTACTAAATGTATACAGTTTTTTTGACAACTGATTTTTGACAAACATGCCAAGCACACACAATGGAAAAAGGGCAGTCTTTTCTGTAAATGGTTGGGTAAACCTGATATCCACATGCAAAAAAAAAAAAAAAAGAAAGAAAGAAATTAGACCCTTATCTCACACCGTATATAAACATCAACTAAAAATGAATTAAAGACTTCAACAAGAGATCAGAAACTGTAAAACTATTAGAAAAATACAGGTGATTATCTCCAGGGCAATGGTCTGTGCAATAATTTATTGGATATGACTCAAAAAGCATATTCAACAAAAGCAAAATTAGACAAATGGGATCACGTCAAACTAAAAAGCTTCTGTACAGCAAAGAAAATCAACAGAGTAAAGAGAAAGCCTATGGAATTAAAGGAAATATTCATAAAACACACATCTGAAAAGGGTATAATATCCAAAATATGATACATAAGGGACTCGAACAACTCAGTAACAAGAAAACAAATAATTTGATTAAAAATGAGCAAAGAATCTGAGTAGAAATTTATGTGTATAACACACTAATGGCCAACAGGTATGTAAAAATATATTTTGCACATCACTAATCATCAAGGAAATAAAAATTAAAACCACAATGACATATCAATTTATACCTGTAAGAATAGCTATTATAAAAAAGATTTTTTTTTATAACAAGTGTTGGTGAGGATGTGGAGGAAAGGGAAGCTTTATGCACTGTTGGTGGGACTGTCAATTAGTAAAGCCATTATGATAAATATAAAGGTCCTAAAAAATTATAAATACAATTATCATATGATTCAGCAATGGTACTATTGGGTATATGTTTAGAAAAGACATGAAATCAGTGTGTCAGAGAGATGCCTACACTCACATGTTCATTACAGCATTATTCATAAAAGCCAAGACATACAGTCAGACTAAATGTCCATCAACAGATGAATGGCTTTAAAAAATGTGGATAGACAATAGAATACTGCTCAGCCTTAAAAAGGGGGGAAGTTCCCTCATTTGCAACAATAAAGATGTACCCGGAATACATAACGTTGAGTGAAGTAAGCAAGACACAGAAACACAAATACCATATGATCTCATTTGTATGTGAAATCTAAAAAAGTTGAATTTGTAGAAGGAGAGAATGGTAGCTCCAGAGGGGTGGTTGAGGAGAGGATGATTGGGTACGTGTTGACCAAAGGGCATAAAATTTCAATTGGAAAAAAGAATGAGTTCAAGAGATCTATTGTACAACATGGTGACTATAGTTAATGAAAATGTATGGTATTCTTGAAAATTGCTAAAAGAACAGTTTTTGGGGTTTTCATCACAAAAAAAATAATCAATGTGAGGTAATGCATGTTAATTATCTTGGTTTCACCATTCCACATGTCTTTCTCTTTCTCTCTCTCTCTCTCTCTCTCTCTCTTTTTTTTTTTTTTTTTTTTTTTTCAGGACACAGTTTTGCTTTCGTTTCCCAGGCTGGAGTGCAATGGCATGATCTCGGCTCACCACAACCTCCGCCTGCCAGGTTCAAGCAATTCTCCTGCCTCAGCCTCCTGAGTAGCTGGGATTACAGGCATGCATACCACGCCTAGCTAACTATGTATTTTTAGTAGAGAGGAGGTTTCTCCATGTTGGTCAGGCTGGTCTTGAACTCCCTACCTCAGGTGATCTTCCTGCCTCAAAGTGTTGGGATTACAGGTGTTAGCCACGACGCCTAGCCAGTATCTACGTATTTTTAAACATCATACTCTACACCATAAACATATCCAATTTTTATATGTCAAGTAAAAAGGAAATAATAATAAGTAAATATCAACAGTAATATTGTAGACATACACCACTTTTAGATCACAGGTGTCAACCAACTGTGTAGTTTGAATATCTCTCCATCCATATCACACGCTACTGGAGGGCCTCTGTCTGTTCCAGGGTCATGAAAGCATCTGGTTCTAGCCTAATTAAGCCTTGGTAACACTTGTCAGCACCATTTGGCCAGGGATTCCTGATTTCACTCTGTTCTACTTTACTACTTAATCTTCATTTTCCTGGCTATGTGTTTTTTTCTTATCCACTGATGTATTAGTAGTATATCCTTAGCTAGTGCTTTATTTCACAACTCCATGGGGTATGTTGACTATTATGACAGGGGACAGTGTAGTATAAAATTATCAAAATTACTACTACTAATAATAAAATTGGAACTCTTAAGAAATTTTAAAATTATTTCATGAAAGACACTGAGAAGAATATTAAAGGACATTTTATAGACTAAAGAGACGAATCCCTTTCTCCAGAGGAACAGCCAATCATAAGTTGTGCTTGCTCCCAGAGCCAGTTTCCCTTACCCTCTGAAGCATGCTCATCCTGCCAGGAGTCAAGTATTTTGAACCATATGTCTTGTCCTTCTACTCTCAGTGGATCCTCCACGTCTCATCATACAAATCACCCACATTAGATGACTTAAAAGAAGGCTCCTGATTGAAAATAGCTCTAAACCTTGTGAGGGAGGAATAGGTGAAAGAACTGCAGGGAAAAAATCCTTCTCCCATTTCTCAGTAATAGAACAAGGGGCAGTAATAATCAGGAAAATTCCTATATTTCTAGGAATATGATAGAATAAGGAAGAATCACTAACATACTGTTCTGCACATCCTCACCAAGAGTTGTTATAGGCTGTCTTTATTATTATGCCCATTCCAGTGTGTGAAGTGTTACGTGATTGTGGTTTTAATTTCACATCTCTAATGACTAATGAGGTTGACTGTCTTTTTATCTCTTTATCAGTTGTTTCTATGTTATATCTGGTGCAATGTCTATTCAGAAATTTGTGGCCATTTTTGAATTGGGTCATGTTTATTTTCTTCCTACTGATTTACAATGACTTTTTTGTATATTCTAGATGGAAATCTTTATCAGATATTTGATTTTCAGTCTGTAGGTTATCTTTTATTAGTTATCTTTTGATATGTAAATATTTTTTATTTTGACAATGTCTAATTTATCATTGTTTCTTTTATAGATTGTGTTTTGTGTTTTGTATCTGAAAATTCCTCTCTTAGGATCTCAAAGATGTTCTCCAGTGTTTGTTTTTTTTTTTCCTTTTGCTAAAGGTTTTATAGTTTTAGTTCTAGGCTTTAGGTTCTATGATTCATGATAAGTTCACTTTTCTGCATAGTGTTATGAACAGGTCTAATTAATGTTTTTCTAATTTCCTTTGGGATATCTTCTTTGACCCATGAGCTATTGAGAAATGACTTGCTTCATATTCAAATATTTGTGAGATTCTGTATGTTTCTTTTTGCTGTTTGTTCCTAAATTAATTCTATTATGACTAGATATCATATTTTTATGATTTCAATCTTAAAATGTATTGAAATTTGTGCAAGATCCCTATGTGAGAACTGCAAATCACTAATGAAAAAATCAAAAAGATCTAAATGAATGGAGAGATATACCATGCTCACAGATTGGGAAACTCAGCATATAATATGTTATTTCTCTCCTAAGTGATCTATAGATTTTCATAATGAAATCAAGCCTCCAGCAGGATTGTTTGTAGATATAGATAAGCTCATTTAAACATTTATATTGAAAAACAAATTACCTAGAACAGCTGAAATTATTTTGGAAAAGGGAACTAGAAGAATTATACTACTTTATTTTGAGACACATTAATTTGATAGTAATTAAAACAATATGACATTGGCAAAAATATAGACACAAAGATCAATAAAAAAGAACAGTGAATCTAGAAATAGACTCATACAAATATGGGCAAGTAATTTTTTTAACAAAAATGCAGAGACAATTAAATTGTGAAAAAAAGTTTCTTCAATAAATAGTATTGGAACTATTGGGTATCCAGAAGCAGAAAAACATACTTCAAATAAATCTTCCATTTCTGACAAAAATTAAATCAGAATGAATCATAAGTCTGAATATAAAACAAAACTATACAACATTCAGAAAAAAATTTTGTGAGCGTTTTTATGACTTCAAGTTAGAAAAATATTCCCTACACATGAATCAAAAGTTCTGTTATAAAATTGTCAAAATTAATAATAATAAAATTGGAACTAAAAAAATTTTAAAATTGTTAGACACTTTCATTTCATTTTAAAATGAAAGACACTGAGTAAAATATTAAAGGACAAGTTATAGACTAAAGAGACAATTTTCAACCACATATCTGACAAAGAACTTATATACTATATATTACATATATACACACTATATATATACTATAGTATATTATGTATACATACGATATATACTATATGTATACTGTATACATAAAATATACTATATATACTATATATACATAAATATATACTATGAATATAGTACATATAGATAAATATATATACTATACATATACTATTTTATTGGTCATATATAGTTTCTTATATATGTATATAAAATCTCAGTAGTAAGAAAATTATCAAATTAATCATTGGACTCAAGGATTGGAATAGACTTTTTATCAAAGAGGATATATGGGAGATAAAGCAGATGAAAAGGTGTTAATTGCATTACTCATTAGGGGAACACAAATTTAAATCATGGCCAAACACCTCTGCACACCTATTAGAATGGTCACAATAAAACATAAGTCTTGGAAAGGATGATAACACGAATGTTGATAAACAATTGGTACTCTTACACATTATTGGTGAATTTGCAAATGCCACAGTTAACATATAAAACAGTTGGCAGTTATAAATTTAAATAAACATCAATATGAAACTCAATCTCATGCATATTTACACTGGAAAAATAAAAACGTATGTTCATCTAAAATCCACACATGAATGTTTATATAATCTCTTTTCTTAACCTCACACACATGGAAACTACCCAAATATGCATCAAAGGGTGAATGGCTAAACAAGAGGTGATATACACATGCAATAGTGTCCTACAAGGCAGTAAAATGGAATGAACCATTGATACACACAGCAACTTGGATCAATTTGGAAATCATTATGCAGAGGGAAAGAAGCCTCTCTCAAAAGTTTATATACCATAAGATTTTATTCTATAACATTCTTGAAAAGACAAAGCTATACCAATCTAGAACAGATAAGTAGCTCCTAAAAGTTTGGAGGAGGGAGAGTTGTGACTACGAAGGAATAAACACAAGTGAGATTTTTATGGTGAAGGAAATGTCATGTGTCCTGTTTGGAGAAGTGGTTACAGAATTATACACATGATAAAATTCACTGAATCATACACAAAAGTCCATTTTTCTTTAGGTAAATAAAAAAAAAAGTTTAAAAATATCTGCTGTGAAGTTAGAGAAGAAAAGTTGTTCTGCTTGGGATTGTTTAGGCTTCCTAAATCTATAGGTTGATTCTAGTTAACTCTCAGCCAAAAGCCTTTTGAATATTGTTCTTTGACATTTTTCTCTTCTATATCTAGAATTTAAATTATACACACATACATATACACATATACATATATATACTCACACATAACATATCATATTCTATCTATCTCTTTACCAATGCTAAGGTTTGAGAGAGATGTTAATCTTTTGGTTCTTTTTGTCATTTTCATCTAGATCATATTCACAGAAAGAATGTATATTTTTGAGCGATATCAAGTAAACTGCTGTTTTGGGAGACCCTAAAGACCACCCTAAGATTTGATGATTCACCAGTACAAAACAACAGACTCCATTTGTCATTATGCTCAGAGCTATGTTTTATTATAATGAAAAGGTACTGAGGAAAATCAGCAAAGAGACAAATACATGTGGCAAAGTCCAGAGCAAATCAGGAATAAGCTTCCAAGAGTCCTCGTCCAGCACAACAACAAAGGATGTTACTGAATTCTTTCAGTGAAGAATTATGGCAACCTCTATGAAATATTGTCCAGGGAAGATCATTAGAGATTCAGTCCCTAAGAGTTTTATTGGGGGCTAGTCACTTTGGCAACCTCTGTCTAACATATACCAAAATGTAAGACTCTCAAAAGCATAAATAACATTGCTATGCAGTTTAGGCACAATGAGCTACTCTTATTAGTTCTGGATATGGCATGAGGCATTCTAAAACCCAAGCTCCCAAATGTTGTCAGTCATAGACCAAGCTTGCAAGATGGCACTGGGTCTGCTGTGTTAACTTTCTCTGCAGAACTCCCCACCTTCTGCAGTGCTTACACTCAGTCTTTTATTTCATGCATTCTGCAACACCATAAAAAACAAGCCTCAGTGTCTTCTGCGTTTCTGCTTCATAACTCTATTTATTTTTTTTCTTAATTCTTATTTGACTGAACATTTGGTTTGAGAGAATTGTATATTTTCCTGCTAGATGAACATTTTTAAGTATTTCATATATAATTGAACACTTTCAGTTGTTTTAATTCAAAGGGTCGTTCAGCATGACCTGTCTACTGCGTTGAAGAACACAAACATTGACGTTATTTTTCATTAAAAACAAATATGATTTGCTTCATTGCATAGGCTTGTTATTTATAGTCTTAATTGCATATTGGATATGTATTAAGCAATGTCTTCAGCATCAACATTAGGCAAAAGAAGAAGTTGAGCTGAAATAAAATCACCACAGACATCTAACAAGACCTTACAAGGAGCTCTGGATCCCAATGGTCCTTCAGAGTTGTTGCAATTGTGGAAAGGGGTCTGTCCTTGATATCCCCTCATAATCCAGCACTGAATAAGGCTGCTCCAAGAAGGAAACATGACCTTGCTCAAGGTCAAGATTTTGAACTGAAGACAAGTCCAAGAGAGGGAACAAGCTCAGAGCTGTGAGTTGCTTCGAACTCCATTAGCTGGAGGACTGAGTTTCATAGTCCTGGGTTCCAGAGATTGTGCACATCGCTCACATACATTCATTGCAGTCTAATGAGAAATCAACGAACTGACATTAGGAAGCTTATTTTGAAGTTACTGAAATATTTCCTGTTTCCTCATATATTTCCTGCAGATATTAATATACTTAAGTTATTAAATAGAAAAAAGGTGACTTTGTTTTATATTTTGCTTTCAAACCTTAAAAAATTGTTATTATAATTAGTTATGCACTGAGTCATTGCTTTAGTCCTTTTGTGCTGCAATAACATACTACAGGTTGTATAATTTACGTAAAAAAATCAGAAATGTATTTCTCACAGTTCTAGGGGCTGGTACATTCGAGATCAAGGCACTGGCATCGGGTGAGAGCCTTCTTACTTCATAATCTCATGGCGAAAGACAGAAAGGCAAAGAGGCAAGAGGAGGCTGAACTCGGTTCTTTATGAAGACATTTATCCCACTAAGGAAGGCAGAGTTATCATAGCCTAATCATCTCTCAAAAGCTCCTCTTCTCAAGACTGTTACAATGGTAACTAAATTTCAATATAAGTTTTGAAGGGAATGAGCATAAAAGCATAGCAGTCATCATCGTTATCAATATTATTTTTTCCTAGTGTGCAACTAAGTCTTTGAACTAGGATTATAGCTTTCCTAAGGGTTAATTTAACTGTGTACTTCAAAAATTTGAAGCCAAAGAATCATTTATTTATTTTATTAAAAATTTCCCTGTGTTTTTAGTACTCTATTTTGGCTAATTGAAAACTGGTTGCATTTTTGAAATAAATAGAATGTGAATGAGGATAGAAATGAATGCCTTAAATTGTTTGTCATACAGTGACTCAATTTCTTTGCCTCTGTTCAGATTGCTGGTAGGCCCTCCCCTGTTTGGTATGTTGCAACATCAATGTCACGTAGACTGCTTGGTGCAGACACAGTCACAAACTTAAAAGACAATGAGCACATCAAAATTACATGTTACATTAAATGAAACAACTAGCTTTATGATGGTCATCAGATAATCTACAATTTGAGGGTGTGTATGTTTACTGCCCCGTTTAAAACAAATGTAAACACAAATCATTCAAATTCTGGTTCACTGGCTAAAATAACTCATAAGCCTTGAGAGAAAAAAAAGACCCCAAAAACTGTAGTCTCTGTTCCCTGACTTGTGTATAAGTACTCTGGACATACAGAACACCTGGGGATTTCCAATTTTATGAACTACCTTTCAGCTAATTTTGTACTTGGTCATTTTGCTCTTGAGGCACAGGAGTGGAGGAAAATGCCCCCAGGGAAACCACCTGAGTTGGCTTTCCTGTAACTGTCTAAAAGTTCACTAATATTTCTGTACTGTCTCAGGTATTTTGGAGACCTCCATAGAAAAGCACTAGTAGCTACATTTTAAGAATCAGGAGGTAAAAGGAAGTTCTGATCATGAAATGCTGCTGATTCATGATCAGAACTTTCTGATCCTCACTCCAGGAGATTTAAGGCTCTAGGAGACAGGAGTCGAGGCCTATAGGTTGGAGATGATGACAGAGGACAAAAGGGGACAGGAGCACCAAGGACAAATTTCACCTACTTTATTATTTTAGAGGAATAGTCCTGGGGATGGCGGTTTTCAACAGGAGAGCCGAGGGATAAAAATAATAAGAAAGGGACTCCCCTTTAAGTTTGTTGAGAGAGAAAATACTTAAATAGCAGAAATTCTTCTAGAAGGACTTCATTTCTCTTCTTGCTCACTTTTACTTATATTTCCTCAAAACATAGTTGGTTGCAACTGCTGAGATTATGCAGTGCATAGACAAGTATCTGATAATTATATAACAAAGATGCCTGTTAAACAACACAACAACAGCAAGAACCACAAAACACACCACAACATGGCAAATACATAGAAATTGTTAAAAATAGTCTTACCTGTTTCTAAGGACTTATTTACGTCCTTTTAAAAAATAAATCTTCAGATTTCTTTGTGGAAGGATAAACACCTGCCTAATTTGAACTTAATGTGTTGCATGAAAGTGTTTACAAGAGTGTGTATTTCTAAGTTATTACAGTTAATCACATTTTTAAAGATTTTTGAGTGTTTAATTGAAGTTTAAAGTTTTAAGAAGTATAAAAATAACTGAACTATGTTTAAGAACCCTGAGAATTGCAGATGAAATGTTAATAAAACATCAGAGAACAGATTGAATAAATTAATAGACACAAATGAGGCTCAGATGACAAACAAGAAAAAAGAACATTGAAGATTGAAAAGACTGGAAATAAGAACAACAACAATTCAAATGCTCATTGCAGGACAGTTCTTTGGATGGTGTTGGGCCAACCCAGTTCTTTCCCCCATTTTTCTTGTAATTCTCAAGGGTAACTGTAGAAGATGCTGGGAATGCAATATCCCAAGACAAGGAAGAACTGGCTGGAGTAGCCTATCCTATCTCTTTGAGAACAGGATATCACAGAACACTTTAGTCCAGCATGTCATGTAGCCCCTGGTTATAAAACCCAGGGTGGACTGCTTTCTGAGGCCCCTCAACAACAGAACAAGTTGTAGAATGCTCGACTCCATTCTCCCTGGGCAGCTTTCCTAAACTGGGGTTCCAGCTTGCCATAAGTCCTAGGCTTATGAAGTCCCTTGCTGCCTGTCTGCGAGTAAGACATCTGCTTCATGTAACTTGCTGTGTACTAGTACTCTGTTTCACTGGACTCAGGCAAGTGATAGAAATTGCAGAGCCCAAGTGCAGTGTGGGAGGTGTTTGGCCTCCTTTCCTGGGATTGATACTAATGCCTAGTAATCTTGCTTCACATTAAATAAATAGAAGTACCCAGATAATCAGCATGAACTCCTGGGGGTTAGGGGATCTTCTTCTGGAGCACTGCGGTGTGCTGTATGTTGTCCTCTGCATCGCTTCTTGTTTCATTTCCATATGGTTTCCAAAGACAATTTCCAATAGTGTTACTATTTTCAAATACCATTAGGTTGCCAAAAATATTATACCATCAAAAACTGGTGTGCTGATGTTTTGACAGTCAGGCCTACATTTAGCAAAATGTGCTATCATCCTCTAAATTAGCAACCATTAGCATTTTCTGGAGAAACTAGATGCACTAGCTATACACTATATTATGGTCATCAGATAATCTACAGTTTGGAGATTAATCTACAGGGAGAGGGTAAAAGCTTGAGATAATTCCTGAGGTAAAAGAAGGTAAAACAGTAATAGTAATTAATAATCGAACACTGACCTTACTAAATACTCACTTTTATTGTTGTTGCTATTACATTATCACTATAATCTTGTGATCTAGGTAAATATTTCAACTTGATAGATAAAAGTTATTAAGATTGAAAAGTTAAATAGTTTTGCATAATTTTAATACTAATGAAGAAAGGGACAAAAAATCTAGCCCATCTCTGCTTGAATTCCAACTGAGTTTTAAGAGAGAATCAAACAGATTGCCCCACATAATTTCAGGATGCTAAAGAATATATAAAAAGAAGAGTATGTGGATTTTTTAAGGCAATGATCAGAAGCTAGTTAACTTCTTCCTGTTTTTACCATTCCAGACTTGTTGGTGAAGTCTTCTTGGACAATCAGGAAGGAATTTACGTGCCCAGACTTCATTTACCACCAGTATTCACGTTGATCTGAACAGCACCTGGTGTATGTAAGAGAATTGAGAAACAGAGGGAAAGGAATGACCCCTAGATTCTGTTTTTATATTTTCTTGCATAGTAATTACAATGAATAACAATGCTTATTCTTTCTATATAGGATGTGCATGTGTGTGTTTATTTTTCCTATGGGGCTTTTGCAGTTCAAAATTATGTACATGCCATTTTCACAATGTGATTTGGAGATCCCACAGGGATATGATTTCACTGTATATTGCATTGTTTCACTATTAAGTCTTAAACAAAATGGACAACCAAATGTGAATAAATAAATGAGAGAGAGAGTTGATCAATTTATAAATATGAAATTATGAATGGGAACACATCAGTATTAAGTATGTCAACCAACCCAAGATGAGAGAAAAAAAGGAAAGAACAAAGGAAGGAAGAAGAAATCGAAGGAGGAGAGAGAGAAGGAAAGAAGGAGGGAAGGAGAGAGGAAAAAGGAAGAAAAGGAAGGGAAGAGAGGACAAAAAAATAAAATGAGCCTACTCCATATAGTCAACATTGCGGTGAAGATCTGAGATGCAGACATTTAGAAGAGCACGTTGGGAGGTATACTGAGGTTGAAATGTCACTCTGAAAATGTACTAATCCCAGTTGTTGTGGAATGGAATCAAAATTGTAAATTTGGTTTAGCAAAAGATTCCTTTTAGCCCAAAAATATATATAAAAGGAAAAAATGTATACTGTAATTCAAAATCAGAAAAATAGCATTTGACTTTACAGGCATCTATTTTATTTCTAATGAAATTATTCTTCCAGACTGAGACTCTATTGTAAGCATCATTAATAACATCCCTTCCCACAGTAATTGTAGTTGTATATAGTTTTCTTCAAAATGAAATCATGTGGGGAAAAAAAGAGCTACTAAGCAATTCTCAAAGGAGTCACTAGCTGTGGGCTTCATTTTTTTCACATCTATCTAAGATAGGCATACTGTTGTGTGTAGATTTTCTTCAATCAATCACACACACACACACTTATTACGGATTCCAGAAGCATTTTGGTTTCAACTTGAAACTTAAAAAGCAAGGACACAATTGTTTCCTGACTCCCTTTTTCTTGTGAGTTCAGCTGTTTGAGTCACTGGTTCAAGAAGTAGCAGAGTTATTTGTGAAAATTTTAATTTGAGAGAAGAAGAAAACAAACCCGAGTCAAGTAACACATTAGCTGTGTACAAATATTTATAAGTTTTCATTGTAACCCAACAGACTAGCAGCATGTTCATATTAATGACAATTTCTATATACTGTAATTTGATTAGACAAAGCCTTAAATTAAATTCAGGCTTCAAGTTGACTCAAAATCTACATTTCAATACTGTAAAACACAGTTATAAATAAAAAAAAAAAAACCTTGTATAGCAAAATACTAAAATGTTTTAGTAATACATTTGACTTTAAAAAACTCTATCCATATTTTTTAGAGAAGCAGAATTTGAAAGGTATGTTTTTTAGTTATAGTGAAAATAGTATTTTTAAAATGTTAGTGACATATAGAGAAATTTTGGTAATCCCCTACATGAGATGATGCCAAATTTTATATTATAGGAGTTCATATAATAATATTGACCCTTGCAATAGTTTAATAGAGTCAAAATGTATTGTTTCTGATGTCCCAAGCTCTGTAAATTCATGCATATCTTATGTGATTTTCTAAGCAATACATAAGATACGTTCTTTTTTCTTTCCTTATAAAAATGAGGCAGCTGAGACTCAGAGAGGTAAGTTACTTCCTAGAGCACTAGTGGGAAGGAAAACAAGGCTTTGGACTGAGGCAGTCTGGTTCCAGAGTTTCTGAACCACTGTGTGGGGGGGGGACTCCCATTGCTACGAAATGAAACTACATCCATATAGTAGGACAGTATGTTTGTAAAGAAATCAAAATATTAAATGCTTCAGCATTTTGACTAGAATTTAGAACAATAGTCGAACGTTTCATATGGCGAGTATCATTCGCATGTGCACCAGTTATTTTGTGAAGTTGTTTTCCTCCCGTTCAACACTATAGAAAAATAATTATGAATCTTAGCTTTCTCATGGGATCTATAATCCCCATCATGCAGCCTGAGTAATTTTGCTATCCTATGCCAGTTTTATTGTCAATAACAGCCTGGAGAAAAAATTTGCTTTGGCTTAGTTTTAATTTGTAAGTGTCCCAATCTCAACTGCACATACTAATTATATATCAAGCATTCTTTGCTCACCAGTGAGATATTGTTTAGACGCTTATAAACGCATATGAAACAGAAATAAGGAGGACTGAAATTGTTCCATTTGGGCTTGAGGGTGATTGGCTGTCTTGCTAAAATACATTAATGTTAGGCCATTAAATGTATGTGGGGGTTGGCGGATGCATAGGTGCTTATGTGTGCTAAATGCCTATGCTACATCCTGGGAAGGAAATTATAATTTATGCATTTGAGTTCTCAAAAATAAAGGTTACTGAGACTTAGTATCAATAAAGTATTTGTTCTGTATGTTGGGGTCCTAATTCCCGGATGTTGAACTTGTTGAGCAATCTTGAGAGTTACATGGTGGTAATAGTAATTTTATCCTTTCTACATTTTGAGCAGTTTTAATTTAGTATCATGCTCAATTGTCATACCATAAGCTAAAATTTAATGTTCATAGATTGCATTCCAAGTCCTATCATGAGATTATTTCCTACATGTGTAGTAGATATCATATAGGTCTCTAGAATGTGTGAGCCTTCTTTTCTTTCTTCATTCCTTTTTTTATTTTTTCCTTTCCTTTTTCTTCCTTCCTTTCTTCCTTCCTTCCCTCCTTCCTGACTTCCTGCCTTCCTGCTTTCCTGCTTTCCTGCCTTCCTGCTTTCCTGCCTTCTTGCCTTCCTCCCTTCCTGTTTTCCTTCCTTCCTCCCTTCCTGTTTTCCTTCCTTCCTCCCTTCCTGCCTCCCTGCCTTACTGCTTTTTTCCTTTATTCTATTGTATTTCTTTTCTTTTTTCTTCAAGGGATAAGTGTTTAGGGTACAATGTAATATGTGCTAATTGTGTTGGTTTGAATGCTGGCTCCACATGCATTAGTTGCATGAATGTTGTCATATCATTCACTCTCTGTATGCCCATGATTATCCATGGTGATCATAAAGGATGTCACCCAGATGAGCTATTGTGAGAATTAATGGGAAAATACATAATAAGCAACTGGAGAAGTGCCCGGCTCTGTTATTATTATAAATTTGTTAGTAATTTATTGTTATTCTATTATCCGTTTAACATGTATGAACTGAGTAGTGAATATATTCTAGCCTCTCTATTCTAATGGTGAAAATTGCTAAGGTGGGTACATGTAAGTCACAATCAATACATAGTTTGGTGGACTTTTATTTATTTATTTTTGAAGCAGAGTCTCACTCTGTCACCCAGGCTGGAATGCAGTGATGTGATCTCAGCTCACTGTAACCTCAGCCTCCTGGGTTCAATCTATTCTTCTGCCTCAGCCTCCTGAGTAGCTGGGATTACAGGCATGTGCCACCATGCCTGGCTAATTTTTCTATTTTTAGTAGAGATGGATTTTGCCATGTTGGCCAGGCTGATCTTGAACCCCTGACCTCACGTGATTCACCCGCCTTGGTCTCCCAAAGTGTTAAGAGTACAGGCATGAGCCACCGTGCTTGGCCAGTTTGGTGGATTTTTTTATAGAAATGGTCACAATCTCCACACACTTTTGTGTCCCCTTCAGAATCCAAGTCCTTGGATACTTGAATAGTCTCCTCCCACATTGACTCTGGGCCTCACATGTGACCAGTTTTGGCCAACAGAACAAAAGCCAAGGTGATTCAAGTAGGGACTATGAAAGTCCTTGCACATTATAGTTTGGCTTTTCTCTTGCTGCAGTCAATAACTCTGCCACCACCATGCTGGTAACAAGTTAGATTAGCCTGCTGAGCACTTGGCCTCAACTAGCCCAATTTCTTCCAATTCCCCTGCCAACCGTATATCAGCCACCCAACATGTAAGACTATGGACACCAGCAGACTGCAGACCTATGAATGAGCCCAGTGTGCACCACAGGGAACACAGATGAGCTCTTTCAGCTAAACAGAGCCCACATTGCTACCCACAAGAACTGTGAGCGCCAAGCTTCTATATGTCTTGTTATGCATCAACCAATAACTGATATACGTAAGTTACTTATCTAGATTTATGTTTTTGTGAATTCATGCTGGAATGAGAGAGCCCTACCCAGGCCAAGAATTCCTTAGACTTCTGCTCATGGCATCATGACGCTTTCTCAATAGATGAAATTCTCATCTAACTCAAAATGCCTTACCCCCTTTAATCTCTCCAGGAAACATACCTTGAAATTATGACAGGCTGATTTCATTCACCCTACTCTAGGTTCCACGATTTCCTTTATCTCATCAAGTATACTAGGATGTTCTTTGATGGTAACTATAGCATAAAAGCTTCTTAATCACCTTTTTTAACATGTAAATGAGAGTCCATGGGATAGGAGATTGGAGCTTATATGGTAACATTACTGCTGAACTTGGAATTTTTTCTATTTTATTACAAAAATATAATATTGATTGGAATATACAATTCAAATTTATTTTAAATGATACTTTTTATAACTTACTATGTTTAAGTTTCAAAAGTAGCATTAAAAATCATTAGATATGTTCCTTACCTTCTCTGGATTCTTCTCTTCATTTGTTTCTTATTTTCGAAGGAAGTATGATTTTATAATAGACAGATAACAAATCCTAGACTAAACATCTCTCTGGATATGTATTATTTAATTTAGTATATCTCTAATATACTATAAGGCAGCTCCTGTAAAGAAAGAAGACATAAAAGGAGGAGATAAGGAATGATAGGCAATATTTTAGAAAAGATATTGAGTAAGTAATGTATGAAAATGTTCTCATATATCTTTCATTTGTTTCTCACAATATCCCAATGATGTAGCCATTTTAATATGACTTTTGAGAAATGCAATAATTAGGTTGTATAGAGACTGTGTGATTGCTCATGATTCTATTGACAGAAAGTAATGGGAACAAGGTTTCAATGTCCTTGACTTCTGTCCTCTGTCATAGAGGACCCATTAAGAAGATCGCAGAGGACTGCAATTTAAAGAAAAGATAAACATCATATGCTATGGATTGTATTGTGTCAGTCCCACCCAAAATTTATGCATTAATGCCCTAACCCTCAATATGACTGTATCTAGATAGAGTGATTTCAAAGTAAATAAGGTTAAATGAGATCATGAGTGTGACTCATAAGCTTAATCAGCCATGTCACTGGAAGCCTGGAATAAAGATGGGATTACACCAGCAGAAAACAGGCAGTTTGAACTGAAAAGTGTGGAGAAAGCAGGATGGACTGAAGGAAGGCTGTTGGTCTGAGATACAAAAGGACCAGACCATACAGTATTTATTTGACTGTGAACATGTTATTTTTCAAGAAAAGTAAAGAATGATCACAACTGTGACTCAGTGATTGTCAGGACTGCCTCCTTCATTTCAAAAAGTGAGGTCATTGTCTCAGTTGCCCAAGCCAGACAGCCTCTGACCAAAGCTTCAGGGCCAGGACCATTGCCCAAGAGGATCTGAAAATGGGACTGCCACCCTAGTGGATTTGGAAGGCAAAACATGGAACAAAAGAGGATTATTCTTGAGCATTAAGATCTAATGGAATTTGCCTTGCTGGTGTCTGGATTAGCTTGACTTCTATCACTCTTTTCTTTCTTCTGACATTTCTGTTTTGGAATGAGACTGTCTTACGCTTGTGTCACTGTTGCATTTTGGAAGGATTGTAACTCGTCTGTTTGCACAGGCTCACAGATGGAGAGGCATTTTCCCTCAGAATGAACCATACCTTGAGTCCCATTCATATTTGATTTAGACAGTATTTAGATGAGATTTTGACTTAGATTTCCAGATTGAGCTGGAATCAATGTAGTTTGCACGTAATAACAGCACAAATTTTGGTTGCCCAGGGGTAGAATGTTGTGGACTGAAGTGTGTGCCCCTCAAAATTCTTATGTTGAAGCCCTAACTCCCAGTGTGATTGAATCTAGAGATGGGGTCTTTAAGAGATAATTGAAGTTAAATGAGGTAATATGAGTGAAACTTTAATCCTATAGAACTTTGACCTTAAAAAAGAGAAAGAGGCAGCTTCCCCTCATTCTTTCTACCATGTGAGCACACAGGAGAAAGGAGACTGTCTGTAAGTCACAAACACAACCCTGAGCAGAAACTGAACCTTTCTGGACCTTGATCTTTGACTTTCCACCATCCAGAACTGGGAGAAAATGAATTTCTCATGTTTAAGCACCCAGTATATGGTATTTTGTTATGACTGCCCATGTTTACCAATAAACGTCATATTACACAGAGAGATCTGCTTCCACTTCAGACAAATCTAATAGGCGATGAGCAAGCAGTACTTCTCCATTAATCTTTCTGCCTTCTGTGTTTGAGAAAACAGTATGCCACTATAAGGCTTTCTCAGGGCACATATTGCAAATATTGTGGTGCTGTTTTAATTGCTAAGAAAAACATTACTAAGGCAAAGTTTAGCCATTTTACACTTAACCATTTAAGCTAAGGGATTAATCAAGGATATATGCAAATATCCATAGGTATTAATTCAGATATTAATTTTCACTGAATCACAATTTATAGTGCCTTAAATTTGTGTAATTTAATAATGTCATATATAAATGACTAACAAATGAAGACACTACATAAAATGAAATAACATACATCTATGAAAATAGTGTTCAATAAGAGTATCTATTGACAGGACCTGTAACATGTTGTCACATTATAAATAGTACATACAATATCATGCATTAACAAATATGTGTCGGCTGGGCATGGTCGCTCATGCCTGTAATCCCAGCACTTTGAGAGGCTGAGGTGGGTGGATCATGAGGTTAAGAGATGGAAACAATCCTGGCTAACACAGTGAAACCCCGTTTCTACTAAAAATACAAAAATGAGCCGGGCGTGGTGGCACGTGCCTGTACTCCCAGCTACTTGGGCGGCTGAGGCAGCAGAATTACTTGAACCCAGGAGGTGGAGGTTGCAGTGAGCCGAGATCGCGCCACTGCACCCCAGCCTGGGCGACACAGCAAGACGACATCTTAAAAAAAAAAAAAAAAAAAAAAATTCCCTCAAATTCCTCCACATTGGAGCAAGATAAAAATAAAAATAAGATAAAAATAAAATAAATAATCCTTTGGGTATATACCCAGTAATGGGATGGCTGGGTCATATGGTACATCTAGTTCTAGATCCTTGAGGAACCGCCATACTGTTTTCCATAATGATTGAACTAGTTTACAATCCCACCAACAGTGTAAAAGTGTTCAATAGCAAAGACTTGGAATCAACCCAAATGTCCATCAGTGACAGACTGGATTAAGAAAATGTGGCACATATACACCATGGAATAGGATGCAGCCATAAAAAAGGATGAGTTTGTGTCCTTTGTAGGGACATGGATGCAGCTGGAAACCATCATTCTCAGCAAACTATCGCAAGAACAGACAACCAAACACCGCATGTTCTCACTCATAGGTGGGAACTGAACAATGAGATCACTTGGACTCGGGAAGGGGAACATCATACACCGGGGCCTATCATGGGGAGGGGGGAGGGGGGAGGGATTGCATTGGGAGTTATACGTGATGTAAATGACGAGTTGATGGGTGCAGCACACCAACATGGCACAAGTATATATATGTAACAAACCTGCACATTATGCACATGTACCCTAGAACTTAAAGTATAATAATAAAAAAATAAAATAAAATAAAATAAATACTGTACATAAAAATTCCATGTAGGTAGGCAGTGTTAACCTCAAGTGTGCTAAGTAAAGCACTAAATATTAGTGCTGCTTTAAATGTTTATGTATATATAAAAGAACTTAAGAGAGGGTAGAAAATATAAATAGTTGGCACTTTGGGTTCAATTTTAATTAATTTAATAATTAATTTTAAATAATTTAATTTTATGTACATTTGTTAAATGTATAAAATGTACACAGTAACTATAAACATACCAGTAGGAGTATAATATATGATGAAATGATAAATAACTTTTAAAATTTAGCATTAAAGAGTAAGAACATGATGATCAATATACATCGATAAAATGAGTTTTCTTCTAATTTATCACCTTGAAATAAAAATATTGATCAATCTTCCCACAGCTTCTCTTTGTTTCCTTGCTTGTATTTATAAAATAGGAGGCAGTAAACTAGAAGATGAAGCAAACAATAATGAAAACAGGAGTTGAGGGTGGCCGTACACCTCTGAATTGTGGCACCAAGTACACACAAAATAACAGCCTGAAATGGTCACGACCTTGGATGTTTGCATTTGTTTATGAACTATATAGGGTGCTTATTTTCTGCTTTTCGTGATGGCAATAACCAATCTTTCCCCACCATATTTATGGTACTTTTCCTTCCTTTTTTTTAGAAGCATATTTTATGCTTGGCAGTATCTAAATGTTGTGTCTGGAATTTAAATAGGATAAACTGTACTTTAGCCTTAGCTAACTGAAGGAGGCCAAGCCCACTCCTGAATTGATGGTGATTATCTTTAGCAGAGTGAAATGGAAGGGTTCATTGATTGAATACTATTATGACTTAGGTGCTTTTCATATATCATCTTGTGACACTTTCCAAACAACTCTGTGGGGTAGGAGATATATTTCTCAGTTTCCAGGAAAGGAAAAATAGCATGGAGCAATTTTCAGCTTTGGCTTGTCTGAGCTCAAATCCCATGGTAAGTGTACTGGCCACACTAAATAGCACGTATATAAGATGATACTATGGACACATTAATTGTTGAAGTAGACCTGGCAGTGTTGCACAAAGATCTCAAGTCAAGAGCTCTAAAAACATTGGCTAACAATGTAGTATATATGCCAATGCTCTCTTCTAGGTGTTGCCTAAGGGGCTTATATCATACCTACATTAGATACAATTTTAGGTAATGAACAGATACTTTAACTATAATCTAAAATAGTGGTAGATCTCAAATTGTGCATTATGTGATAACAAAAACAATAGCTCATAAACCAGCATTTATCTGGGTATATATATATATAATAAAAACACTGGCAATGAAACAGAGTATTTCTCTTTTTCATACTTTTCATATTTCTCTTTATTTCCTTGTAACATTGTTGCAAAAAGAAAAGCTGATTTTATTCACAGAAACATTCTTCTTAATGTAGGAAAACACATGTAATCCGCAAAAAGATATATAAATGATAAAAGTTTAGCAAGTTTCTATCATTAAAGATAAGTATATTAAAGCCAGTAATATTTCTATATGTTAACACCTAAATAATTGGCTGCTAAATATTTAAGGCCATTTACAATACTATCAAAATATAAAATTCTTAGGGATATTAGTGGTATTTGGCAAAAAGATGAACAAGAAGTCTGAGATAATTTGAAGAAAGCTTAAATAAATGGAGGAGCACATTGGCATATGAGTCATGGAATAAAAGCAGTTAAGACATCAATTCTCACCGAATTGATCTATAGCTTTAACAAAATAGCAATTAAATTATTAGCAGAATTTATCTCATAGAAATTGGTAAACTGATTACAAATATCACATGGAAATGCAAAATACTCTAAATAACTAAAACAAATTGGGAACGAAACAAAATTGGAAGAATAACATTACAGTACTTCACAACTTAATATAATCTTACAGTTATCAATAACATGTGACATTAACATAAAATTACTGAAATGAATCAATGGAAAAAAATAAAGTCCAAATGTAGATGCACCCATATATGTAAAACTGATTTTTAATAAAGGTACAAAAATAATTGGGTGGAGAAAGAATATGCTTTTCAACAAATGTTACTGGAAAATCTTCACATACATTTGCAAAAAAAAAATCACGACACATACTTAGTGCAATATGAAAAAAAAAACAAAATATGCACCATAGACCTAAATATAAAGTCTCAAACTATGAAATGTTTAGAATAAAATCTTTGTGATCTAGGATTAGACATAGAACACATAGAATATGACGTGTTTTAAAACATGATTCAAGATATAACAAATTTACAGTTTGGACTTCATCAAAATGAAAACCTTTGGTCCTTTGGAAGCACTGTTAAGAAAATAAAAACACAAACCTCAGCATAGGAGAAAATATTTGCAAATCATATATGTGATTAAATACCTGTATCTAAAATTTATAAAACCTCTAAAATCAATAAGAAATAAACCCAATAAAAATCATCAAAAGATTTGAACAAACTTCACCAAAGAAACAGTATAGATGGCACATGAGCATGTGAAAAAATCATTAGTTACTGGAGAAATGCAAATTAAAACTGCAATTAGATTAAAACTGCAATTAGATGATACTACACAGATATTGTAATGGCTAAAATTTAAAAACACATGGATTTAAAAGTGTAGAGAGTAATTTTAGCACCCATGCACACAGGAGATAGCAATATCAAATGTTACAATCACTTTGGAAAAAAAGTTTGACAGTTTCTTCTTTCTTTTTTCTTTTCTTTTTTTTTCTTTTTCTTTCTTTTTTTTTTTTTTTTAGATGGAGTCTCACTCTGTGTCTCAGGTTAGAGTGCAGTGGCATGATCTCGACCATTGCAACCTCCACCTCCTTGATTCAAGTAATTCTCCTGCCTCAGCCTCCTGAGTAGCTGGGATGACAGGCGCAGGCCACCACACTCAGCTAATTTTTGTATTTTTAGTAGAGACCGGGTTTACCCTCATGGCCAGACTGGTCTTGAACTCCTGACCTCGTGATGCACCTGTCTTGGCCACCCAAAGTGCTGGAATTACAGGTGTGAGCCACCACACTCGGTCCTCAGTTTCTTAAAAAGTTAAACATTCACCTACAAAATGATACAGACATTCCATTCCTAGATGTTTAACGAAGACAAATGAAACAGTTGTACAAAGTGTTCTCAGCAGCACTAGCCATTATGGCACAAAATTGTAAACAATTTAAATGTCTATTAACACATCAGTGATAAACATATTGTGTTCTGTCCACGTTTTCCAAAACTGCTTAGCAATAAAAAGGAATGAGCTATTGATCCTTGAAACAACATGGATGAGTCTCACAATAATAGTGCTGAGTGAAAGAAGTGAAACCAAAAAATTCCATAGTGTATGTTTTTATTTGTATAAACTTCTAGGAAAGGCCAACTAATCTATAGTAACAGAAAGCAGACTGAAAATTGCCTGGGGATGGTGGTGACCCTATGTGGAGGAATGAGGATTAGTAAGGAGCACAAGGAAATGTTCTGCGTGACGAAAATGTTCATTAGTTTGCTTGTGGTGATGGATTTATAGATGTATATGTATGTCAAAATTTATGAACTTAAATACTTTGAATATGTCTACTTTATTATATGCCATTATACTTCAATGGAGCTGTTAATAAAGTTCTAAAGTCTCCTAACTTTCATAGTAACTCGGGTAAAACACTTGCATTCAAGTCAACATTTATTAATTTCAGTTCTATCTAAGGGCATGTGATATAAATTAGACTCTATGTACAAAAAAATACTCCTGACAAAATGCTAAAATTTGTCAATACATCTACCAAATCTGCCAAATCTATATTCTCAGGTGCCAATAGAAGAAGATTATGATATTAAAATCATGCAACATGCTTTCTGGTAAGCAAGACACATCTGACTACCAAAACACAGGAAAAGTATTTGTCTACCATGTCTGGTTTGTCATGAATTACTAGAATACTAATTAACGGAAATCATATAAATTAAATGTCTTGGAAATTGAAAGTTCCTTCACATTTCGTTGTGAGGAAAAAAGAAAGCAAAACTTTTTAAAGTTATTCTTATTGTAATAATTTTCACTTCTATTTTAATTATATTTAGCATTTATTCACTTTCGTCTTTCATTCACAACAGACACACAATTGGGTGCACACACTCTAATTTGTTTCAGAAACTTTGCCATTCCAATGAACTATCTTTTTTCTTAAATCAAGTTTTTTTAGGTTTTTGACAAAAAAGTTTTCTGGGAGGCCCGGCGCCGTGGCTCACGCCTGTAATCCCAGCACTTTGGGAGGCTGAGGCGGGCGGATCACGAGGTCAGGAGATCGAGACCATTCCATCCCGGCTCACACAGTGAAACCCCGTCTCTACTAAAAATACAAAAAACTAGCCGGGCGAGGTGGCGGGCGCCTGAAGTCCCAGCTACTCCGGAGGCTGAGGCAGGAGAATGGCGTGAACCCGGGAGGCGGAGCTTGCAGTGAGCCGAGATCGCGCCACTGCACTCCAGCCTGGGCTACAGAGTGAGACTCCGTCTCAAAAAAAAAAGAAAAGAAAAAAAAAAGTTTTCTGGGAAATGTGTGCTCTGTTTTCAATGCCTACAAAATATTGTGCGTGTAATATGAGTTTAAAATTCTAGGCATTGTTTTTAACTGTCATAATTAATAATTGAGTTTAAATTATGTACAAATGCTGTAATGACTACTACTCAAAACAGAACAAAATATTCCCATCCAAAATTTGGTTCAGATGTTGAGATTAATTAAGCCACACATACCCCTAGAGGGCATGAAAATTTTTATTTCTTACATAATGAGGTTTTCTGAGGGAAAGAGGGCGTTGTCTTCCAAGCTGGCCTGAAAATGGCTTGAAAAAGCAGAGAAAGGAGGGTGGTTTGGGGTGTTTATGTTGGTTTAGGGGCTAGGGCTGGGGTGAGAGTTTTCATTTAAGTAGTGGCAGGAGGTCGTGTGATTTGAACTTTTCACTGGTGTCAAAGGAGAGAGCACTGGGACATTCTTATCAACTGCTCAGATGGTGAGGCACAACGAGAAGAAGGCAAGGGCATGGGAGTCACATAAAAAATGGCGTCAGGGTCTGCATGCGTTCACATCCCTGTGTGATGACGTCAACCACAGGCCACGCCTACTATGTGCCAGATGACATAGCTTGGGAGATGTCCAGTTTATCAAAATGAGGACCTTTTAGCCTTCACAGAATGACTGATTATTCATTCAATGTTAATCAGATAGGTTAAAAAATGTGGAGCTAACAGTTTCCATTTGTAATTCTTGCATAGAAATGAATGTTGTGTAGAAACTGTTACACAACAAACATTAAGGGCCGTAGGTTATTGGATATGATCTTCTACTTAAACTACTTTTCGTTGATGTGGCCTTGTTTCCAGTGCAAGGTAGTCTGCTAGCAAAAGGGAAGAAAACGGAAATCTTTTATGGAAATAAAGGGACTATTCTAGACTGTATCTGCAGAAAAACAAACGAATGTCAGCAGCAGTTGAAATTATGGCAAAGCCATCGCATTACAGACAGCGGAGCAAGGGAGGTGGGAACAAGACGCCTGCCTGTCGGGTAGCAGATTTGGGGATCATAAGTCAGGGGACAGTGAGATGAGGGACAAATCAAATAAGCGGGCCAAATCCTGAAATGTGAAAGGCTGTGGTCAGAGACAGGAGTTTTGGATTATGAAATAAGACTAGAGAAATTCCTGCTACTGACAACACTGAGGATGCAGACAGGAGAGAGGAACCTACTGAACATTTTAAGATTAAAATCCTCTGATTATTCACCCAATAACCATTACGTAGCAGGCAGTGTTTTGGTGATAGAACATTAGATAAGAACTAGATCCTGACATTTAGGGTCATCCAACTAAATGGGGTATTAGCATCTAGAGAAGCATTTTACATCAATGTTCCCTCATCCTTCATCTACCTGCAGAAGTGTTGTTGTTATCTGCACTTTAGAGATGAGGAAACTAAGACTTAGGGGAGTTAAATTAAATGCCTAGAGTCAAGCAACTGGTTAAATGTCAAACCCTCTAGGAGTCAAACCCAATTCTGCTTTTTAACAAATTATTCTTTCTGTTATTGCTTTCCCAGCAAGAACACTTCTTGAAATGAAAAACAAAAGCAGCATTAGATGCTGATATCAGGCCTAATAGTTGTACACGTAGAAGAGATAAGATTAGAATCAAAAATAAGTGGGCAGAAAAAATTCAAGTACTAATAATGGGGCAAGTGACAAAAGATACCATATTCTCTGAAATTTTAATAACTTTAAGTAATTGAGAAACATTAAGATGATCAAAGAAGACATTAATAAAATTGTCACTTAAATAAAATAAATGTTCTAAGAAATTAAGGAAAAGAAAACATTGTGGATAGTATTTCCTGATACTTGACATTCAAGAAGCAGATGCAAATTTGCTAAATGTTTCCTTTATCACTTACGATCCAGCACATACACTGTGACTTCTATTATAATCAGAGGACATGCTGGGCCCTGGAGATGAAAAGGTGATGTTTGGGGTGTAGAGTGTGAATGTTAAATTTCCCCCTAAGGAAAGCCCACTGGTTATCTAATTAAGCCTGTGAACATCCACTCCCCAAAATGCACAAATATAATTTGTAACCCCTGGAGTTTACAAGATATTCTTTCTATCTTCCTGAAAAAGTGGTGTGTTAGAACAAGTCACTTTGTTGATGCCCTAAAAGTCAAAAGTCTGTGACCAATATGCGTGTTAGAATTTTTTAGTATATAATATTTTCAAAAGAAAAAATGTGGATTCAAGAATATTTTTCACTCATTAGAGAGGCTATGTTTTCTGCCAACGAACATAGAGAGGAAAGAAGTTTTGCTTGACAGAGAAGGTTTAAGCAAGAGAAACATCCTGTACTAATGATTATGAATTCATCTCTACTTCTGCATGTAGTATTTTATTTAATCTGCAGATAATTGTTTTATGTAATATGAATTCTGAAGAAATTAAGTCCTGGAAGGGTGACTAAAATTTGAAACAAATGAGCAAATGACCTATATATGTTTCTTTGTTTATGTGTAGATTTCCTTTGCTGGATAACTGATTACCATAAACTTAGAGGCTTAAATAGCCTATTTTATATTCTCATATTTTCTACGTATCAGGCGTCTGACTATGGCTTAACTGGGTCCTCTAATGGAGTCTTACAGATGGCAATTAATGCGTTAGGTGGGGCTGAAATCTCATCTAAGGCTTGGGATTCTAGACTCACATAAAGGTTGTCAGAATTCATTTCCTAGAAGCTGCAGAGTTCATTTTGGCTTCTTTTAAGCTGCAGTGGAAAGTCTCTACTGCTTTGAGTTTCTGACATCAGGAAAGGAAGCCCTTTTTAAAAAGATTCACTTGCATCGATCAGGTCCACCCAAGATTATCTTTCTTAGACTGATTAAAAACCAAATGATTTGGCATCCTGCACCTCGTAGTGCCTCCACTTTTGCTGTATCCTGTGCATAATCACAAGAGTGACATTGCACGGTGTTCTCAGGACCCCACGCCAACCCAGCTGGGTACACCTTCCTGGGCAGAGGAGTCCACAAGGGTGTGACTCACAGGGGAGCATTCAAGAATTACACCCACAAAAATGTTTATCCACAGAGAGACCTGACCAATGTAGCAGCACAGCTTTTTAAAGAAAACCTTGCCCAGCATTTTGGGAGGCCGAGGAGGGTGGATCACCTGATGTCAGGAGTTCAAGATCAGCCTGACCAACATGGTAAAAACCTGTCTCTACTGAAAATAGAACAATTAGCCTGGTGTGGTCGTGCATGCCTATAATCCAAGCTACTTGGGAGGCTGGTGCATACCTGTAATCCCAGCTACACAGGAGGCTGAGACAGAAGAATCACTTGAACACAGGAGGTGGAGGTTGCAGTG
>NW_012105809.1:205516-243110 GCF_000951045.1 Mandrillus leucophaeus
AAGAGAGGGAAATAAAGGCATTTTGGACTTGTAATTGCCATGCTTCGCAAAATTTCCTGTGACAACTTCTTCTTTTTATTTTTTTAATAAGGGGGAAAGTATATACAATAAATTTCTCTTTATTAGAATTTCTTTATTACACTTTCTCCCTTGTTAACTTTCCAATCTCTTTTGTCTCAAGAGTATTCCAGTTAAATGCTAAAATGCCTGCAATTTGGGGAAAATTAACAGATTTATTTTAAAATATTTTGTGATTGAATTTTCAAAAAATAAAAATAACTGAAAAAGGATGACAGTGTACACATAACTATACTTCTTTGCTGGTATACGATATAATTGAATTTTTTTCAATTTTGCTTTCATTCTAGGAGTTGGTTTCTTCTTTATCTACTTGGTACTTATCATGAAAGTAAATAATAGTTATAGAAAGGACTCATTCATCACTCAGCCATCTCTGTCATATCTCAACTGCTACAACAGTGGTATACTTCTACACATGCTATGAAAGAACCAGCGTAATCACTCTTTAAAGTCATTAGGGATCAAACAAATAACAGGGAAGCACATTTTGGAAAACATTTGTTTTTCTTGCTCTAAACGCAGTATGTCCTCACATTTACTTTAAGTTCTGTCCTTGAATTAATTTCATTTATAATACATTTTAAAAATAAGAAAAACCTTGATGTCTGTCATTAAAAAACTTTTATTGATTTGTATGCATCTTACTTGTTTTTGTAAACTACCATTGAAAAATCTTAAGATAATTACTGTATAATGGGGTAATTAATTAAAATAACAATAATAAAGACTAAAATTTCTAAATTAGTCTCAAACTATGTTAACCTTACTTTAATTCTCAAGCTGTAATTTCAAGCCAGAGAAGGAACTTAGAGGCATTGCATGTAAACTTCAATTTTGTGTGTGTGTGTTGTGTTTTGTTTTGTTTTTTAGGAAGAAAAGTAGCCCAAAAGATGATGAATCTTTATTGAAATCATATAACAGTGATTTTGTAATCACATGACTGAGTTTTTAAATAATGTTGTCTCCTTTTGAACATTTTTTGAGATGCTAGAGAGTGGGGGTAAATGAAAATAGAAAGGATGAATAAAATGGAAATATTTAGGATACTTTTAAAGACACATAATTACTAAGTATTGTTTTAAAGGAAGAGAAGGTTGTTTATTCAGTGACAAAGAAATAGGACAGGAAGTCCTGGGGGAAATGGGACCTGGGAATCCCTAAGAGAATACTATATGTTTGTTCCATTTTGTAGCACGTAGGTAACATGATGTGGTGGCAAGACAATTTTTGTTTGTTTTCCCCTTTGTGTTTTAAGGGAGACAAATTTGGGGGAAGAGACATTATAGTCGTTGATCTATTCATTCACTAAACATTTACTAAGCTACTGTTGTGTGATTAACACTGCATTTTGTTTCAGTCTGAAGAATGTACATATTATTTTGGGGGAACTATTTGTTTTACAATTTTCAGATACTTTACAAGCCAAAATATCACCTCATCTTGATAGTCGTAAACTGAGCACAGCTGTATGCATTATGTAAAGCTTAAACATTTTCAAATATATTAACCAAATTCAGTAGTATAGTTTCATTTACTACACCCACAAGGCATACTGTCTAACTAGTCTGGGAATAGTTTCACTCTTTATTTGAAATTCAACAGTTATTAAAACTGTTTTGGCTGGAGGACCAGTCAGTTGACCCAAGCTCAAAATCAGATCTCAGTAGGGAGACTATTTTCTTTATTCCAAGCCAGAATGAAAAGAATCTCGGCCAAGTGTCCACGTTAAAGGCAAAGCTCGAACAAACAAAACCAATCACACTAAAAGGTGGTCTTGTATGATAGATGAATCTAAGGAGAACAAGCTTGAAAGAAAGATAAGCTGGTTCCAAATAAACAAGGGCAGAACATTATTTTCTATAAACAACATCTAGATTTCTATGTCATATGTTGGCCTGAAAAGGCTAGAAATAATAATTTTATTTCAGTTTTAGCTGAAATATACTTTATAAGTGTGCGTACACTTAGAGACTTTAAATTACTGACTATTCTTGGCGTTTCACACTTACTTTTATCTTCCCTGTACCTCAAAGAAATACAAGGAAGCCACCTTTTAAATGATAAGACAAGTCACCACTGTTTTCAAGGCATGAATCAAAATTTGGGAGAAAAACTTAGCCCCTGATAAGTTTTATCAGAAATTATTTTATTAATTTGGATCTGCTTGAAAATAATCCTTACTGAATGTATACTATAAACTTTCATGTGGACGTCAATAAATAGAACATAAATGGTGTAAAAGTCATAGTTTCAAAAGAAAGAAAGAAGAGAGAGACTTGGCTTTATTTTTTTCCATTCGTAATTCTCCCATTCTTTCAAGTTCCCTTATTTACTTTGAGATTGTGACATTTTTCTTCCATTCCCACTGCTCCTCATCTATCATGCTCCTTTCTCATTTTATTTGAGACTACTACAATGTGTCTCTAATGGTTCTATTGCACTCAGTCTGTGCACTCAGAAACTGGCAAAGAGAAGCACCCAAAAATAGAAGAAAACCCCCAATCATGGCACTTCACCTCACATGAAAAAACTTCTTCATTTTCTGCCACATGAAACCTGACTTCTCCACCTGTCTTTCAGGCTTTCTACTGAAAACCCACCCCACATTCTCCTGTCTCGCCATTCCTTACCTAGAATGAGCTCTTCTCTGCCCTGTGCCTTCCAGCACCTGTGACTTTATTCTGATAGTCCTTTCTGCTTTTTATCTAGTTCTATGAGTCCAACTGAAATTCTGAATCCTCCTGGAATTTACTCTAATTTATTTTCCTTTCAGTACTTCCCTGTTCTCAGAATGAGCTGTTCTACCTTGGTGCACTCACATACTTGCTTCTGATGCTAAGTGTCATGTGCAGAATTGTGTCCCAGGTATTTTTCCAAGTCTCCCTGGTTTCCTTAAACAGTGACAAGCTCTGTGAGGTGCAGGCTGCACTGGATCCAAGGCTCTCCACGTGCAGCTCCCCAGCAGCCTGCAACCGGCATGGATTGCCCTGCACCCTCCCCTCCAGGCACAGTTTGGGAATGTCTCTTCATTTCTGTAAAGATTTTTTTTGAGATAAAATAAAATAAAAACCTGCGTGATAACTCGTGATATGTTGGAGAGAAATAAAGAGGCAGATGCGGCAGGAGATTATAAGGAAATGTCAGCATCTTATGTGGCAGGGTTTGATTTGGGGGACTATGGAGAGTAGATAGGATCGAGAGGAATAATAAAAGAATAAGGAAGACTGTACCCACAGACCATAAACAGACAGGCAGGAAGACTGCACTATGCAGAAAAGAGGGGATGTTAGGAGTAGTTTTGGTTATTCATAAATCAGATAATATGTAGTTTTAGATTTACTATTTCAATTCTGGCCACATAGCTTAAATATACACTGAGATATACTGAAGGAGTCCATAAATCTAAGAAATGACTGAAACATTTAAATACCTAGATAAAAATACAGGCATGGAACAAATTGGGTGTTAAAAGTAATTGTTACCTAATTCACTTTTTTCAGATACAGTGCAATATTATGCTCAGTATCTGAAAAAGTTAATTAGGTAACAAATTAAAATATGCTTTATGTGAATATATGTGCATTAGCTTAAAATATCTACCTTGTCCTAACTTCAGTGTGTTTTAAAAATGCAAAAATAATATAATTTATTTGTATTTTTTATCTAAATACTTTTATTTACATTATTTAATTTGCTTCTTTATGTTCCACCTCCCATGATAATGATTGAGAGTGTCTTATATAGACACGTGCAATACAACAAAAGTTACGGAAAATAGATGAAGCACTTGGAATACAGACAATACAATGAAATTGAGCTAAGATTGTTCCGCAAAGGACTTATTATAAGGTTCTGAATCATAAGTTGGTAGAAGGATCAAAATACGGCTCTGACCTTTCTAGAGGCTGGAACAAAGAGGGAAGCATGATCATTAAAAAACTTACCAAGCATTCCTTATCAAGAACGTGGAAAAGGAAAAGAAAAAAGAAACAATAACTTATCAAACACTTTGACTAGGTTCTCTCATTCAGTCTTCACATACTCCACACAGTGGGCCTGTCTTTCCAACCCATGGCAGGGATCAGTGGTTTTTCTGGAGCTGTTATGGAGGTGATTAGTATGTCGGAGTAGCTTCCTCTTTGTCCTGCATGAAGGAGGGAACAGTTGCTGTCTTTTACAATGAATCTTTTCTCCAAGCAGAATTCAAAAAGAAGTCAAAAAATTAGGAAATATGAAAAAAACAGATCTGAAGGTATTGGAGAGGTAAAAGACGGCCAAGGTTTGAGAGACGAAATCTCACAGAAAGTGAGCCCAGTGTTGAGGATGTAATCTCGGGATTACATCGAATCTGAGGATGTAATCTAGATTCACAAGATTAGGGATGTACTCTAAATTCACAAAAGTTAATGTAAATTTGGAAGACTAAGAAGCTGTAAATAAGGGTATTTTGCTCAGAGTCTGCTAAAGAAGGCCCTACTAACCTCCTTGCCAGGCTTTGGGTTGGGATCACAAAGTGCTACAACCTAGGAGTGAAACTGCCCTTGCAAAAAGTATGATAGTGAGGGAAATCTGACAGAAAAATTATGACAGTGAAATAAATCTGACATAACTGACTCTGTCTTGCTTCTAACCTCCAAGCTGCCTTTGTTCATTCCTGGGCATAAGCCAAGCTAACTATGGGAGGAATTTAGTTTATAATTTAACTTTAAAACAAAGATGATAACAGCTCCTTCCTGAAACTGACTGCCTCCTTGCTCAGGTACCAAAACCACCTGTGTAAAACTAAAATTAGCAACAAGGTTAGAATTATAGTTCAGGAGTCCTGCAGCCAGAGGTTACAAGATTTGTAACCTTACCACTTGCTCCTGTAGATAACATCACTGTTGTAAAACCTAAGGTTGGTAATAGAAGTATTTTCTAGACCCTGCATTTTGATGGACTATCTGGTGGTCCACCTGAACCAGTAACCAATACTAAGAAATGGGCTCATCTGGTCTTGTGACCCACCACCCAGGAACTGACTCAGCACAAGAAGACAGCTTTGACCACCTATAATTTTATCCCTGACCCAACCAATCAGCATTCTCCATTCCCTAGCCTACTGCCTGCCAAACTATCCTTGATAAACCCTAGCCTCTGAGTTTTTGAATAGATTTATTTGAGTAATAATTACACCCGTCCTTCGACTTGGATAGCCCTGTGATTATTAAACTCTTTCTCTGCTGTAATATGGCTGTCTCAGTGAGTTGACTTTATCTGTACAGTAGGCAAGAAGAGCCCATTGGGTAATAACAGGAAGAGCCCACTGGGTAATAACAGGCGCGATAGTAATTCATAAACAGACTGGTCATAGCAGGGATGGAAAACCAGCTTTGGATCATCTCAATATATGATTAGATCAAGGCCATATGGGATTACTACTCCCCTGGCTTCCTTCCAGAAGCAAATATAAGTCAATTTCAGAAGAAGATAATATTAACTTAAGGTTAACATTATTTTTATACTTATTCAAATACAATGTCTGGAACTGAAAGAGAAATAATCAATATATGATGAGACAAAATAATGTGATGCAAGATAATATGAAAAATAATGTTATTTTGCAAAGAAAAATAATAGACAATAGAAATAGGCAGGGAAGGCAGATAATAGAGTTATCAGATATAGGCTTTACTATAGCGATGAAAAATATATGCAAGGAAATAAAAGACAAGACTTTCCGCAGAGAACTGGGAACTATAAAAGAAGTTATTTAAATTCTAGAACAGAAAAGATAATACAAATTTAGAATTCAGTGGATGAAGCTGGACAAAGATTAGATATAGACAAAGACATAAAATATCCAGAATAAAAAATGGAGAGATAAAGATGAAAATACAGAAAATTAAATGGAAAACACACAGAACACAGTGAAGTCTGAGGTCCCCGAAAAAGAGGCAAGAGAAAGCATGGAGCAGAAACAATATTTCTAGAGATAGTAAGTGGGAATTTTTTAAAAAGAGAAACTAATTTCAAATGAGTAAGTGTAAGATTGGCAACGGGGCAGTCGGTGCCACATCCCCAGCCCGCAGCCATGGCCGCCTACAAACTGGTGCTGATCCGACGGGGCTAGAGCGCATGGAACCTGGAGAACCGCTTTGGCGGCTGATAGGACGCGGACCTGAGCCCGGCGGGCCACGAGGAGGCGAAGCGCGGCAGGCAGGCGCTGCGAGATGCTGGCTACGCGTTTGACATCTGCTTCATCTCAGTACAGAAGAGAGCGATCCGGACCCTCTGGACAGTGCTGGATGCCATTGATCAGATGTGGCTGCCAGTGGTGAGGACTTGGCACCTCAATGAGCGGCACTGTGGGGATCTAACCGGTCTCAGTAAAGCAGAAACTGCTGCAAAGCATGGTGAGGCCCAGGTGAAGATCTGGAAGCGCTCCTATGATGTCCCACCACCTCCGATGGAGCCTGACCACCCTTTCTACAGCAACATCAGTAAGGATCGCAGGTTTGCAGACCTCACAGAAGATCAGCTACCCTCCTGTGAGAGTCTGAAGGACACTATTGCCAGAGCTCTGCCCTTCTGGAATGAAGAAATAGTTCCGCAGATCAAGGAGGGGAAACGTGTACTGATTGCAACCCATGGCAACAGCCTCTGGGGCATTGTCAAGCATCTGGAGGGTCTCTCTGAAGAGGCTATCATGGAGCTGAACCTGCCCACTGGTATTCGCATTGTCTATGAATTGGACAAGAACTTGAAGCCTGTCAAGCCCATGCAGTTCCTAGGGGATGAAGAGATGGTGCGTAAAGCTATGGAAGCTGTGGCCGCCCAGGGCAAGGCCAAGACGTGAAGGCCAGCTGGGGAGGATACTGTCCCCAGGAGCACCCTCCCTGCCCGTCTTGTCCCTCTGCTCCTCCCACCTGCACATGTCACACTGACCACATCTGTAGACATCTTGAGTTGTAGCTGCAGATGGGGACCGGTGGCTCCCATTTTCATTTTAGCCATTTTGTCTTCTGCACCCACTCCCTTCATACAATCTAGTCACAATAGCACTTCTAGAGCATAGGTTCTCAGTCCAAGCTGTGGAAAAGCTCCCCTTATCCAACAGAGGTTAAAGGTAGTAACTTGGGTTTCTGCAAGTTCTTTGTTTACTAACGACTTGTGGGGAGGAACCATGCTAAGCCATGACCAATGAGGAGAAGCACCAGAGCCTGTCTGTCCCCAGGAGCCAGTCCTCTGCTCTTCTGCAGTCAGGCCACTGCCTGGGGGCTCTCATTCCAGTGGAAGATGAATGTAACCTGCATGGTGATGTGACAACTGTTTCCTCCCTGACCCTAGAGGACCTGGTTCTAGAAGTTTGGGATCAATCCTGAATTTAGTTATATGTTACATTTACTTTTATTCAAAAAGCATAGTACATATAAATAATACAAAACAGTAACCCTTCCGGGGTTTCTTGTGGTGGTTGAAATAGTCCCACATGTGGTCATCAGAAAATAAGCCATTCCTCATACCAGTATGGGATCAGTTCCTCGACCTCTGAGGGGCAGGAGTGCTTCCTGCTGTGTGTGTTAGAATCCTTTCCTGCCTTGTTTCATGGCGGTGAAATGCCCTTTGGTCCTGTCCAAGTGTGTCTTTCACTGATTTCTGAATCATGTTCTAGTTGCTTGGCTCTGCCACATGGGTCCAGTGTTCACCTGAGCATAACTGTACTAAATCCTTTTTCCAGATCAGTATAATAAAGGAGTAATGTGCAATTAAAAAAAAAAGCCACAAAATGAGGAAATAATATATTTGAACTGCTGGGAGTATGAAACACTAAAAAGAAAAACAAATACTCTCAACCCCAAATTCTATAACCAAAGAAGGTGATCATTATGATGATGAATACAGATTTAATGTACTCTCTATCAAAATCTTGACTTGCTTTTTGCAGAAATTGACAAACTGTATTAGTCAAATTTCTCCAGAAAAACAGAACTAAGCATATACATGAATTATAGAGGCTGAGATGTCCTGAATCGACAGCTGGAAAGCTAAAGACCCGGGACAGTTGATGGCATCATTCTAGCTTAAGTATGAAGTCATGAGAACCAGAAATGCCAGCTTTATAAGTTCCAGTTGCGGTACAAGTCTGAAGGCAGGAGAAAACCACTGCCTCAGCTTGAAGACAGTCATGCAGAGAGAATTTCAAATATAATTTACTAATTATAATCCTTGAGACAGAACTATTAAAATGTTTTGGTGAATTATGTTTGTCATGTGAAAGCTGGGATACCACTCTGCATTGTTGAAACAGAGACAAACATTTTCTTTTTAGTTCTGCAAAGTTAAATTTACCCTGTGTAATGACAGCATAAAAATTGGCTGAGGTTTACTTATTTATTTAGTTTTAACTGGGATAGAATGGTGCACTTTAGGCTCATAAGAACCCCTGAATTAAAAAAAAAATAAATAAAAGTGAAAAATGTTTTAGTAGAGGGAATCACACCACACTTTTTCGGTTGTTACTTTTTATCTGACATGTATGATAACATACAAGAAGATGCTGTAAAGCTGGAGATGGGGAAGATAGTGAATAAAACGTGTTGCATTGGCAATGGGCAGAGAGGTGCCTCACAAGCAGGCGGCAAGGAGCAACAGAGAGGAGTGGCCAGGAGCTTCAACTCTGGAGCCAATCACCTAACTCCTCTGTGCTTCAATTTTCTTATCTGGAAAACAGAGTCAATAATCATCACAGCATTGTTATATGAATTGTGTGAGTTGCTGTTTGTATAGTGCTCAGAACACTGGCACACAGTAACTACTTAAAGCTTTGTATGACAAAAAACACTGAGCTGACAAAGTCCACCATCACATTTCAGACTCTGCCAGCACGGAGTAGATCACCATGGCCTTTTAAGAGCAAGTGGCTTCTAGAGAACAATCTCCGATATAGTCACTTCCCATTGCCCACTAAAATCCACAATTACTAAGAGACAAAAATTAACAAGATATGTAAAAATTAAGGGAAATATGACTGCCAGAGACTCAGAGGAGTTTGCCCCAAGTACAAAGCCAAGGAACAGAATGGGACCCACTTAGTCTTTGCTGAAGAAAACAGAGTCCTCACTTCTTGGATTGTCTAAGACATCCTGGGTCAAACGTAGCTAGAGAACCAGGCAGCTGCTCCCTACTGAGGAAGCAGTGTTCTTTCAAACAGTTCACTCATTACTCTAACCCCTGTGAATCCATTCTGAAATCAAAACATCAGAAAATATCTGGGAGAAAGATAGAAAGGAGTATCAAAATATATCATTACCTGGAACACATAATCTTCATAAGTAAAATAGCAAATAGTCAGGCAAAGGAATATTAAGAGTTACATTTTTTTCTGAACTATGTCATTCCAAAATAGGAAAGTAATCAGCAGTTTATGTGGTAGACCAGAAAATGTAAATGATCTGTAGTCTCTATGCTGGGGCTGGCCTGGAACTGGGTGTACGAAGATGCTCCAGGTGTGACTCTTACCTTCAGATTTAGTCAAGCCTCATCTACAAACCTTGTGTATTAGTAAATATGAGTATAGATACACACACACACACACACACACATACACAAGCTTTCCAAACAAATGTACCATTAAATATACAGTAAACTTCCTCCGAGGACACATCATCCTCTAAAAGTGGTACATCTTACGACTGAGACGGCTGCCCTAAATTGTTTGGCACACACAAAGTAAGGCAAAAATAACATGGCACTTATTCATTTTTTTTTTTTTTACTGGTTTAATAAGTTAGTTTTAATATGTACAAGGGACTCTGACAGAACATGAAATTTGGCAGTGAACAAACTGGACAAGTTCCATGCTTTTGAGGAGCTTACAGTTGGTGATGTAAACAACATATTACATCGCAAACCTGTTTGACTGTTATACATCGCTTTTATTTATTTCTTTAACAAATAGTTTTGAGCATCTGGCCCTGTGCTTCTTGCTCTTGGACTGTTTGATTCTGGGTTTCATATCAAACTTAAAATCTAGTGAATGACACAGGGTAAAAATCAGACACAAAAGTATACTAAGATTGAGATTATTCTTAGCAAGAAAATAGACATAATTCCATGGAAGTATATATAAGTGTAATTTAACCTGAGATATGATGGAGAGACAAGTTAGGCATTTAGGCAGAAATAACAGCACATAAAAAAAAATTGTGGTAACAATGAGTTTGAGACATTTGAAGGGATATAAAGGCCAGAAATCAAGTAATCACATAAGGACGGAAAGACCAACCCTATTGTAATTTCTATGCAGTGAGAATCCAGGAATGGGAGATCCTAAAGAAACATCCAGTTTTTAGGTGGATCCTTCCTTAAGTCAATTTCCCAGACCCATTTCCAGCCAGGTGTGATGATATGACCCTGCCCTGGTCTATCAGGGGAAGGTGAAGGGCCACTTCCTGTAACATTTCCGTAAACAAGAGATGCCTCACTCACAACCTTTGTCCCTTCTTTCTCATTTTCTTCCTGCTGCTTGCGGCATGAACATGGATTCACACTGGGCAATGAAGACAAAGTTCTAGGGATGTCAATCTCCAAGCAGCCTGGACTCCACTGGGGTTCATGGAGCAAAGGCATTTCATGGGTCCTGACGGCATAGTTCCATGCTTCCATGCAAGCAAGGATTGAGGCCTGGTGTTGTTTAGCCACTATTATCTGAGGTTCCAGGCACTCTTCGCCTCACCCAATCTTAATTAACGTAGAATTTGGTAATGAAAGTGTGGCAGCGTAAGTCATAGTGGAAAATAATAGCTTTTTGTTTTTCCTTGTAGCGCTGCAGGATGTTGGGAAAATGGCGGAAACCCCAATCTAAATGTTACTGTGTTGTAGATTCTTCAATATCCTACCCATCCCAGATGTGAGCCTTTACCATTCCTGCCCGGAACGATATACTGACTCCTATGGAATCAAGATAACTGGTGCTTCTCATTCTCTCTTTTGTAAGTAGGAGTCCAGTTATACTTTTTGTTAATGCTCCGTAATTACATATTGCCTGTGCAGGGAAGCAGACTTACATTTTGATATCTAGTTTTCTTGTTTACAAAGAGCCCCAGTTGGGCATAGTGAACAATCCTGGACCTGGATCTGAATGGGATTTGCAGTGGAACTTCAGGACTGCCTTTCACAGAGGAGTGTTGACTGTGGTTTACACATGGGAAGATATGGAATTAGGAGAGCCATTTATTATAGTCAGAGGCTTATGCTCCCACACACACCAGACAAAACTCTCCCCAAACATTCAATAGAATCCTCACACTCCAAGAAATATGTAGCTTAGAAAATATGTTTAATAAAATGAAATATGAGTAGTTAGTGGTTTTTAAATAACCAAGTAAGCACATGCTAAGAGGACTACTTTTGAAAATATTGATAGACCTATAAATTTTACCACAAAACAAAATTGTGGATTTTTGCCCAAACCATTTTGTAAAACAAGCACAAAAGTACCATTTTATGAAACAAGCAGAAAAGAACAAGATGGAAAACCTATCTAAAATGATGTTTGTGGAGCAGCTTAATATATCATCTAAATAGAGTAAATACAGATGTAACTGCATTGATACCAAACGGAAGATAATGGAGAATCAGGAAAATTTTGGAAGAAGAAGGAAGGGGGAATGTAAAGACCTTTTTCAGCAAAAGAGCACAGGAAAAAGACATTTTGGGGAAAATGTTCTCAGGCAGAAAGCATTAGTAGTTGACCTTCACAGTGGAGAAGATTCTCATTTCCTTGGTTTCCATGGTTTACGCAGTTTGCATGATAATCAACAACTTCCATGTTCTAGCTGGAGATCACTGGATATGATTAGATTTGAAGTATAGTCAGGATTGGCATCCAAGGCTGATAAAGATGTCCACAGCAAGGAGCTGTAAAAATAGATGTCAACTTCAACTAAGCATCTGTGTTCAGTTGAGGATCAAATTGAAAAAGTGAAGCCTGAGAGGAAAAGTATAGGAACAGTGACCATTAGTGAGCTAAGTGGAAAGGGGGTGACTTCTGGAAAGAAAGTTGAAAATTAATAACTTGTATAAGGATCAGGGTATGGTGGCCAGATGTGAGACCGGATGAGGAGCATGAAGGATCTTGAGGGCTGGAGTGTCAGCAAGATGGGATGCATCCAACATCCATCAGCAGACATCTGTGAAGCTAGTAGAAAGGTCTCTATACTATGAAATCTGACCTTTGAGTGTATCCTAAAATAAAACTTGAAAACCTTCACACATTGCTAAGTCTGCTGTGAAGTATAGCCACAACCAACGTAATGTGAAAGAAGATAGGGATACAGAACATGATATATATCTAGGATGATGCAATGATGAAAGCATCTGAAAGTGTCATCCACATTCCAGCAGAAGATTTGTTGCTAACACTATTGCTAATAACATCACATTGCTTCTGAAGTTGCAGGCCTACATCCCTATAGTGACATTTTCTGTTTTATTAAATGCGTTTAGTGTGACGTCTATACTAGTTTATTAATCCTCTTTTTTCTTTAAGACAGTGTAAATTAAAATACGGTTTTTAAAAAAACTTAAAAAGAGAGATAACCAACCAGTCTTCGCATTTGTTGACTAAGTGCTTTGATGGGGTGAATAGACAATCTACTTGACAAAATGCAGTCCATATATGCCATTTTTAAATCTATATTTATTCTCAGTGCTAATCACTTCCCTCCACACATGCAAGTCTATGCATGTTCCCAATGAGATCTTTCCTGACACATTTCTTTGCCTGTCGAAAATAACCTCGCTCCCTTTCACTTCTCAGATTCCGTGCACTCACTAGGATGCTGCTAAAATACTACTTCATTAAGCTTTCCTAAGTACTACGACATCTCACTGTAACGGGGCCTTTTCTTTCCTTCAAGTTTTATTTTTGTTACTTTGCTTTGTGAGTTAGACCTAGAAAATCTAGGTTAGAATTATGCGCAAAGTAGGATGTCTGTTTTTGAAAAAGCATTGATTTGAACCATTAAGAATGTGCTTGATCAAGCTGAACTTAATAATGGAAGAGCAGATCTAGTCGCATTCCCTATAATTTGGTAAAGGGAATTTCATTGATTTAGAAACCCTGCTGATGCTCTGCTTAGGTATGGGAAATTACAACTAATTGACATTGAGAAGTTAATATTGAAAATATAAGATATTTCCAAATTACAAAAGAAATATTAAAAATAATTATGCCTAATTAACATATCAGATTTTCCATTAGTATATCTCATGACTTCAGAGTCAAATAACTAATGTTCACAGGCAATACATGTTAGAAAAACCTCAAAAGGGGCCCGGCGCGGTGGCTTAAGCCTGTAATCCCAGCACTTTGGGAGGCTGAGATGGGCGGATCACGAAGTCAGGAGATCGAGACCATCCTGGCTAACACGGTGAAACCCCGTCTCTACTAAAAAAATACAAAAAAAAACAAAAAAACAAAAAAACTAGCCGGGCGTGGTGGCGGGCGCCTGTAGTCCCAGCTACTCGGGAGGCTGAGGCGGGAGAATGGCGTAAACCCGGGAGGCGGAGCTTGCAGTGAGCTGAGATCCAGCCACTGCACTCCAGCCTGGGCGACAGAGCGAGATTCCGTATCAAAAAAAACAAAACAAAAGAAAACAAAACAAAACAAAACAAAAAAACCTCAAAAGGAATTTTCTGAATATTTAAGAAACAAAGGTAATTCACATCATGTATAAAATTATCCCTATCTATTGAACAGCCTTCTCAGTCCATGCTCACTTTTTTCTTTTCTGTCATTAAGCTTTCTAAGAAAAATAAAAATATATATATGGGAAAAATTAAAGTATGAGAGTTCATAAATCTTGCTGTTTATTCATTCGGCTTTAGATCAGTTTGTTCGCCAGTGTCTTCTCTTCTTTTTCCCCACTCCCTGACTGTTTTTCTCAATGCTAATGAATCCTGTGCCCACTGTTGGCTTCTTTGCAATGAAAGTCATCTGGAAAATGCCATTTATTTTAAATGAAACTCTTAGCCAGTCTTTCCATAGGCAGTTGATCACAGGAGATAAGCGGCTCATAGGTTAAATGAGAAATCATAGAATTGTTCTATTTACGGCACCCACATTCTCTCTCTCTTGCAGCTGCCACCTAGGATTTAACAGTTAATAATTACTTGTGGAGGAGAAGTTCATTTCTCATAACGACAGAAGCCTAGTCTTATGATTAATAACAAGCTTCCTTGTTATTATGACATTGGCCATTTAAGATACTTAGGTATTAGGTGGATTTACATTTCTGGAAAGTTAAAGAAATTCTACTTTACTTTCTTTTGCTCTTAGAAATGACATGAATGGGTGAGGAAAAGTGCTTGCTTCTTATTTAAATTTCAAATAAGAATTTCATGAAGAAGGATTAAGTAGCTTTACTTATAAAATAGCTATCTATTTTTAAATAAAAACATAAATCAGATATAAAGTTTAATATAATAAACAAATCTAAAAAGTCAAATTACACTATCTGCTTTCTAACAAAATTCTCCTTTCCTGTCAACTTCCCTTGTGTTTACATTCATATTTTCACTTAACTCTTATAGAGCCACTTTTTCAGTTTTAGATGGATTTTATTGTCTTCCCAATACAAAAGTTAAAGTTCTAAGTCTTATATACATGTACCTGCAAAATCAATGCACGCGCGCGTGCACACACGCGCGCGCACACACACACACACTTCATTCCCTCTACCTCCAGGGAGTTATAGCCTATGTTGTTGTTGGTAAGTCATTGGCTATGATATTAAGACTGAATATTTTTCACAGCTTTGGCAAATAACATACTAGAATTACATTTCTTTTTACATATTTTAACTTAGATAACTATCTATGTTTTCCTTTACTTTAATTATTATTTTTTAGACCACCTGGGGAAAAAATATATTTACATATTTTCAAATAATTCAATAATTAATTTGTGGAATTTTTTTCTGGAACCAACCATTCTTTTCTACCAGTCTTTACTGGGGACTCTCTAGATCGACTGTCCTGGTGTTCTCCTTAATCTTCCCTTCACCATTGTCCTGGGCAGCCCGTTATCCTCTCCTGTGTTCCATGTCTCCTTTCTGGATGTGATTTATTTCTCTTCTTGCTTACTCCTGTGGGTGGCTGGGATAGGGAGAGGAAGGATAGGCATTCTTCAGTAGCTCACAAGATGTTAATTTTTAGATTTCTATATAGGTTTGCAAATGTTTTCTTTCCATATAAAGTTTATATGGTAATTGATTTCTTTATGGGAAGTAATTTCCCCTCATGATTTTAAGGACTTCATTCACTCCATTGTCTTCTGGCTTCCAATATTTCTATTGAAAAGCCTGATATCAATCAAATTAGCAATACTCTCTATAGGATTTTCGGAGTTTGTCCCTTTTCTAGAAGATTTTGGATTTTTTTTTATTCCTTGTGTTCTGAAATTCCGTACTGCTATGCTGTAACACAAGTGATGTTTTGTTTCATTTTGTTTTTCTTCTTTTTTTTTCATGAAAAGAATAAAAAGATATGTAAGTCATAGCATCCTATTCTCAGGCCAATACTTCAAGTGCATTTGCTCTGTAAACCCTCACCACTCATCCTTCAACCTTTCAGGGGCTCAGCCCTCTGGGATGCCTTAGCATCCTCCTAAAATAACATTCAACAGAATACAGCTTGCATGTCACGGTGGACATATAGTTCCCTTCCAAATTCCTTCATGTTTCTTGTCTCTCTGTATCTCATCTCCTCACCTGATAAAACACAGTTCACAGTGACACAGTTCATCTTGTTGTGCTGTGATTCACAGCCCTCCAGTGGCTACTCCATGTAGCCCAGCCATCCTGTTTCATTTTTTCCAGAGAAGACATTTTCTTTTCCTCTCTTCTCAAATGCTTTGGTAGGATCCTTCTCATGTTACTTATACTGAACTTCATGGAGTCTGCCCATCTTTACACACACATTTTCAGTTCTGATTTATTTTCTTCTATGATTTCTTAGACAACTCCCCTCTTACTGTTTTCATTTCCCTTCTCCCAGCCTCCCATTATTTGGATATTCAGTCTCCTGAGTTGATTCTTTCTCATATCTCCACTCTTCGTCTTCTCATTGTCTTCTTTATTTTCTAATTTTAGGAGACTTCCTTAGCTTTATCTTTTTCTATCCAATTTTAAATTACTCTGCTGTAATTTTAATCTCTCCTTTTGAGTGTTATGAATTGAGATAGATAGATAGATAAATAGATAGATAGATAGATATAGAAGCTTCTTGTGTCATAGATGAAGTATCTTATCTAATCAATACATTTAGTATTTTGTTCTTTGTTTTCTTTTTTAAGTTTCATCTCATTTTCTGTTTCCTCTGGAATGCTTTTCGTTCTCATTGTTTGTTTTTGTCCCTCCCTGACTTTAGGTTAGAAATGTTTCCTAATATCTTGTAATTACTGCACATACATTCTTGGATATTAATTAAAGAATTGCTAAGAAACATGCATACATAAAATGTGTGCATGTTTGGACTGGTCAAAGGTTGGTTTTTACCATGGTGTAGTTAGGCAAAGACAATGTTGTTTTGTTGAGGGAAATACAAATTATTAGTGTATTTTGAGTATTTTCTTTTGTGACAATTAATTACCCCTGAGTGGAAACTTCTGCTCTATTTCCTGGCAGCTGTAGTCTGGCTTCCACTATCCCCAGAAGCAATCAGGAGGGTTAAAGTTGTCATCATTATATATGCAGATGTTCACCTTTTTCCCTAATTTGGTCTTGTGCTGGTGTGTCAAAGTCCAGAAGTTTTAAAATTTAAATTCCCAAGAAAATCACATCCCCCTTTTCTGCCAGTGTGGGAAAAGAGAGGCTACATGGCTGCTGATGGCTTGAAAAGGAGCCTAATATTCCTTCTTAAAGACAACCTTCCCCTCTGCAAGGACTGGTCAGCACCCTGAACCTGTACCTGGTGCATCTGATTCGAAAGTCTCACTAAACTTCTGGAAGAGGATCCAGCTCGCTTCCTACTTCCTTTCCCTGTAACTTTTCCCTAGTTTTCCAAGAGAGATTTGTATCATTCGTCTGGTTTACTGTCCGCCAGGGCTGTAGTCTTCTCCATATGCATTTCTTTTCCCTGAGGACTTAACCCCTTATTGCTTTCAGTAGAGATTTGAGGAAAAACAGACATAAACATATGATGAGTTCGAGCTACTGTGTTTAACCACAGGCATATATATTCATATATCCCCTCATTTTATTTATGAAGTAAAATTGGTTCCTGGTCCTCGACCAGCATTGAGTTGGCCCATAAAGTTTAACTGGCTCTGCCTGTGACCATTAGAACCAAGATGCCGCCGGGCGCGGTGGCTCACGCCTGTAATCCCAGCACTTTGGGAGGCCGAGGCGGGCGGATCACAAGGTCAGGAGATCGAGACCACGGTGAAACCCTGTCTCTACTAAAAATACAAAAAAATTAGCCGGGCGCGGTGGCGGACGCCTGCAGTCCCAGCTACTCAAGAGGCTGAGGCAGGAGAATGGCGTGAACCCGGGAGGCGGAGCTTGCAGTGAGCTGAGATTGCGCCATTGCACTCTAGCCTGGGCGACAGAGCGAGACTCCGTCTCAAAAAAAAAAAAAAAAAAGAAAAAGAAAAAAATAGAACCAAGATGCTCAAGTACAGAGAAAACCAAGCTAGCCCTTCCATTGTGCAGCAGTGATTCTCAATGTATGGTCCAAAGACGCATTTAATCAGACCCTGTAAAGATGGATGCAGCACTCTGTATTGTGTCAAGCCCTCTGGCTGGCTCAGATGCCCACCTCAGGAACTATAATATCTTCTTGGACTCATTGGGCCACAAATTCCCATAGACATGTATAGATGTTGCTGATATATACTTTTCTAACTCATTGTTAATATTGGATTTGTGTTGATAAATGGATTGTATATCTCCATACTTCTGTATTTTTAAGTACCCAAAGTTTTTTGAAATATGTGAGATATTTTATCCCTTCCTAAAAATATTTTAATTTACTTTCCCTAATGAGCAAATGTTGGTCACCTGTACCACAGCTCCTGAACCACTGCTAGGTTATTTTCTGTGTTGTCCCTTATAATTATTCCCAAGTCTTTTGGAGTCTTCTCATTTGGCCAATTTTACCAAAATGTCTCATGTGACAGCTTGTCAGGTCTCTTTATCAAGCAATCTAAATAACCATGTTTACTTAGAATCTTGAGTCTCACATTGTGGGATATAAGTTATATGTAGATAAATGCTTTTTTAGGCTGGTTGTGGTAATTCTCATAGCAAAAAAGGATTATATATGTACATTCATTCACTACTGAAAAAAAGAAAGTGTTAGTTCTACATTGCAAACACTGAACTAGATGTTGAGTTTTAAATTAGAAAATATAGAGAAGATAAATGATTGTTAAATAGGCACATAAGGCTTCTTCTTTAAAAATGTAATGTGACTGTCACAGGTATTTAATATGGTCATCGTGTTATGTTGACTTTGTTTTTATTCTTCAGGGAAGAAAATGACATTATTTAAATCTGTACTATTTCCACAAAGTTATTGGTTGTTTCACTGATTTAATGCCCTGTCCCAGATAGCCAATGCTCAAGCACAGATTGACTCAGGAGGTCAGAAAGATATGCTTTTGGTTTTTATCCTAAACATCATTCTGAACTTAGCCTGAGAGGAAATACAGCAAAATGAAAAGTAAAATTATGCTTTTAGGGACTTTTTGTCAATGTTTTTCACAGGTACTCCATAATCATTCATTATCACTCATGGGTCAAAGAGAATTAGGATATGGTTATTTCAATAGAATTTTACTATCCCAGAGAAACAGTAAAAATGCCTGTAAGAGAATAAAAAATAACTCCAAAGTAGATAGAAAATGAAGAAAACAATGAGGCAGAGATGTTGCTGGAGGTAATGTCATCCTACAGGATAAAAGCAACGCTAGTGGGATGTTCTGATGCCAGTAATAGTAGAAGTTACTGAGCAAACCTAAACAACAATGCGACAAATGTATGCAGGTAAACTTACGGTTTCTACACTTCAGGGATATCTTCCAAAGTTAGATTAATAGAAACAACTAGATGTGTACATTAAAAAAAATATTAGCTTCTCTTTTGTTTGGTCATTTTTCTTTCTTGCACATAGGGTCCTAGTGAAAGATAATAATGCTATAAAACGTATTTTATAGCACAAAGAGATGACTGTATGTCATTGACCATATTTTATAGCATGTGTCAGCCAAAGCTATTGCTGGGTTCACTTTATGTTTCTTATGGAACATATTTTAAAATTAAAAAAAGAATGTTAGCATAAAACAATCTCAGAGAGCCAAGCAAGCACGTTTGCTATATTTAAAAAGCAAACTCCATTGAACACGAAGGTACAGTGTAGTTCTCTCTGGCAAGACATATTTAGTCTCTGTTATCCTTTCATAGATAATCCTACGTTAGCGATGGTTTTGAGAGAATTTAATAACCTTGGCAAGCACCCTCAAGAGTTGGGAGATATTAAACTTTAAATGGATTATAAGGTCTGCTGTTTTTACAATATTATTACTTACCTGATAGCTGAAGCGGCTGTTTGACTGGCAGTATAGTTCTACATGCCTATTGCTCATGTATTTGAAATAATGGAATCACTTGAATAATTGAATAAAAATGCTTGAAAATTTTCTATACAATTTAAAGAGAATTTCCAACTCTTAGGGAAGTAATAAGCATCTAGGTAAACATATTGCAATGTGCATATTGTAAAAACTCTCAAGTGACTTAGAGGATCTACTTTAAAAAATGTTAAAAAAAACCCCAAATATTTATATATAGGATTTAATAGTCTGTGAGCCAAATTAGGATATTTTATTTCTAGGCCTGATTGTGCCATTACCTAGCTGCATAACATGTTATTTTTATAAAGAGGAATATTTGATGCATGTGCTCTGGCACTAGACCATGAAATCAGTCATGACCAGCTAATCTCCAGCACTGGTAACATTTTGATTCATGCTAGTCATCATCTATGAGAGCCGTATTCTTTATCTTTCCCTCCCTTCAAAAAGCAGTCAGGACCTTGACAGGAATCAGATGGCATACTCAAATGGCAGAGGAGAGGGGAGCTTAATCCTCTTATTGTTTACCAAGTTGTGGCAGGCTGTAGGGAAATCCTGAGAGAGAACTTGCAGGCTGGATTCTCAGCTTCTTTGGATGATCGCCACCCCAGGTCAGAGGCAGAGGCAAAGGCAGTACTTATTAGCGGGCAGTGGCAGTGAACGAGGTGGGGAGAAGGGGGACGAGAGAGAGAAAGACAAGGGAGAAAAGCTGTGGGAATGAGTACTGCAGTCCATTTGCCTTTCTTTCCTAAAACCTAAACGCCAAGCAAAAATCAAAGATGCTCCCCACGTAGGTCTTCCTCCCAAATTATAAAAAGGAAAGACAACTACCTCTTGTCAATTGCATCTTGTGTGGGATTCGACTTGTCACACTTCAACTTCTCATAATAGTTCTTTCACCTTCAGTTCAACTACAGCATGGCAAAACTTTTTTGTATTTTGGAGTTCAGATACTTAGAAGTGGTCATATGATAAGACTTTTTAATGATACAGCATAGCTTGTAAAGATTGACTGCTATTGGAAAACAGGTCAATTTTTCATTCCATGAGCTTTCTTATAAGACATAGCTTATATGAAAGCAGGATAGGGGCTTTAACTTTCTGTAGAAATAACTGCACATGGGGATAGCAACATGCAATCCATTGTTCAGGAGCAAAACATTCTATTATTCTTCCATTTATCATATTTTGTTTTAAAGTTGTCTATTGTGAAAGGAGTAGGTAAAACAAAGAGAAACCATCATGAAAGTGGCAGAGTTAAGGGAAAACATAAAAAATGGCTTGGGAGAAAATGTGTCACCTATTTTTCAAATTTCAGGAAGACAGCTTTCAAAAAGTTTTAGAAAACAAAGGCAATGTTATGATTTACAGTTGTGATGCATGTCAAAATACTAGGTTTTCAAAAGTGAAGTGTGCAATGTCCAGCTTAAAAGATGCCTGTGAGTTATAAAATAAGTGCCAGAAAGCAGCAATTATTTTAAAAAGCCTAGCAAGAAGATTAAAAGAAATACAGGTAATCAAGAATGGGCAGAAATTATTTGCATTCTTAAAAATACAATATACAAGAATAAACTGTAAAATTAAAACTGAGGATTGCAACCAGGGCTAAAGGCATGAGAATATAGCTTCCTAGTTAAGTTCAGTGCAAGGCACAAAATGAATGAAGTCAGAGAAAACATGGTCAATAGGAAGAAGAGGTCATCCAAAAGGAAGTCAAAATCTTAAGTGAGATAAATTACTTTCCCAGTAAGATGAGTAAATTCTTATTGATACAAACTGAGGATTGTTGAGCCATAGGAATTTTGCAAAGGAAAGAGAAGAAAGTATTGATTTTAAAATTTTGAAATGAATGTCTTCAATCATATGATTTTATAAAAATTTACCTATTAAATCTAGTATTGAAGATAATTGCTTTGATTTCAATTTTTGACTAAGTAAATAATGTTACTATGAATTTCATTGACATGACTCTTACTATGCTAACATGTTGGGTACAAAACTAGGAGCGAAATTTCTGGCTAATAGGTACGTTTATATTTAACTTTATAATGTAAACTAATTTCCCAATTAATTGTCCCACTAGCAGTGCATGAGGTTGTTCCACAGTATCCCTAGCACACAATATCACTAATAAACAGGAAATACACACTAAAATAAAAATACAGTGAGATACCATACAAAGTCTTCAGATGCCATCCAAAGGCTTTGTATGGTATCTCATTGTATTTTTATTTTAGTGTGTATTCCCTGTTCATTAATGATATTGAGTGTCTTTTTGTAGGTTTATTGACTTTTAGAATATTCTCTGCTGTTCATCATCTGTTGGAGTCTCTTGCCAATTTTCTTAGACTGTCTAACATTTTCTTGTAGAATATTAGTAGCTAATTTTACATTCTGGTTATGAGTCTTTGGCTGGTTGTATAAGCTGCAAATACTTTTCTCACCAGATCTGATAAACAAATTTAGTAAAGTCTGAGGTAACAAAGTCAATATACACAAATCAATAGCACTGCTATACACCAACAATGGCCAAGCTGACAAACAAATGAAGAACTCAATCTTTTTTACAACAGTTGTAAAAACATTAAAAGACCAAAGAATATACTTAATGAACGAGGTTAAAGATCTCTACAAGAAAAACTAAAAAACGCTGCTGAAAAAAATCATAGATGACACAAACAAATGGAAACACATTCCATGCTCATGGATAGGAAGAATCAATATTGTGAAAATGATCGTACTACCCAAAATAATCTACAGATGCAATGCAATTCCCATGAAAATACTATCATTATTTTTCATAGAACCAGAAAAAATAATCCTAAAAGTGATACGGAAGCAAAAGGAGCTCACATAGTCAAAGAAATTGTAAGCAAAAAGAACATATCTACAGGCATCACATAACCCAACTACAAATTATACAAGACTATATTGATCAAAACAGTGTAGTACTGGTATAAAACTGAGCATTTAGACCAATGGAACTAAACAGGGAACCCAGAAATGAAACCAAATATTTACAGCCTACTGATCTTTGACGAAGCATGCAAAAACATAAATTAGGCAAAGGACATCATATTCAATAAATGGTGCTGGGAAAACTGGCAAGCCACATGTAGAAGAATAAAATTGGATCCCCATCCCTCACCTTATATAACAGTCAACTTAAGATGGGTCAAAACCATAAATCTAATACCTGACACCATAAAAATTCTGAAAGATAACATTGGGAGAACTCTTCTGGGTATTGGCCTAGTCAAAGAATTCGTATCTAAGACCCCAAAAGCAAATGCAACAAAAACACAAATAAATAAATGGGACCTAATTAAACTAAAAAAACTTCTGCACAGCAAAAGTAATAATCAGCTGAGTAAACAATCCACAAAATGAGAGAGAATATTTGCAAACTACCTATCCGGCAAAGAACTAGTATCCAAAATCTACAAACAAACTGAAGCAAGACATCACAAAAAATAATTCCTTCAAAAAGTGGACAAAGGACATGAATAAACATTTCTACAAAGATGATATGCACACGGCTAACAAATGTTTGAAAAAATGCTCAACGTTGCTAGTCATCAGATAAATGCAAATTAAAACCACAGTGAGATACCACCTTACTCCTGCAAGAATGGCCATAATTTAAAAGTCAAAAAATAATAACTGTTTTTTGGATTTTAAATTATGTTGTAATTTAAAATGTACATGTACATTTGTACATGATGTAGTGAAAAGGGAACATTTTTATGCTGCTTGTGGGAATGTAGAGTAGTACAGCTTCTATTCAAGACAGTATGGTGGTTCCTTAAAGAAGTAAAAGTAGATCTACCATTTGATCTAGCAATCCTACTACTAGGTACCTACCTAAGGGAAAAGAAGTCTTTGTAAGAAAAAGACACATGCACATGCATGTTTACAGCAGCACAACTCACAGTTGCAAAAATATGTGCCCATCCACCAATGAGTGGATAAAGAAAATGTGGTATATATACACCATGGAATACTACTCAGCAATAAAATGGAACAAAATAATGTCTTTTGGATGGAGCTGGAGGCCATTATTCTAAGTGAAGTAACTCAGGAATGGAAAATGAAATACTGTATGTTCTCATTTATAAGTGGAAGCTACGATATGAGGATGCAAAGGCATACAGAGTGATATAATGGACTTTGGGGACTCAGGGTCAGGGGACAGTGGGAGTGGGGTGAGGAAAAAAGACTATATATTCGGTAGAGTGTACACTGCTCAAGTGACAGGTGCACTAAAATCTCAGAATTCTCTACTATAGAATTCATCCATATAACCAAAACCACTTGTATGCCCAAAACAATTGAAATTTTTAAAAATTAATTAAACAAGAAATGAACAAAATTTTTAATTGTAAAAGACTCCAATTTATTTGTCATTTATATTTTGTGGTGATGTATTTTCTTTTCTTTTTTTTTTTTTTTTTTTTTTGAGACAGAGTCTTGCTCAGTTGCCCAGGCTGGAGTGCAGTGGCACGATCTCTGCTCACTGCAAGCTCTGCCTCCCAGGTTCACGCCATTCTCCTGCCTCAGCCTCCCGAGTAGCTGGGACTACAGGCGCCCGCCACTACGCCCGGCTGTTTTTTTTTTTTTTGTATTTTTAGTAGAGACGGATTTCACCTTGTTAGCCGGGATGGTCTTGATCTCCTGACCTCATGATCCGCCCATCTCGGCCTCCCAAAGTGCTGAGATTACAGGCGTGAGCCACCGCGCCCGGCGGTGATGTATTTTCTAAAAATTTTATTATTTTTTCTTTCGCCTTTAAATTTTAATGCATTTATAACTTAATTTAAAACATAGAATGAAGGATGGATTAAGTTTTTCCTATGGATATCCAATTGACCCTAAATTTTTTACTGAAATAGCTATTTCTTTTTATTCTGCAGAGCTACCTCTTCCCATATCAACTGTCTACATATACAGGCATCCATTTCAGAGTTCTATATCTCTTAAATTGTCCTACTCATTCTCATTTATATAACCTTAACTACTCAGCTATCTTTTGTAATAAGTCTTGATGCTGAATAAGAAGAGAACAATAATTATGTAGTCAAAAGATATAGGAACAATATTATAAACATATTTCTGGTGGTAAAAACAAATTAGTTTTTAGTATTTTGGGATATTTCTCTCATTAACTTTTAAAAATATAATTTATTTTGATTACTTATTCTAAATATATATTCTTTTTTTACTTAATAATTTTTGTATCTTGTGCATTTAAAACAAATTTTGTTTGTTTTAAAAATTTATTAGGTTGATTATTGAAACTTAGTTCTAATTTTCTCTCAGAATTTGATATCTTTTTAATTTGAATTTTTATGAAGTAAACCATATCGAACCCTGTTCTAGCTCCTCCACATTTTGCCTCCTTTTATGATTCTCTCTTTTTTTTTATTCTTATTGCAGTATATCCGTGGTTTCAGAAGGATTTTTCTAAACATGGATTGTTTTTATTAATCAGTGTGGATATACCATGGGCCTTTTCAACTTCAACTCAGGAAGACATTCTTGTGCCATTTACTGGATTATCTCCTTTTTCTCCTCAGTTTTCTGTGGCTTGTATACTCCTTACATGGATATGAAACATCTGGAATCAATTCTTCATGGCTATTACCTTTTCTCCCCTATTACTTTTGATCTCCTTGTTCTTCAAATCTAAGTTATTAAGAGATTTACTTGACTTTTACTATCAAAGTCACTGGCTCTGCTATTAGCCTCATGTAATCAATACATTATCTCTTTCTTTTGTTCCTTTATGTTTCTTTCAGGAAAGGAGGTCTTCCCGATTCTTTCTCTTAGATAGCTCTTTTTTTTAAGCAAAAAAAAAAAAAAAAAAAAAAAAATTCAATGTTTCTCCACCAGCACAATAGACATTTGGGGGTCATCCTTTGCTGTTGGGGACTACCTTGTGAACTATAAGGTGTTTAGGTGCATCCCTGGCTTCTACCCACTGGATGCCCAGAGGAAAGAATGTTCCCAAGTATTGCCAAATAGCTGCTGGGTGTGGTGGAAGGGGTGAACAACTCCCACGTCCCGCAGGTTGGGATCCACTGCTCTGGATGTCTTACACAACTGAGTATTTTAGGTTACTAATCGAAATATGTTTAAAAGTCTCTTAGGATGCTAACTATCTTTGTGTCCTCTGGTGTCTGTTGGTCCTGTCTTGAGGCTCTTAAGGTTCCTTATCTCTCTGCTGATTCTTAACTGTTGATTCATACTTGTGAATGAACACTAGAGGGAGCTGCACAGGTTACTTCTGTAATGGGGCAATCCTGTCTCCCAACAGTGTGCATTTAAAAAAAAGCAGAGCTACTCTAGATTCAAAAAAGTTCATCTGTCTTAAGCAAGACAGTCTTTGTTTGATTGATTGTTCCCTGTCTAATGGGGCTGGCCTGACCTGACTCTCTACTCTGGATCCCTGGGGACCTCACTTCACCTGGCTGGCCACCCACCTTCGATGTTCACAGATTCTCCTGGAGGAAGCTCAGACAGTGGGGATCAAGCAGAAGAGGCAAAATGAAACAATATGATGGGCCCAGCCATTGAGATCATGTTTATATATTATAAACATCTGTATTATATACAGAAAAAAAAGGTATTTCTGATTGCCTTCTCCTGTTTTTCCCATTTGTTCCTTGTGGGCTTAGAGCACTCACTTCAGGATTTGGGGCTCTGTTTTTTCTCTTCCCTTTTCAATTTGATTCTATTTTGTATTTGTGACGATTTTCTCAGAGGCTGTGGTGTCTGTATACAACTTTTCTTATGCACTGCTTCTATTTACCATCCCTGTACAGTCAACAATAAAGTCAATAGAGGGCTTGCAACACATTTAGGAAAATAGCAAGAGGGAGATACAAGTAAGAGCTGTGACCACACAGAGTACTTGGGGTGGTTTGGGGCCCTGACCTTGCTGCCCCATAATGAATGATTCATTTCATCTTCTCTGCAATAACAGAAACAGGGAAACTGAGACTCAAAGGTCAAGAAAGTTCACAGGGTCGATGTGACCCATAACTGGCAGAAAGGTAATTTGAAGACTTGTTAATACCATCCTAAAGCTATGCCAAATAGCTCAATACCACTCTGACTTGGCTGTTTGTGTACTAGAAAAATCCGTATTGCTTAGTATTCAGGATGCTAAGGAGACGTTGTGATCTTGTTAGGCAGAATAACTGATTATCTCACCTAAATCTAATTATTTTCAAAAGGAATGTAGGAGGTAAGGTTTCTCCTCCATAATTCAGCTGCTGTTTGCACTGGGGTTTGCATCTTTTTCCACTAAACAACTTTAGACAGACAAGTCACAGCTTGGGAGCATTCCTCTTATCCTTTGCACACTTTATTTTCAAGGTGATTTGCATATAGTTTACATAAATCTGCCTAATTGCCATCCTTTGAGAGTCCAGAAATGGATTTCTCTAATCAGGAAGCAATTCTCACGATCTCTCTGTTAGTGGTTCCAGGTAAACGTGTACCCTCTGTGAAATCACTTTTGAAAAGAAAAACACATTATTTTGATAATTTTAAGCAATGAGCTAAAATATGAACATCTTCGTGGTGGACTCAGTGAGATTCCAGGCTAATGTGCTACTTGGAACAATATGCTTTCCCTCTTTCCCTCTCTCACTTTCTGTAGGAACTATTCATTATCCAAAATTGGAACTCCTTGATCCTCACCTGTGTGCTTCCATCCTAGGCCTTGGCCCTAAATAAGGAGACATCGAAAATGTCCTCATTGTGATATACCACAAGTGGTCCTGCAAGGAGTTCAGCAAAGCCTTGAGTCTGGCTCGCCCATCCGGCCCAGCAAGATGGGTCCTGCCTAAGCTCTGTGCCTTATGTGTTTCCTTTGATACCACAAACACACTCAAAATAAGTGCACTGAACAACACATCAGTTTCCATCACGTGGGCTCCAGCCCTGGGCGTTGACACTGGGGAACTAGAACACGTTGTCAGAAGGGAACAACAGGGGACAGCTTCTGCATATCACTGGTCCTTGGTCTTGGAAATATAAGGCAGTTGAAAGTCCATCATAAAGGACGTAGCTGTGCAGCTGCTGATGGTGGAGGGGACCACCAACTCCAAGTGCAGAGGGTAGAAGACTGGGGGTAGAAGCTGGGTACAAACCCCTTCAGGAAACTTGCCAGAGCTCCCTCTCAGAAAGCAGGCAGGCCACAGATCTCTTCAGGACATAACGACCTTTCCCAGACCCGTGAAGAGTCCATTTCTGCTTCTTTTCCTATTCCAGTGACTGGCAAGGCAGTTTGGGGTGGTGTCACTGCTTGTGGCCACAGAAGGCCACTGTCACCTTACGCTGTTATGTTTCCTCATAACCCCCATAGATGTGTCAGTTTAGATGTTACATACAGGATCTATGGAACTGGTTTTCTTTAACAGCTAGATGAACAGAAGCATTTTATTCTTATGAGTTTTTTAAAATAAAGTTCAGTTGTTTTCAAGACATAATTGAATTTCAGCTCCATTTAAATGTTTTGAATTAAAATTAATATATTGATTGACAATTTGTATTTGCCTTTTAATTTTGAGGCAAAAAGCGAGGGATACTTGACACAATAACTACACGTACTTAAAGCACAACTTGAAAGTTTACATGTGTGTGTGTGTATCTCTCACAGAAACGCCATCTTTATCAAGAACATATCCATGGCCATCACATGCCTCCTAGCATGAAACTCATTCCTTCCACCCCCACACTCATGAACCCTGACATTTTCCAAGCTGGTCACTGGAAAACGGCACTATTCTCAGGCTGGCATGAGCACAAGTCCTGCTACTTTCATCCTTCTGGATGGTGCTTTCCTGGGTTTCATGTACTTTCTTCACCTCTGAGCAGAAGGGAAGGCAGGGATCCTCTGTGGATGGCTCTTGAACCCTCTTGCTCTCTCTCAGACTCCTTGCCCCTGGGACCCTCTGATCTGCTCATACAGACCCTGGTGTTCACAGCCTGGATGCTGTCCCTGAGTTGGCTGGGACAGTGGCAGGTGCGCCACACTGTTCTTCAGCTCTCATAGATTACTGTCCTTGATGCAGTGGCAGGTTCGCCTCACTGTCCTTCAACTCTCAGGGATTACTGTCCTTGCTGCCTGGTGTCAGCTGCTTTCTGGCTTTTCTTTAAGTAGGAGCAATTATCCAGTCTCTGCTACTCCATCTTAGCCAGAAACAGAAGTCTGCCTTTTAATTTTAGTAGAGAGTTTCAAATATTTTAGAACAAATATTAATTGGAAAAGACATACTTTTAACTTTCTATTTCTCCACTTAGTTTGATTTTTATGGAATTGTATTCTAATCCTTTTCACTTTGAATATAGTTACACTCACTTGAAGAACTATTTAGATCATTACTGACAATACTGCAGGGATTATGTGAACACTTTGATTATAAACATAATTGGTGAATGTGTTGAAAAAAAGAAAAAAAATCTTGTGGAATAAAGATAAAGTCATATGATTTATGAACGTCTTTGTTTTAATTATTGTTCATTCAATCATTGCCAGTTCATTGCAAGATCCAGACATAAGCAATAGTCTAGTCATCTTTTCATATTTTACCCATTTTCAGTCTTAAAAAACTGTAGCTTAATAGAGATTATTTAATTTTGTTGCTAAGAATATGTTTCTGGTTAACACAATGACAGAACATATTTTATTTATTAATGTATTCACTTGACTTCTATCAGTGTTAGACACTTATTATATCGGTCTCTGTCAGTTTGGGCTGCGCTCACAAAATACCATAGACTTTAAAAATAGGGACTTATAAAACGAAATTGATTTCTCACAGTTACGGAGGCTGGAAGTCCAATATCTGGGTGTCAGCATGGTTGGGATCAGGTGAGGGCCCTCTTCTGAGTTGCAGACAGCCAATCTGTTATTATATCCTCACATGGGAAGGGAGAAAGAGCGAGAGAGAGAGAGACAGAAAGAGAGATACAGAGAGAGAGAGAAAGAGAGAGAGAGAGAGTGCTGAGGGGTAACCTTTTATAAGCATTTTAATCCTTTTTTATAATGGGATTAGAATGGTACTAATCCCATTAATGATGGCTCTAGCCTTATGACCTAATCACCTGCCAAAGGCCCCATCTCATAATAAATCACCTTGAAAGTTACGAATTCAACTATGAATTTAAGGTAACACAGGCATTCCGTCATTTGCAGTCTCCATTTGGGCTTGTGCTTGGCCCAGGCCCAGAAGTGAGGAGCAGTGCAGCCTCTAACCTTGTGCCCCTAAGCCAAAACTCTATTGCTCTTGGCATCGGTTCTGAATCATGCATTACTCTTTCTCCAAACCTGAGGAGCTACCTTGCTTCTTGAAGACAAGTGTAATGGTTACTTCTATTAATGGCTTAAAGGCCTCCCTGATTCTTACTTTCATCTGCTTGAATCTCTGCATACCCCTTGTTTTATTCTCTAGATTACTGTTTGTCTCTAATCATCTCTATTCTACTCCCTGGAACTCCCCACCACCAACACCTGCCCGTGTATCATGGAACATCCATTAACCATCTTCCACTTCCACTGCTTAGGCAAATATCCTTCTCTTTGCAGTATGGGCTACCTTCCAATATTCTACTATCTTGCACAAAAGTACTACACTCTAGACAAGGCATTACTATTTTATTGAAAACCCCACCCATATAGGATCAGTATTAATAAGATAAGTTAAAATATAAATAGATCAACCTTGCATTGTATGAGCAGATAAAACATGAAAAAGTTAAAATAATCAAAATTCTGTAAGAAAACATTTCAATTCAGTTCCTTCTTCAGTCTTCCCTGTCTGAGTGTATCTGCATTTATCATGATATGCGCATTTATCAAGACTTAAACACTGGAATTCTCTTTACCCCTAGTTTTATCTGACATGAGTCACCTTTGAATAGGCTTATCAGTGAGACCCTCAAGTCTGGTAAAAATATTTCTTGAATCTCTCCATCTTCTCTCCTATTCCACTGTTATCTCCAAGTCAACACAATTTGTACACAGTTTTTTCACATAGGATTATTATTCTAGTCTTCAAACTGTTTTTATTAATTTTTCTCTTGTTCTCCCATAATATACTTTAAACAGAATCAGAGTACAGCCACCAGGTAGCCTACAGGACAACCAGTTAAATTTAAAACAGAAGAAAAGTAATATGTTTTTAATAAAAGTATGCCCCAAATATTGACTGGGATAAATTGTGCTATTTTTATTTGCTTTAGAAACATTTGCCTTAGCAAATAATAATAAAAAAAAAAACTGGCATTACTGAACCAGAATGATACGTCTTTATTTTAACAGAAAACAGATTATGCCATGCACTTGTTGAAAAATCCTTTAGTCTTCTCATTAAACTTAGAATTAAATTACTCTGACCTTGAAAACCCTACATGATATGATCTCCAAATCTATCTCCTGCCATTCTCCACTCAACCACTTCTCTTCAAACAGGTCTTTCTCATTCCTGAAATTGCCTGGTCTGTTTCTGAATTTGCAGTTTCCCCATCCCTGCTGTGCTCCTCTTTTCTAAAAATGTCATATGACTGCCTTATTTTTCATAATGCAGGCCTCAGTTAAAGGATCACCTCACAGAAAGATACTCCAGGGGCCATACTTCCCTGGTGACTCTATACTCTTTTTTTTTTTTTTTTAATCACCTATCACAATCTAAAATTACAGTTTTAATTTGTTTGAGCTATTATTTACCCTTACTCAAAATTTATTTTCCTTTTATTACTCATCTCCATTCTCACCCTGATCCCAAGCACCACAGAAATATGGGTCTTGTCATTCTGGTTCTTTGCTGTATCTTCCATGCCCATTCCTTATCCCCAGGACACAGACCATGATCTGACCCAAAGGGCACCTAGAGTCGATTTGGATGAATGACAAATTATATTGAGCTCCTAATCAGAATCTCAATACAAAGGGAGGGTGGTGAGGTGATCAGAAGAAGATAAAACCAAGAGAAAAAAACATGCAGACAGGAATACCTGGAATCAGATGTGGAGGCAGTGATAAAAGATTCCAATAAATGTGAAACTAGAGTTCTGGCCACCAAAACCAAGTCTCAGACAAAGTAAATGAGAAGTCTGGATAGCCAGCAGTCATTTTCAAGAATAAATTCATGTACATTGAAAAAAATTGAAAATATTGAGACAAATGATATCTAATAGTGTCAGACTTCTCATGGAAAACCAAGATTCACACTGCAATGACTTTTCTACCTATTCCAAAAGGGTGCTTTCTATGACATAAGGAAACACAGCTCTCTCTAATCTCTGTAGCCAGGCTTGTGAATGCAGTGAAGTGAATGGTCTGAGTGGAGTGGGCACTGAGGGACATTTTATAGCCTCTCCTCTTGTAGACACAGGACAATGAAAGGGTTGGCTAGAGAGGGTAGAAAAGTAAGCATACTCTTCCTTCTATTTATAAATACAAGAAAGGAATGAATAAGATGGCACTGTGGAGGAAAGGTGTTAAATAGAGCAATGATTAGGACAAATGAATAGATGCATTTGAAAATGAACTCACTGGATAGTCTATTGAGATCTGCTATATATACAGCTGCTTTCCTTCCCCGAGATTGCATTTATTTAATAAGTACAAAATTCATGTTTACTGGATGATGAGGAAACTGAAACGCTGATGTCTGTTTGTGCAAAGAATTATTGTGTTTTGGAGGAAGAAATAGAGAGGACCAGGATATCATAGCTTGATAGAACCCCCCACAACCCACGCCCCCTGCAAATCTAACCTGACAGCAGAGCTAAGATTACTACAAATTCCCTTCATAAGGCCTTGTAGAATCAATTCAGTAGACCCGATCACAGTAGGCCTATTTGTATGATGGTGATTATTGTCAAAGTGTAATTTTCAAAAAAGTTAAAAAGATTCCTCTCATACAGATCTGGAGTGAAGACAGCATTTGAGGAATTGGATATTCTTTTCAAAAGAATATTAAAATAAAATTGCTACATTTCACAGATACAAAACTGATTGATGTCTTACAGGTCAATAAACCCATAGCCTTTGGTGTTATTTCTGCAAAACAAAAATCAAAAAGGTAGTATATAACTTAACAGTGTCTAAAATCTATCAAAATAGAAAAATAACAAAGTCAAACACAGAGAAAAAATAATCCCCAGATGGGCCTGTTAAATATTGCTCCACTTTGACAAGGAAAGGCTACACTGTTATTTACTTTTACCTGATTTCCAAGTTTTTGAATAATTATCTTAGCCTCAATACCCTTTTTATTTGTATGGCAAGTCATTTTATTCATTATTATTTTGTAAGGAAGTTGAAGAGTTGGGAATGTCATGGGAGGGGGTCATGAGGAAAGTTGTATGTGATTCAGAGAGATTATTTATTAGACCCACTGATCAGTATTCCTTAGGAATTGATGAAAAATTATAATTACTTATTAACTTAAAAATTGTTGCTACAGCGGAAGGGGAGAATATTTGTTACCCTTTATTTATGTAAACATTTTTCTCCATAGTTTTAAATACTTGCTAAACAACTAGAAATTGTGAGAGCTTGAGCTAAAAGACAACCAGTTCTAAACCAGAATGTCAGGATTGTGTCTCAATATTTTATTCCATGATAGATAAAATGATGAATTGATATCCTTAAAGTCAGGAGCAAATTTTCCTTTGAATGAAACTTCTAAAAACTTGGTAAAGGTGATTTTTAAGGCAAAAAGGGTGGTTAATCAGCCTGTTTATTTTAGTGATTAAAATCTAATTGAACACTCTACTTGCCCAACCCAGGTTCCATGCAGCCCAGGACAGCTTTGAATAAGGCCCAACACAAATTTGTAAACTTTCTTAAAACATTATGAGATTTTTTTGTGTGATATTTTTTCGTTCATTAGCTATCCTTGGTGGTAGTGTACTGTATGTGTGGCCCGAGACAATTCTTCTTCCAATGTGGCCCAGGAAAGCCACATGATTGGACGCCCCTGCTCTACACTTTTTCAGTTGTTCTTACCTCATCTAAAAGGTGTTGCTGGGGCTGAGGTTGAGGCCGGCATACAGAGGTGAAATTATGAAGGGGAGAAATTGGCTCTTATTTTCCTGTTGAATAGCAGAAATATAGAAGTGTATATGGAAGGTGACAAGAAAGGAGTGAATCCAGTACAGTAACTCTTGTTGGATGAGAGTCATTTGAAACATAAGGGTGTCTGTGACAGGGTGTCTTAACTGGTATCACTAAAACAATACTTTGCTGTAATAATTTAGGATCAATTACGTTTAAATGGTTTTAGTCACAAAAGTTCTGACTTTATCACAAAATAACTGAGCATTTTTCCTGAAATCATTAGTGTTGAAAAAGCTATTATAAAATTTGAACAACTGAGAATAGAAATAACTTAAAATCGTTTCTTTTTTCCTTGTTAACAACACAGGCAAGTTGTGCAAAATGCCTCCTAAAAATAAAAGTGCTTACAGAACTTTGCAACTGGAGTCCTAATAAAAATCCTAAAAGAGGCTGGGCACGGTGGCTCACACCTGTAATCCCAGCACTTTGGGAGGCTGAGGCGGGTGGATGACCTGAGGTTGGGAGGTCGAGACCAGCCTGACAAACATGGAGAAACCCCATCTCTACTAAAAACACAAAATTAGCTGGGCGTGGTGGCACATGTCTGTAATCCCAGCTACTTCGGAGGCTGAGGCAGGAGAATCGCTTGAACTAGGGAGGTGGAGGTGGTTGCGCTGAGCAGAGATTGCTCCATTGCACTCCAGTCTGGGCAACAAGAGCGAAACGCCATCTCAAAAAAAAAAAAAAAAAAAGAGTCCTACAAGATTGCGAGTTTTCCCAGCACTTGCACCTAGAATCACAGTGAGCCAGTCCTTCCCAGACTTTATTCCTGGCGCTTCAGTCTAATCCCATGGCACTGAGGGGACTTTTGCTTTTAAGAGAAAAGATTTTCATCTAAATTAAAGATCCAAATTAAGGTGTAGCCTCCTTCATTAGCCCGCTGTTACTGGAAATAATAATGGCTCTTGAAGACTTAAACCAGTCACATTACAGACTAACTTCAGTTAATGTGATCATTACTTACCTACATATTATTGTACATGATAATGTCCATCAGAGAAATACAGGTTTAAGCAGAACACACTGTAGTCCCTTCTTTTCTCTCAGAGTTTATTTCCAACACGCGTGGGTGAAATAACTAAACTTGTTTTAATGGCGATCAGAAGACTGAAAGATTAAGAATGCATAACATGTGCAGAAGGATGGAAAGGGTGGATAACGTTTCGGCTGGAAAACTGCAGGTTGAAGCAACCACGGACGCTCCTCATGGTGTTCGTAGCAAAAACAGCAGGAAAAGTCACTAACTCACTCTTCTAACTCTGCGGTAGGATTTCGGTAACTAGACGGGCGTCACAGGAAGGGAAATAGAGAAGCTGGGTTTGGACCCTTCATGATCTTTCTGACATTGAGCTAAACAGTTTAAGCCAAAACAAAGAAGGCCTATTATTTGACAGTCCCTGGAATCTGATGAGTACATGGAAATGAAGAAAGTTGCTGTGTCAAAAAGTGAGTTTCTTGTCACAATAATTCTTCAAGTGGAACCATAAGAAACACTTATTAAGGTTGTTACTGAAGGGACATACCTGTGTTTTGAGAATTAAGCTAAGTTTTAAGTCTTCTTTTACCTTTAGACATTTATACTTTTAATTTTAAAATGTGTTATATTTTATTATATAAAGAAAATGACACAAACAGAGAATGTCACTAAGTCTTGGACTTAGAGTATCCATAGGATGAACTTTGTCAATGCACTTGTTTCTTTCTTTGAGAGCCTTAAGAACAACTAAGGCTTTTGTTTTAGCTACTTTTGTTATTAAGCTATTCCTGTAAATACTGGAGTAGCTGGGCTATTGCTATTCCACATTCTTAAAGACTTTAATTTAGTGTGTCAAAATGTATCAAGTACATTACATGCTTTAAATAATTTAGTTCTGACGAATCCATTCAGTAGATACTAACAGTAGATACTAATCCTTTTGTGAATGAAAAGAATAAGATATACAGTACGGAAGTCATATGAACCATAGCACACGAGTCATAAATGAAGAGAAGGATGTAAGTACACATTGGTGGGTTTTAGAACCTGTCACTTAGGTCAGACCTACCCCTGCTCGTGCTCAGAGGGAAGATGTATTTTTTGATCAACCCACTTTTCCTAACCTCTTTGTTCTGGTTACAGCACCGTTCATCCCTAGGGAACTTCTTTTTCCATTCCAAGCATATGGTGTCAGTGGGGATTCCCTTCTCGGTGCCCTGTCTCCAGGCTACAGGCGGTAGATTTTTATTCCCATGCTACTGGCCTTGGTATTTGTTCTAAGAAGTGGATGTGTGACCCCAGACTCAGCCAATACACTTCCTTGAAATTGTATTTAAAGTAGTTATAAGCTAGAAGTTTCTTCTCTGAGATATTTAAGCTTGAGTAATATGCTTCCAGGACTGTCAGTGGACATAGTCTCTGATTCTGGAGAAAGCCATCTACGGAAGAAAATAGCAGATTTACCACACAAGTGAAAGAGACTGACAGAGAAGCCTCCCAAGTTCCATGTCTGAGGGTTATAGGAGCGTGCTCGTTCGTACCTTTCTTCCTTTGATTCCATGAGGTCTAACAAGTTTTTTACCATACCCTTGCTACACACAAATATTTTAAAGGTAATTATAGGACAAGGGTTAATTATGCTAAAATATTTTAATAGCTATTTTTAAAGTATTTTGCAGCAAACTATATGCATCAGAGTCTCCAGTTAATCTCATTTTAAGTAGCACACATTGATGAAGTCTGTAGGTTCTAAAGGCTGGCAAAAATGAGCATGGATGGCAGCATGGTTAATTACCTGATTCTCAACTTCGCATTTATAATGTAGGGTTAATGATGCAAATTTAAAAACAAGGCTATGAAACTTGAGTACATGTACAGCACCAAACAGAGTGGCATATATTCAGTAGACTCAATAAAAGGAAACTACTATTGTGAAATATTACGTTATTAAATATTTTGTAATAACAATGGTCATTTCTTGAGACTGTGTACTAAGTTCTAGAATATTATCCATAAAGCAGTATCTACCTATTGAATGAATGTTACGTTTATTTTAGATCATAAAACCCAGAAAAAAACTGTTAAGTAATAACAAATTTTAATTAAAAATTCCAAAATGCACCTTTATTAAAAATGGACACCTTCTTCTCACACATTCAGTTTCATTGTCTCGCACCCCTTCGTTTCACTTTTCCTCCTTCAGAAAATGATAAATGTTGGCAAGTACTTATGTCACGATGTGACTAGTGTTCTTCTAGAGGTCAGCATAAATTGCCGTATAGATTTAGATGAGGAAGCCTCTGATTCTTTCTGGTGAGGTAGAAATGTTTATGGAACAGGTGACATTCTCGTTTTGTCTTTTAGGATGAAATGTGGCTTCCCAAATAAGTCAAAAGGAGGGCAGTACTGAACGGAGAGAACATCACAGGCAAAAGCACAATGGTGTGAAAGGCCATGGAATCTGGGAGGGATGTAAAAATATGAACTAGTGGGAACTTAGGGCACGTGACCTGGGATGTTTAGAGGATAATCTAGTAAAAACAATCAATTGAGAAAAAGGATCTTTCCCACCTGCAAGATTTTGAAATCAACTCTCTCATCAGTGACTGGCATTAAAGATTTATAAAGCAGAAGAAAAGTGATCAGATTAAAAAATTTTGGGGGCAACATTCGCAAAAGAATGGATTCCATGAGAACAGAAAAAAAAAAAAAAGGAAAAGTCTAAGACATAATTTTGGAAAGTTTAAAAGTGAATTTGGACAAAAGTGATGTCTGTGGAACT
>NW_012105809.1:243960-246220 GCF_000951045.1 Mandrillus leucophaeus
TTCCTTGACTTTGATGACCTCGACAGTTGTGAGGAGGACTAGTCAAATGTTTTATAGCATGCCTCTCAAATGATATTTGTCTAATGATTTTCTTGTTAGACTTTGCTTACGGATTTTGGGAAGAAAACAACAAGGTAAAATGTGATTCTCGTTGCCCTACATCAAATATAAAAATTATTAACATGATTTATCCCTGGTGATATTGACCTTGATTACCTTGCTGAGGTAGTATTTTTCAGGTTTCTTCATTGTAAAGTGGATCTATTTCCCCCCTTTTCATACTATATCCTTTAGAATTAAGTCACTTTGCACAATCTACAAATAAGGAATGGGAAAGTGTACTTCGACTCACTGACAAATTATATACATAAATTACTAGGAATTTTTTTCTGCATAAAAGTCCAGCGTATTCTCTCCCAGATATGAATTGATTCAATCATTTATTTATGCTAATATGGACTCATGGATGTTTATGCTATATTTTGTATTACAAACCAATGTTATTTTGCTTCCTTGTTCAAATTGATCCAGTCATGGTCACTGAGAGCTCTTTCAGCTGACTCTGGCCCCACCGACATAAGTACAAATGATGTTTTTATTTGTTTTGTATTTTTTAGCACTTCCTTGATTTTTGGAACTACAACATCCTGAATTCTCATATGAAGCCTAACATAAGTACATACTACAGTAATTCCTCACTTAACATCCTTGAAGGGGTCTTGGATACTGTAGCTTTAAGCAAAACAATATATAGCTGGTCCTTGAATAATATCACTTTGTTCAATGTAATTTTGTTACACTACTGATGAGAAAAAAATGGGTTTTGTTATATATCATTTCCCTTAAAGTCATGTTTCAAAAAATGTATTTTTGATGTTAAGCGAGGAATGACTATACTTTCAATTCTAAATATTACCACATGGATGATTCTAGCCTGCTCTACTTGTTCATTTGTAAACTCTCACTCCAGCATTAAGGTGATTCCCACTATCCCCAAAACCTGTATTTAATGTTTAATGTTGTTGTACATATGAAAGAGTATCAGAATTGTTAACCTTACAGTTGTGAGGAACAACTTTATCAATTAGACTCCAATGTTATATACAGTTTCTTTCACCTTCAGTCTAACAGACTCCACTGATTTCCAAAGTTACTTAGGTCAACAACTTTTATCTACCTCTTCTATAATTGAGGTTAATACATTTAAATACATTAGATGTTTTTGTCAAATTCCACATTTCATCATAGGATCCCCAGTCTTATAAATATTTTTAATTCCATTAAGGTTCACTTTTTTGTGCTATAAATTTCTATGGGGTTTGACAAATGCTTAATGTTATGTATCTACCATTATGGTATCATACAGTTTTCCACCCTAAAATATCCCCATACATCATCGATTCTACCTTTCCTCACTTCTAAAAATATCTCAAACACTGATCCTTTTACCTTCACTGTAGTTTCCCTTTATTCTGTGTCCTTGAACTTTATTATTATCTTTTTTTGAGACGAAGTTTCACTCTTGTTGCCCAGACTGGAGTGCAATGGTGCGATCTTGGCTCACTGCAACCTCTGCCTCCCAGATTCAAAGAATTCTCCTGCCTCAGCCTCCCAAGTAGCTGGGATTGCAGGCATGTGCCACCACACACAGCTAATTTTGTGTTTTTAGTAGAGATGGAGTTTCTCCATGTTGGTCAGGCTGATCTTGAACTCCCAACCTAAGGTGATCCTCCCGCCTTGGTCTCCCAATCCTCTAACTTTTCTTTTTTGTTTGTTTGTTTTTTGAGATGAAATCTCTCTCTGTTGCCCAGGCCGGAGTACAGTGGCATGGTCTCAGCTCACTGCAACCTCCAACTTTACTGATATATAATAAACATATCATATTCTTTATTCATTTAAAATATACAATTATTGGTTTTTAGTATATTCACAAATATGTGAAAACATCACCACAGTCAACTTTAAAACATTTTTATCAATTCAAAGAGAAAACCCATAACCTAGAGCTATCACATCCTTATGCCCTACTCCCAGCTCATGCAAGCACTAATCTACTTCTAGTTTCTGTAGATTTCTCTTTCCTAGACTATCATAGGTATAAAATACGAAGTCTTTTGTGACTGGCTTAATTCATTTAGCATAATATTTTCAAGGTTCATGAATGTTACAGCAAGTATTATAGTAATTCATTCTTTTTCTATGGCTGAATGACATTCCATAGTATGAATATGCCAAATTTTGTTTATCCATTTATCCATTT
>NW_012105809.1:247215-248147 GCF_000951045.1 Mandrillus leucophaeus
GGGCACGGTGGCTCACACCTGTAATCCCAGCACTTTGGGAGGCTGAGGCGGGTGGATGACCTGAGGTTGGGAGGTCGAGACCAGCCTGACAAACATGGAGAAACCCCATCTCTACTAAAAACACAAAATTAGCTGGGCGTGGTGGCACATGTCTGTAATCCCAGCTACTTCGGAGGCTGAGGCAGGAGAATCGCTTGAACTAGGGAGGTGGAGGTGGTTGCGCTGAGCAGAGATTGCTCCATTGCACTCCAGTCTGGGCAACAAGAGCGAAACGCCATCTCAAAAAAAAAAAAAAAAAAAGAGTCCTACAAGATTGCGAGTTTTCCCAGCACTTGCACCTAGAATCACAGTGAGCCAGTCCTTCCCAGACTTTATTCCTGGCGCTTCAGTCTAATCCCATGGCACTGAGGGGACTTTTGCTTTTAAGAGAAAAGATTTTCATCTAAATTAAAGATCCAAATTAAGGTGTAGCCTCCTTCATTAGCCCGCTGTTACTGGAAATAATAATGGCTCTTGAAGACTTAAACCAGTCACATTACAGACTAACTTCAGTTAATGTGATCATTACTTACCTACATATTATTGTACATGATAATGTCCATCAGAGAAATACAGGTTTAAGCAGAACACACTGTAGTCCCTTCTTTTCTCTCAGAGTTTATTTCCAACACGCGTGGGTGAAATAACTAAACTTGTTTTAATGGCGATCAGAAGACTGAAAGATTAAGAATGCATAACATGTGCAGAAGGATGGAAAGGGTGGATAACGTTTCGGCTGGAAAACTGCAGGTTGAAGCAACCACGGACGCTCCTCATGGTGTTCGTAGCAAAAACAGCAGGAAAAGTCACTAACTCACTCTTCTAACTCTGCGGTAGGATTTCGGTAACTAGACGGGCGTCACAGGAAGGGAAATAGAGAAGCTGGGTTTGGA
>NW_012105809.1:253932-269456 GCF_000951045.1 Mandrillus leucophaeus
AATTCTCCTGCCTCAGCCTCCCAAGTAGCTGGGATTGCAGGCATGTGCCACCACACACAGCTAATTTTGTGTTTTTAGTAGAGATGGAGTTTCTCCATGTTGGTCAGGCTGATCTTGAACTCCCAACCTAAAGTGATCCTCCCGCCTTGGCCTCCCAATCCTCTAACTTTTCTTTTTTGTTTGTTTGTTTTTTGAGATGAAATCTCTCTCTGTTGCCCAGGCCGGAGTACAGTGGCATGGTCTCAGCTCACTGCAACCTCCAACTTTACTGATATATAATAAACATATCATATTCTTTATTCATTTAAAATATACAATTATTGGTTTTTAGTATATTCACAAATATGTGAAAACATCACCACAGTCAACTTTAAAACATTTTTATCAATTCAAAGAGAAAACCCATAACCTAGAGCTATCACATCCTTATGCCCTACTCCCAGCTCATGCAACCACTAATCTACTTCTAGTTTCTGTAGATTTCTCTTTCCTAGACTATCATAGGTATAAAATACGAAGTCTTTTGTGACTGGCTTAATTCATTTAGCATAATATTTTCAAGGTTCATGAATGTTACAGCAAGTATTATAGTAATTCATTCTTTTTCTATGGCTGAATGACATTCCATAGTATGAATATGCCAAATTTTGTTTATCCATTTATCCATTTATCTATTGTTAAACATTTAGGCTATTTTCATCTTTTGGCAATTATGAATAAAGTTGTAATGCAAATAGATTGTGTATAAGTTGTTGTGTGTACAGATTTTCATTTTTCTTGGATATATACTTAGAGTGAATTGCTGGGTTATATAATCTCTATGTTTAAATATTTGAAGAATTGCCAGACTGTTTTCCATACTATCTGCTCCATTTTGCATTTCTACTGCTAGAGTATGAGGTAGTACTCATGAGTACTCATGAGGTTCCAATTTCTCTACATCATTCTTGTTATTATCTCACATTTTGGTTTTAGCCATCCTGGTGGGTATGAATTGGTACGTCATTGTGTTTATTTTTGTTATCTTTCTATGTAATTATTGGTTATTTTCATATATCCCTAGAGAAATATCTATTGAAGTCATTTGCTTATTTTAAGTGTTTTTTTTTTAAAAAAATCATTATTGAGTTGTAAGAATTATTTATATATTTTAGATACAAGTTTCTTATCAGATATATGATCTGTAAATATTTTTCTTCCATTCTGTGGGTTTTTACTTTCTTAATACTGTTCTTTGAAATACAGAAGCTTTACATTTTGATATAGTCAAATATATCTATTTTTCTTTTATTACTCATGTTTTAGTGCTGTATCAGAGTCCTTTTCAAAATCTAAAGTCATGAAGATTTATCATAATGTTTAAGAGTTTATAGATTTATAAAGAACAAACAGTTCTTTAATCCATTTTTGCTAGTTTTCTACATGGTATGAAATAACAGTCCAATTTTATTATTTTGCACATGGCTATTCAGTTGTCCCAGCACCATTTGTTAAAAAGACTTTTCTTTTCCCAGTAAACGGTCTTGGTACTTTTATTGAAAATCAATTGGTCATGGGTGTATGTGTTTATTTCTGGACTCTCAATTCTATTCCATTGATCTATCTGTTTATCTTTGCACCAGTACTACATACAACTGCCTGGATGACGTTGCCTTGTAGTAAGCATTGAAATTGCAAAGTGTGAATTCTCCTGCTTCATTCTTCTTTTTCAATATTCTTTTGGTTATCTTGGGTCTCTTGCAATTCCATAATCAGATTTTCCATTTCTACAAAGAAGACAACTAGAATTATAATAGGGATTGCATTGAATTTGTAGATCATTCAGGGAGTATTGCCACCTTAACAATAATAAATCTGATACATAAACATGGTATTTTTTCATTTATATAGATCTCTTTTAGTTTATCTCAGCAAGGCTTTGCACTTGACAAGATTACAGAGTATGTTTTATACTTTTTTTTTGAGATGGAGTCTTGCTCTGTCACCAGACTGGAGTGCAGTGGTGTGATCTCAGCTGACTGCATCCTCTGCTTCCTGGATTCAAGCGATTCCCCTGCCTCAGCCCCCCGCGTAGCTGGGATTACAGGTACGTGCCACCACACCCGGCTAACTTTTTTGTATATTTAGTAAAGATTGGGTTTCACCATGTTGGCCAGGCTGGTCTCAAATCTCTGACCTCGTGATCTGCCTGCCTCGGCCTCCCAAAGTGCTGGGATTACAGGCGTGAGCCACTGCGCCTGGCCCACAAAAGGCAATTTGACTCATCAATAAAAATGAGCACATGCAACAGTATTGAGGAATCTCACAAACATAATACCGAGTGAAATAAACCAGACACAAAAGAACACATATTTTATGGTTAAATTTATATAAATTTAGATTACAAACTAAACTAAAGTGTTAGAATTCCCAGTGTCAATCCTGGAGTGTGTAAGTGATTGGAATAGGAAACTGATTGAACTCCTGGGGTGCTGATATGTTGCGTTTGTTCATTTGTTTTTAACCTGAGTGCTGTTTACATGGATGTGTTCAGTATGTAAAAATTTATTTAGCTTTAAACTTGTGTGTATATCTGCTATACTTCAAGGAAACATTTAAAAACATTTTCTATCACAACGTAAGAGCGTAAAACAAAAATAAATTGCACAGTTATGTTAATGTTAGGGCTATATTATGCTAATTTTAGATAAGAAAAAGACTTGAGATGAAGGCATCATGTAAATTAATATAAAGCAACATACAGGTAGTGAATGAAACTGACAAATACACTATCAAATTGGGAGCTTTCAACTTCTGTCTACATTATTGAAAATTCAAAGTGGTTAAATTTTAATTAGAAAACAGATAACAAAAATAACAAAATTAGCAATACTTGGATTATTAATATAGATAGAACCCTAAGCCTATGAGACATTTATGAAATTTAACTACTTGGCAGGCAATAAAACTAGTGAAAACTATTTCAAATGGGATACTAATAAGTCCATAATGTAATTAAGCTAGACATTTATTAAAGATAAGACACAGAAAAAATCTCCGTATTGCAGAGGGAAAAATATACTTCAAGAAAAGCTTAGATTTAAAAAGAGATTATAATAGAAAAGTAAATGCATACTTGCAGCTAAGCCATAATGAAAATAGAATACACCAATAGTTGTGAAGCTCATCTAAAAGTGATACTTATGAAAAGCAGTAGCATTAAATATTATATCAGAGAGAGAAAAAGTCTATGAATGAAACAAATTTTTAAAGTTTCAAAAAATAACAGAACAAATCTTAAAACAGTTGATAGGCTGGGCGCGGTGGCTCAAGCCTGTAATCCCAGCACTTTGGGAGGCCGAGACGGGTGGATCACGAGGTCAGGAGATCGAGACCATCCTGGCTGACATGGTGAAACCCCGTCTCTACTAAAAAATACAAAAAACTAGCCGGGCGAGGTGGCGGGCGCCTGTAGTCCCAGCTACTCGGGAGGCTGAGGCAGGAGAATGGCGTAAACCCGGGAGGCGGAGCTTGCAGTGAGCTGAGATCTGGCCACTGCACTCCAGCCTGGGCCACAGAGCGAGACTCTGTCTAAAAAAAAAAAAAAAAAAACAGTTGATAATAGGAGAAAATGAAAAGTATTAATAAAAAAAAGTCAAAATAGGGAAATCAAAAAAACAAAAACTTTTTAAAAATAAAGATTAATAACATAGACAAACCTCTTCTAAAATTAAAGGAGATGAAAATGAGAAAGAGGAAGTAGAGAAGGAAAAAGAGGTTAAAATAACTAACTACTAAGAATGAAAAATTGCATAGGCTTAACAGATATTAATATTGCAATAAGAAAGTATATGCCAACACATTTGACAATTTTGATAGAATTGTCAGATAGTGTCCTATATCTATTAAAAAACTGAATTAGTAGCTACAAATTATTCCATTCAGAAAACACTAGGATCAAATATTTTGGAGCTGAGTTTTGCTAACTTTAAGGAACAGGTTGTTTTAAGATTGTACCTTCAGCAACTACCCAAGAGGAGTGTTGTCAGCAAGATTGAAGAATAGAAGATCCCCTACTTATATGCCCCTAATAGCAGCAATAATTTCTGAGCCATTCATAGACAAAACTGCCTTTGTGGGAGCTTTGGATTTCAGGAAGAAGGCTGTGAAACCCCAGGGAAGCCCAAGAGCTAGTAGGGCTGTTTTGAAAGGGGAGACCCACTCTCAGATGGCAGAGTCATCAAACAAACTTCAGACCTAAAAATAGCCCTATTCTTCTGTGTGTTTGAATAAAGCTTCATTTTCCTTGGTCCTGCCATCAAAATCATCAATCAAGGGGAGTGAGGAGGATTCATGCCCACTTGTGCCTCAAGTGACAGACCTTCTGATTTTGGTCCCAACTGTGGATCCTGATATAACCCTGAGATTCTACTCCCACCCTTCTCCACTGCTGTCTAAGTGCAGTTCTTCCTGTACTGAGACCCAGAGGAAGATGTGCCTTCTGAGTCCCTGGTACAGGCTTGCCAACCTCAGTCCCACAGCACAACCTGAAATGGCCATGAGAGTCAGTTTCAGCCCCTCTCAGCTGTGATCTGAGAGCAGTGCTACTCCCAAAAGACCCTGAAGGGGACATGCTTGTTTGTGTCCCCAGAGGTGGGCCTACAGACCTCAGTCTTGGCCATGGGCCCTGATGCAGCCCTGTGACTCAGTTCTAACCACTGTCAGCTGTGGTTAGAGACCAGTATAGCCTGCCCATTGAAATAGAAACACTTTCAGCCCTCCTAAAGACCTGGAGAAAGCCACACCTATGTGCTCACTAGATAATAGTCCCATCATCTGCAGACTCTGAAGCATACTGTCATCCTAGCACCTGCCCTACTGATCAAGATGCAGAGAGCAGTTTAGTCCACCTGAGGACCAAAGAAGAGCCACGACTACTAGAACCTCTGGTTATAGGCACATTAGTTTGGACTACAGTGGGATCCCAGCAACAGTCACATAATTTGGCTCTAACCCCACTCAACCTTTATCCCCAGGGAAATTTATCCGCCTAGAGATCTAACAGGAGAAGGCTTTTACCTGCTGCAATTAAGCAGTAAAGATTGTAAGTGGTGTTTTTTCCTTCAAATGCACAGATATCAATACAAGACTATACAGATAACAGGCAAACAGGACAACACACACACACACACACACACACACACACAGTTCCAGTAATTGACCTCAAAGAAATAAAGGTCTACAAATTGCCTGAATAAGAACTCAAAAATAATCAGCATAAAGAAACTCTATAAAATTCAAGAAAAAAATACTTATAGACAACTAACCCAAACTACAAAAACTACATGAACAAAATGAGAAATTTAATAAAGAAATCAAAACCATTAAAAAGAAACAAACAAAAATACTAGAGCTGTATGTAAAACAAATATGGAGCTTTAACAGGAGACTAAATCATGCAGAAGAAAGAATTAGTGAACTAGAATACAAGTTATTTGAAATTAGCAATGTAGAGGAAGAGGAAGAAAAAGAAGAAAAGCATGAAAAAGAGCAAAGAAAGCTTACAGGACCTGTGGAATACCATCAAGTGTACAAATGTAAGAATTATTGGAGTCCAACAAGAATAAAGAGGAAAAAATGGGGGCAAAGAGAGCTTATTTAAAGTATACCAACTGAACACTTCCCAAATATTGGGAGCAATGTGGACATCCAGATTCATGAAGATCAAAAGATCCAAGCAAGATCAACCCAAAGGAGAATTGTCTGAGATACATTTTCATTACATTGTTAGATGTTAAAGACATCAATAATGTCTTGAAAAAAGCAAGAAAAAAGAGACTCATCACATACAAGGGAACTTCCATAAGGTTGTCAGTAAACTTCTCAACAGATATCTTGATATCCTAGCAGGAATAGACTGATACATAAAAAGTGCTAAAACAGGCAAAGAAAACCTGAAGATGAAAACTATTCTACCCAGCAAAGCTGTCCTTCAGCAATGAAAGAGAGATAAAGACATTCCCAGACAGAGAAACAAAAGCTGAGGGAATTCGTTACCACTAGGCCTGCCATACAAGAAATGCTAAAGAAAGTTCTTGAAATTAAAACTACAGGACATTAACTGAAAATGTGGAAACACATGAAAGGATAATAAAACTCATTGGTATAGATAAACATATAGTAAAATTCAGAATACTCTAATACTGTAATTGTGATGTGCTATTCATTTTTAACTGATATAGAAGTTATATGACAGAAGTGCTAAAAATAACTATAATTACAATAATTTGTTATTAAATACAAAAAATACAAGATGTAAAGTGTAATATCAATAGCATGTGTAATACCAATAGCATAAAATAAAAGTTTTGTATGCAGTCAAATTTACTTTGCTATCAGCTTAAAATAGAGTTATAACTATAAGTCATTTTATGTAAGCCCCCCTATGATATGAAAAAGACAAAATAACTAGCAGATAGACAAAAGATAAAGAGAGGAAAAAATTAAAGCACATCACTACAAAAATCAAAACATCAAAAAGAAAGACAGCAAGATTGAAAGAAGGTGACAAAGAAACTACAGAACATTTAATAAACAATTAAGAAAATGTGAATACTAAGTCATTACATCTATAATTACTTTACATGTAAATGGACTAAATTATCTAACCTAAAAACACAAGGTTTCCAAATAGATAATAAACAAGATCAAACAATATGCTGGCTACAAAAGAATCACTCTAGCCTTAACAATCTACACAGATCAAAAGTAAAGTTGTGAAAAACCCTATTCCATGCATTTGACAACTAGAAGAGATCACGGATGGCTATACTTCTACCAAGAAAATTAGATTTTCAGTCAATACTCTCACAAGAGACAAAGAATATTACTATATGATGATAAAGGGATCAACTTATAAAGAAAATAATTATACTTAATTATAAAGAAATACTTATTTATTAATTATAAAGAAATAAATATATTTATTATAATTATTTTATAATTATAGGTATAATTATAATTATAAATAATTATAAAAATATTAATTATAAAGAAATAATTATACTTAATTATAAACAAAATATAGCAATTATAAATATATATACACCCAACATTAGAGTACCTAAATAAATAAATCAAATAGTAACAGAACTTAAAAGAGAAACAGATAGGGGACTTTAATATCTCAATTTTAACAATTGATATATCATGAAGAGAGAAAATCAACATGAAAACATCTGACTAAAGTGACATTATAGCCCAAATACACTTAAAAGTCGTACACAGAATATTATATTCAACAGTGGCCGAATATATATTCTTCTAAAGTGTTACAGAATATTCTCCAGAATAGATCATATATTGGGTCACAAATAAAAGTCATAAGAAATTTAAGAGATGGAAACTACCTCAAATATAGTTTCTGACTACAATAATACAATACTAGAAATCAATACAGGAGGAATTTTGGAAATCTCAGAAATATGTGTAAAGTAAATAGCACAGTTTTGAACAACCAATGGGTAAAAACATAATTCAAAAGAGCTATCAAAATATATCTTCAGACAGACAAAAATAAAAACATCATACCAAAACTGATGTGATGCAGCAAAAGCAATACTGAAAGAGAAATGTAAAGCAATAAAGGCCTACATCAATAATAAGAATAATCTCAAATTAACAACCTAAATATATAACTTAAAAACTAGAAAAATAAAAGCAAACTAAGCACAAAGTCAACAGAAGAACAATGATAATAAAAATTAGAGCAAAAATATATTAAATGGAGGCTAGAATGACAATGGAAAAGACTAATGGAATGAAATAGCTTTTCTTGAAAAAGTTAAAGAAATGAACAACACTTTAGTTAACTAACCAAGCAAAAAATCGTCTGGCTGAAATGAACAACACTTTAGTTATACTAACCAAGCAAAAAATCATCTGACTCAAATAAAATTATAAGTAAAAAGAGACATTACAACTGATATTACAGAAAAACAAAGGATCATAAGAGACTGCTGTGAACAATTATTTGTCAACAAACTAGATTATCTAGAAGAAATGGATAAGTTTCTAGAAATACACAACTTACCAAGACTAAATCATGAAGAAATAAAAAATCTGGATGGAATAATAACTAGCAAGGATATTGAATCAATAATTAAAAAATCTCCCAACAAAGAAAATCCTAGAAACAGTGAGCTTCATGGCTGAATTCTAGCCAAAATTAAAAAAAAAAAAAAAAAAAATTCACTTCAACCCGTCTTAAACTCTTCCAAGAAATTGAAGAGCTGGAAATGCTTTCAAACTCTTTTATCTTCTTACCAAATCCCGACATGTATAGTACAAAATAAGGAAATTAGAAGCCAATATCTACAATGAACACAGATGCAAAAAACTAAAGAAAATACTAAATTCAGTAGCTCACTTCAAAGATTACTCATCATGATCAAGTGGGATTTATCCCTGAGATGCAAGGTTATTTCAACATACAAACCAATACATGTGACATATCACATTAACAGACTGAAGGATAAAAATCTATAATCCTCTCAATAGATGCAGAAAAATCATTTGTAGAAATTAAACATTCTTTTCTGATTACAACTGTCAGCAAATTTGATAGAGAAGAATTTGTCTCAACATAATAATGGACATATATGACAAGGCCACAGCCAGCATCATACTTCATGATGAAAGCTGAAAGCTTTTCCTTTAAGATTAGGAGGAAGGCAAGAAAATTCACTCTTACAGCTTCTATTCAACATGGTATTGGAAGTCCTAGCTTGAACGATTAAGCAAGAAATAGAAATAAAATGTATCCAAATAGGAAGACAAAGTTAAACTGTCTCTGAAGATGCAATAATCTTATATAGGGAAAACCCTAAAGACTCCACCAAAAAACTGTCAGAACTAATGACAAAGTTCAGTAAAATTTCAGAATGCAAAATCAACATACAAAAATCAGTTGCATTTCTTTACATTAACAGTAAATTATTCAAAAAATAAATTAAGAAAACAATCCCATTTATAATAGTATTGAATATTATGAAATATTTAAAAATGAATTTAACTAAGGAATTGAGAGAACTGTACTTAGAACTAGAAAATATTGATAAAATAAATTGAAGAAACAAATAAAGATCCCATGTACATAGATTAGATTAAGAATGTTAAAATATCCATAATTCCTAATTTATAGATTCAGTGCAGTCTCTATCAAAATTCCAATGACATTTTTCACAGAAATAGAAAAAAAATCATAAAATTTGTATTGGACCCCAGTCAAAGCAATTTTGAGAAAATATAACAAAGTTGGTGGGATGACACTCCCTAATCTCAAACTATACTGCAAAACTATAGTAATCAAAACAGTGTGGTATGGGCATAAGAGCAGACATATAGACAAGTGAAATAGAATACAGAACCCAGAAATAAACCCATGCATATATAGTAAACTAATCTTTGAAAATGATGCTACAACTACACAATGAAGAAAGCCTCTTCAATAAATAGTTTTGAAAAATTGATGTCCGTATGGAAAAGAATAAATTTAGACCCTTGTCTTAAACCATATATAAACATTAAACTGAAATGGATTAAAGACTTAAATGTCAGATCATAAACTGTGAAACTTTCAGGGAAAAAAATAGAAGAAAAGTTCTTTGCCATTGGTCTTGGTAATAATTTTTTAGTATGTGACACAAATAGCACAGGAAACAATAGCAAAAATAAACAAGTTAGTTCCTTCCAGGATACAACTGGGTTACAGGCTTTGGATAAATGCTTCTATTCCAACTGGGAGAAATTGGCCAACTAAGGCTCTACAGGGCCCATGCAAGTCTGAAACCCAGAGGGCAGTCATTAAATCTTAAAGATCAGAAATAATCTCCTCTGATTCCATGTCTCACATCCAGGGCACATTGATGCAAAAGGTAGGCTCCCAAGCCTTTGGCGGCTCTGCCTCTGTGGCTCTACAGGGTACAGCACCCACAGCTGTTTCATGGGCTGATGTTGAGTACTTGCAGCTTTTTCAGATGCATGGTGCAAGCTGTTGGTGGATCTACTATTCTGGGGTCTGGAGAATAGTATCCCTCTTCTCACAGCTCCACTAGGCAATACCCCAGTGGAGACTATGTTTGGGGTCTCCAATCCCACATTTCCCCTCTGCACCACCCTAGTAGAGGTTCTCCAAGAGGGCTCCACCTCTGCAGTAGACTTCCACCTGGACCTCCAGGTCTTTCCATACATCCTCTGAAATCCAAGCATAGGTTTCCAAGCCTCAACTCTTGCCTTCTGCATACTCGCAGGCCCAATACCACATGGAAGCTGCCAGAGCTATGGGCTTGCACCTTCTGAAGCAATGGCTTGAGCTATATACCTTGGCTCCCTTTAGCCATGGCTGGAGCTGGAGCAACTGGGACACAGAGTGCCATGTTCCAAGGCTGCAAAGAGCAGCAGGACCCTGGACCCAGCCTGTGAAACCATTGTTCCCTCCTAGGCCTCCAGGCCTGTTATGGGAGAGGGTACTGCAAAGATCTCTGAAATGCTCTGGAGACATTTTCCCCTTTGTCATGGCTATTAACATTTACTCCTCATTTACTTATGCAGGTTTCTGCAGGAGACTTGAATTTCTCTTCAGAAAATGGGTTTTTCTTTTCTGTCACACACTCAGGCTGCAAATTTTCCAAACTTTTATGCTCTACTTCCCTTTTAAACATAAGTTCCAATTTCAGACATCTCTCTGTTAATGCATATGACTATATGGTGTTATGAGCAGCCAGGGCACATTTTGAATGCTTTGCTGCTCAAAGATTTCTTCTGCCAGACACCCTAAGTCATCTCTCTCAAGTTCAAAGTTCCACAGATTCCTAGAGCAGGGGCAAAATGCCACCAATCTCTTTGCTAAAGCATAGCACGAGTGACCCTTACTTCAGTTCTCAGTAAGTTCCTCATCTCCATCTGAAACCACATCAGCCTGGACTTCATCGTCCTTATCACTATTATCACTAGTAGCATTTGATCACAATCATTCAACAAGTCTCTAGGAAGTTTCAAACTTTCCCAAATCTTTCTGTCTTTTTCTGAGCCCTCCAAACCCTTCCAACCTCTTCCCATTACCCAGTTTCACAGTTTCTTTCACATTTTCAGGTATCTTTATAGTAGTGCCACACTTCCCTGGTATCAATTTTCTGTGTTAGTCCATTTTTACACTGCTATAAAGAACTACCTGAGACTGGGTAATTTATGAAGAAAAGAAATTTAATTCACTCACAGTTCCACAGGCTTTCCAGGAAGCGTGACTGGGAGGCCTCACAAAACTTGCAATCATGCTGGAAGGTGAGGAGAGGCAAGTACCTTCTCCATATGGCATCAGGAGAGAGAGAGAGTGAAGCAAGAACCAGATCTTGTGAGAACTCACTCACTATCAGGAGAACAACAAGACTGAAGTCTGTCCCCATAATCCAATCACCTCCCACTTGGCCCCTCCTTCAACTTGACATGAGATCTGGGCAGAGACACAAATCCAAAGCATGTCAGTCTTGGTAATAATCATTTTGTGTGTGACACCAAAAGCACAGGAAACAAAAGCAAAAATAAACAAGTAGGTTTACATTAAACTACAGAGCTTTCATAGAGCTAAAGAAACAAAATTAAAAGGCAACCTAAGATATGGGAGAAAATATTTGCAAACCATATATCTGACAAGGGGTTAATATCCAAAATACATAAGGAACTCACACAACTTTGTAACAAAATAATAATAATAATAAAACTTAAAAACGAGCAAAGGTCCTGAATAGACAGTTTCCCAAAGAAGGCAAATAAATGATCTGGTATATGAAAAAGGTACTAAATATCACTAATCATTAGGAATGTGCAAATCAAACAAGATATCACTTCATACTTGTTAGGATGGCTATTATCCAAATGAGAAGAGATAAGTGTTAGCAAAAGTGTGGATAAAAGGGATCCCTGTACACTTCTGGTAGTAAAGTAAATTGGTACATCCATTATGAAACAGTATGGAGTCTACTGACAATTTTTAAAATAGGACTACCATATGATCAAACAATGAAAAAAAATGACATCTATACTTTCAAAAGGTGTGACATAGTTTCACTCTGTGTCCTTAACCAAATTTCACGTTCTAGCTCCCATAATTCCCACTTTGTGAGAGGGACCCGGTGGAAGATGATTGAATTATGGGGGCAGGTTTTTCCCATGCTGTACTCATGATAGTGAATGGGTCTCAGGAGATCTCATGGTTTTAAAAGGATAAGTTGCCCAGCACAAACTCTCTCTTTCCCAGCTGCCATCCACATAAGGTGTAACTTGCTCCTCCTTGCCTTCCATCATGATTGTGAGGCCTCCCCAGCCACAAGGAACTGTGAGTCCAATTAAACCTCTTTCTTTTGTACATTGCCCAGTCTCGGGTATGTCTTTATAAGCAGCATGAAAATGAACTAGTACAAGGAATCTGCACCCTCATGTTCATTGCAGCATTGTTCACAATAGTCAAAATATTAAAACAAGTGAAGTGGCCATAGGTGGATGAGTGAAGAAAATAAATGTAATCTATATGTATGCATACACACACACACACACAGAGAGAGAGAGAGAGAGAGAGAGAAAGAGAGAGAAAGGAGAGAGAGAGAAAGGGAGATAAAATGGAATACTATTCAGCCATAAAAGAGATCTGGTCATCTGTGACAACACAGATGAAACTAGAGGACGTTACACCTAGTAAAATATGACAGACACAGAAATACAAATATAACATGGTCTCACTTATTTGTGGTATCTAAGAAAGTCAAACTTACAGAAGCAAAAGTAGAACAATAGCTTCCAGGGACTGAAGGGTAGGGGGAATGGACAGATGTTAATCAAAGGCACAAAATTTTACTTATACAATGAATAAGTTCTAGGGATATAATGTCCAGAATGGGTGATGATGGATGTGTTAATTAATTTGATTGTGGTATTCAATATATTTTATATATATATGTGTGTGTGTGTGTGTGTGTGTATATATCAAAGCATTGCATTGTATACTTTGAATATATACAATAATATTTGTAAATTAAATATTTTTACAAATATTTGCAAAAATATTTTAAAAATATATTTAATAAGTATATTAAATCTATAATATATTTACATATATTAAATGAGTATATTAAATCCAGATGAGGATAGAGAAATGAAAATTATATAATTAATACTATTTACATCCCTGCAGTTTTCAAATTACATAAAGGAACATACATTCTCATATAAGGGCTAAATAGAAATTAACATAAATAGTAGCTTCCACTAGAAAACGGGATTTGAGGATTCCATTAAGAGCTCCAAGAGGATCCACATTCTTATAGTAGTACATGTGGGGTTTTGAGCACACAAACTCTATCAGCAAAATGTGTGCCATGGCTTAAATAGAAATATCTGACATATGAAATAGAACTCTTTAGACTTTGTAACACATCTGTCAAATCACCTTATTTGCTGTTAAAGATTTTCTTTGGTTCTATAAAAGAACAGGAAGGGAAACGTCACTTTAGCTTTTGAGAGAGGGAGAGAGAAAAAGAGAGAGGGAGAGAAAAGTCTTACATGAGATCAATTGCCACCATAACCATTCAGATATATTTATCGTGTAAAAGGTGGATTTGTATTGATTTCCTATTAAAGCTGTGAAAGTATGATTCAATTTTTAATGATACTGTGAATTATGTATTGCTGTCAGGCTCTTTTTAGGTGATCGCACTGAAACAAAATAGAGATATTTTAAACCATTCAACATAACATCTCACTTCTCCAAAATTAAATTACTTATTTTGAAGTTACTGCAATGATATGTTTTTATTTTTCATTTTTAGACTTCATCTTATCATGCATCTTTTCAAGTTTATCTCTTGAGATTACTACATCAAAGTCCAGCAATCATACCAAGAAATGATGAGGAGTTAAAATCAGTCCAAATTAGTGGAAAAGCAGATTTTATACATTTTAAAAGAAATATAGTTTTCTGGTTTGGAGCCAAAGTAAAGCTATCCTCATGTCATTTATTTGATGATTTTGAAAAATGGTGAGACTTCTAGGTCAGGTAATAGAAACAGATTTCTGCCAGTTACGCTTACATAGGTGTTTAGGTTCTCTCATAGATGGGTTAGAATTTCACTTCCTGCTGTATGTATAGTACTCAGTTCTGTGCTTGACTTCAGCGATCAGCAGATAGCACTTTATTTTTTTTTTTAAAAAAAAACTCCTTTAGCCAGGAAAATAACAGGACCTGTAAAAGTAGAAAGGGAAGTTATAATTCTAGATAATACTCATGAGATATTCTACTAAAAGTAGATTGTCAAAAGAAACAGTTCATTTCATGTTGGACAGGCTCATACAAGTGCTTGCCTGAAGGTCTGCCATAAGACATGTGCTGAATTCTATACTCTGAAAGTCCATCTTATGAATACCCACAAAACAGATTTATGTTACTTTATGCTGTCTCATCACTGACCAGCAGGATAGATAAAAACACACAATAGTGATTGATGTGTCCCAAACCTTCTTGGTAGGTAACAAATAAATGAAACGCGAAAATCAGACGGAAAAATCAGACCATTTTCTTTGAATGCATGTGCTCAACAGAGCAGGAAGGAGAAAAGTTGCATTTGAAAATTATTTATATTAATACAAGTGAAAAATGTCTCAGACTTGAGGACTTATTTAACACTCTACATAAAGTTATTTTTTTCCTGAATCCCATACTGAATGTTTTCTTTTTATCTTCTATACACCATATGCTAAGTATTTGAGAAAAAGAAGAAGCTACTTGATTACACTAGACTTTTTATTACAGCTTACATTTGAAAAAAAATAAAGTTATGTCATTCACTTAATTTAAAATAAAGCTCTATAGTACCAACCAAACTACAGGCACTATTGGCTGTAGAGTTTAAAATCTAATGAAAGACAGACAGTTAAGAAGGTGATTACAATCAAGTGTGATAAACATTTGGACGGAGTAAGTCGTGAGTGCATAACAGCAGGTCTAAACCCATTGGTTTAGCCATATGGAAGAAATTTTGAGGAAGTGGAATGAGCAAATAAAGGTACCTCTAAGTTCCTTACAGTGGAGAGACATCAGTGGTGCCTGCAGAAGGCAGGGCATGCTGGCAGCCAGCAGCTCAACTAGGGCCAGAGGAGGTGGTACAGGCAGAGCAGGTCCTGTCACATTGAGTCTCTGAGTCTCCAAACTGGGCTTGGGATTGAGGCTGAGGACTACCATGTACCATTTACAGAAGGGAGAACAGGACATTTACGACCTAGAAATTTCACTTTGGCTGAGATTTGGAAAGTCAATTAGAAGAGGCTGGGAGGATGGTTAAGAGCCGGCCGGGCGCGGTGGCTCAAGGGCCGGAAGCGGTGGCTCAAGCCTGTAATCCCAGCACTTTGGGAGGCCGAGACGGGCGGATCACGAGGTCAGGAGATCGAGACCATCCTGGCTAACAGGATGAAACCCCGTCTCTACTAAAACACACACACAC
>NW_012105809.1:269785-278852 GCF_000951045.1 Mandrillus leucophaeus
ATTTTTTGCATGGAAAAGAATATCACATGGGCCTCACACATAACTACAAATATTAAGTATCAATGAAAAATGCTTTCATAAAAATGATTTTATAATTTTTGGATTCTTATAAGTCTATTTAAAATTAAACTATCATCAAATTTTCTTTTCTAATCATAATATTATATATTAAATGGAATTTCGGCCTTTTTAACTTTTACGTTAAGTTCAGGTGTACACGTGCAGGTTTTTATATAGGTAAATTTGTGCCATAGATGTTTGTTGTACAGATTATTTCATCACCCTGGTAGTAAGCCTAGTACCCAATTGTTATTTTTTCTGATTCTCTCCCTCCTCCCACCCTCCACTCTCTGATGAGTCCCAGTGTGTGTTGTGCCCTTCTATGTGTCCATGTGTTGTCATCATTTAGCTTCCACTTAAAAGTGAAAACATGTGGCATTTGATTTTCAGTTCCTGCAATAATTTGCTAAGGATAATGGCCTTCAACTCCATTCATGTCCCTTCAAAGGACATGATCTTGTTCTTTTTTTATGGCTGCATAGTGTTCCATGGTGTATATATACCACATTTTCTTTATCCAGTCTATCATTGATGGACATTTAGGTTGATTCCGTGTCTTTGCTATTGTGCATAGTGCTGCAATGAACATATGCTTGCATGTGTCTTTATAACAGAATGATTTACATCCTTTGGGTATATACCCAGTAATGGTATTGCTAGGTTGAATGGCATTTCTGTCTTTGGGTCTTTGAGGATGCTGTCTTCCACAATGGTTGCACTAATTTACACTCCTACCAACAGTGTGTAAGCATTCATTTTTCTCCACAACCTCACCAGCATCTGTTATTTTTTGACTTTTTAATAATAACCATTCTGACTGCTGTAAGATGATACCTAATTTTGGTTTTGTTTTGCATTTGTCTAATTATCAGTGATACTGAGCATTTTTAATGATCATTGGCCACAGGTGTGTCTTCTTTTGAAAAGTGTCTATTCATGTCCTTTGTCTGCTTTTTTATGGATTTGTATTTTTCTTGTAAATTTAACTTCCCTATAGATGCTGGATATAAGACCTTTGTTGGATGCATAGCTTGCAAAAATTTTCTCCCATTCTGTAGGTTGTCTGTTCACTCCAATGAACATTTATTTTGCTGTACAGAAGCTCTTTAGTTTAATTAGATCCCATTTGTCAATTTTACTTTTTTGCAATTGCATAGGCATCTTCCTCATGAAATCTTTGCTCATGCCTATGTCTTGAATGGTATTGCCTAGATTGTCTTCCAGGGTTTTTATAAGTTGGGTTTTAAATTTAAGTCTTTAATCCACCTTGAGTGAATTTTTGTATTTTGTCTAAGGAAGGGGTCCAGTTTCAATCTTGTTTATGTGGTTAGCCAGTGTATTATATATGTACTTTGTGCGTGTATTATAGGCAGAACATACATCTAACATCAAATGTATAGACGGGTTTTTTTTAGTAACCAAGTCTAGACTTCTGAAGAAGAAATAACCTTTCTTATCTTTGTGCATTGCCTTGAATTTAACTCTAAGCCCATTTTAATATTTACGATCTCAATTGATATGATTTCTCTTGGTTTTATTTTATACAGTTCCACATTGCAATGTAATTTTTTGATTAATCTTGATTCTGTCTCAGGAAAGGCTGAGAAGAGGGTTCTTGGGTAAGTATTTTCAGAAAGAGTATTTCAGAGTTTCAACATCTCTATCCATTCAAGCTCCTGAATTAGCAGTATGGCCTCACACCAACATGTACAGAGGTTTTTTGTTTGTTTGTTTTTTCTGGTTCCAATGAGTGATAATTGGAGAACAATCTTTTCTCTATGGTGGAACAATGAAGAACGAAAACAAATATTATTCTTTTATTTTATTAGAAGATATTTGCCATGATGATAAAAAACAAAAGGACTCCATAAAGTCTATGAGACTAAACACCAGGCAAGCAAACACAGGATGACCCCATTATACACATTTAAATCAAATTCCATTTGTTTGGGAAAACTCTTGTAACTAACATAAGTTTGAATCTAGATAATATCACCGGATTTATAAGCAAAGCTTTCTACATGTTTATCATTTAAAAACTTGGTAAATGTCTTTTTCTTTCATTCTACAATTTGAACACAATCTCATATCATATTGTTTGTTAAAAAATAAGAAAGGAAGTTAAGAATAGGATAGACCTTGAAATCAGACAAAACTGTGTGTAAACTTTGCATTTGTTCTCTATTTTCTGAGTAAATCCTTCTATTACTTAGTATATTTGAGCTATTTCCACCTTTCTTATCCAGTCAAACTCAGTTACATGTGAGTATATCACAAACTCATTTTGGAGAGGTACAATCTGACAAATTTCTCTCTCTTTCTACCTTTTCCAGAAAGCTACTTGAGATATACTTCTCTCCAAATCAGGAAATATATAGAGAAGGAGGCAGACATGCTAAAGAACATGAAAATGGAAGATTCAACTTAGGAGATGAGAAAGGAAATGCCAGGGGAGACAATGGAAGAGGAATATAGGCAGGGAATTGCACCAAGCAGAGAGGACAACCAGTCCATTGGGAGCAGTGAAATTCAGAAGACAGGCTAAGAGTTTTCATCACAACCTCTGTCTTGGTGCCATGTTTTTAACATGGTAGAACTACTGGAGGATATGCTTCACCCAAACAATAGAGTAAGTCAAAGAAGAGAAGTCCTGGTATACAAGAAATAAGCATTCAATTTAGGATGATGGTAAAGGTCGACAACAGGGCAACACGCCTAGGTAATGCTGGGGATTAAAGACCTCCAGTAGTAAGACCTGCAAAGAAAATTTGATTTTATAGTTTACTGAACTTTATTACTTTTTGGAAAATGGCACTGATAATATCATAAAAAGTACAAACCGATCTAGTAAACACACAAATAATCCAAGCAAATGAAAACAAACAAGAGGCCAGGCACAGTGGCTCATGCTTGTAATCCCAGCACTTTAAGAGGCTGAGGTGACGGGATAACTTGAGCCCAAAAGTCCAAGACCAGCCTGGGCAACGTAGTGAGATTCTGTCTCTACTAAACAAACAAGGAATCCCAAATTTCAGAACAAATTGAAAAGGGTAAATGTGATCCTTTTATGACATGGTAATAATGTAAATACCATGAACCCTAATGTTGCTTTAACCCCAAATTTTAGCAAGATTATAAGAAGAGAATGAGGAACATAAAATAGATTAGCAACATAACAAATGTAAATCCTCATCTATCGCAACAGGAAGCCCATAGTATCTAAAAGTGATGAGTTCAATATCAGCAATTTACTCACATGTTGAGAACTATGGAAACTAAACAACCAAAAAACACAACTGCTTGGTTTTGGAGAGGGAGACTGGTCGGTGAGGGAAGTGATGCAGCAGAGAGTCATTTAGTTTTAATCCTTTTAGTTTGCTACTTAACTTTTTATGCTATTGTGTATGTGCTGCTTTGATAAAATAGAATTCAATTAAAATAATATTCATGATACAGATTTTAAGCCTCTTAGGTATTATGAGGCTGACTTCTCTAGGTAACGTCCATCTGTTTCACTAATGTCCACTTTTTTCCACTCTGACTCTTGTGCAGAAATATGATCCTCACACATAGAATAGGTCTATACTGTACATTCAATTATGCTGCTCAGCAGGTCCAATTCCACATATAGATTCAGCAGAAAACATAGAGGATGAGGCATTATTGACGAAATCTATAAAGAAGGAAATTCTGTCTTTTCTCTGCAAAAAAGGAGGCTGCCTAGCAACCATTATCCTGCACACTGAGGAGAGACTAGACTACAAATTTCTTTCCATTTCTCCACCTATTATGAGATTCAACTTAACAAAAATAAAAACTTACATCCCTGATTAGTTTGGAATCATTTTAGTACTATCAAATCTACCTTTCTTATGAATCAACATTATAGAAAAAATAAAAAATGCATTCAAGGAGAAACAAGTGCATTAAATTTCCTGCAACGTGCAAACATTATTTTTCTTTCTAACTGGTTAAATAGTTTTAAAATAATATGTGCAAAATGAATGCCAAACAGTAAGCCGATGATGTAAAGCATTCACGGTTTGAGAGTTGGAGTTGAGTGAGTTCCATTATGTTTCATTGCATTATTCTTTCCACTTGAGTAAATGTACTGTACCCGATTTGGACTTAGTCATGCTGTAGTTTGCCTGTCAGAAAATTTGCATTTCTGTGATCAAAATGAAAGTTACCTTTGAGATTTATTGGAAAAGTGGGTGTAGAAAAGGCTTTCAGTGCTTCTGAGATCATTTCTCTTTTATGATGATTTGTAAAGAGCTTTGGAAAGAAGGTGCAAAGCTTCTAGGAGTGTCAGGAGCAAAGCTCTAGTCGTGGTGGGTGTGAGATTTGTTCTCCATCAGCACACACTCCATTAACTCTTTACCCGGAATGAGTCATGAGTGCTTTTCTTTGGTATAAAAATGAAGGGATAACAAGAGCAAGAATATTTTATTTTCTTCACTCTCTCAACTTTGGGCATCTAACAACCAATAAAAATGCATTAAACAATGAAATATCTCCCAATGCTTTTACTTAAGTTATAAAGTCAACAGCAATGTATGTAGGAAATCGAGCCCCTCTCCCCTCCAGCAGCTGTAGTAAGCCAGATCACAATGAGTGCAGGAAAAGAACACTTTATGGTTTGCCTGTCCAAAGTCTTTGGATAGGTATTTTTCTTTCAATGAATCCAAAGAACAGCAACAGTTCATTCTGCCTCTAAAAATTATCTGGATTTGGGCAGTAGTGAATTCCTATGTTGCATTAAAAATATCTTCTGTCTCCTATCATCACCCTCAAAATTCATATTGTAAGCCTATTGTAATACCATGCTCTGTGTATGAACTATAAACAGTCATTGTTCATGATAACATGAGCTCCAGAAGTCCCAGTTCTTTTTCTGGGACCTTGAGGGCAATTGTGATGCCAGTACTTTGGATCTGCTAGCTATGAATCATTATAGCAAATAAGCTGGGAAAATGTGGAGATGCGATCTTTTGTCAGAGCAAGAATATATAAGCAACTTCTGTTTCATGAAACTGGTTGACTGTTCAGACCACGATGGAAGTCGTCCTTCTGAGAGGGAGGAAAATGAATACCAGCTGGAATATTTAAGACTTGCCCTAGCTTTTCATTTCCAATAAGGGGATAAAATTACTTTCCCTTTGGCAGGAACAACAATCTCTAAGCTAGTTACTGCTGAAGGTTTTGTTCTTCCGAGACTCTTTCGTGCTTTTGTGCAGCAAGCAACAGGCTCCATATTAAATTGTGACCTTCAGTCTAAGAGGAATAAATGCACCTCCCCTGCAACCCTGCCTTCTTCCCCCCAAATTCTGCTCACCTCAGTGGGGATCCACAATAATAAATCACTCTGTGCTCAAGACTGCCAGGTTGAACAATACATCACAATAATTCTCCTACCGTTTAGAAAGTTCTCAATTCTTAGGAGATTTTTAATCACAGTGGAAACACAAGGGTGTTAATGAGGTCTATAAATTAAGTTAAAGCAGGGTAATTATGTCCTATGTTGCAATAAAGGCTGGGGTGGCCAATATCATTAAGGCAAATTAAACACTTTCTTCGATTGTGAAGATAAATTGAATAAAAATATTACTGTAAACAAGGGGCTCTTTTGTTATGTACACATTAATTATGAAGTGGAAGCCGGAAACGCTGCCCAGGCTTAACCTGAGCCTATCCATGGCTGAGATTCTTAAGACGCGTGAGCAGCTGTGTGGCACAGAGAGAAAAGGAGGGGCAACATTTACACCAGGACTGCACCCCAGACCCCAGTCTAGCAGAATACAATCACCTCGTCTTGCTCAGTCACCATGCCTGCATCTTTTTCAGATGAGCATATTTACTTTGTAGATTTCTTACTTGAGATTATGATGAGCATGTGGCACAGATATTCTAGCATGAATAAATGAAGTAAACAAAATAAAAAAGAAACAAGAAAAGGCTTGAAGATGCTCTCTCTCCAAGTAATTATTTAATCACTTTAAATATTATTATTTACTGTAAATATGATACAAATGGTGAATATGACAAAATCTTCCCAATATTTCATATTTTGGATGTATTGATAATATGCTTAGATTGTTCCATTGCTTTATACCGATGGTTTCCTTGAATAAAACAACCCTACAAATCAAGTACTATTCTTTTCAACACACGGAAATGGAGACTGAGGCATAGACTAATTGCATAACTTGTCAAAATTGTAACTAATGCTACCACATGCATTTAGATTCAAATATAAAACTTTTTCATTCCAAAGCCTATATTCATAATCATTGCAGAACACAGCTTATCAATCACCTCCCATCACGTGAAAGAAAGCCCCTTACTGCACTGGAGCAAGAGTAAGCGACAAGAGAGGAAAAGGGACAGCCTACAATCTCTGATAAAAACCAGAAATTAAAACCACAGAAGTTGTTTAAGTATCAAGCAACAATATGCTGAGAAACCCAGTTAACCAAACAGGGATTGGGAAAGATTTATTTGTATGAAGGACAAAAGTGTTAGTATTCTCTTTTCTACTTCTGCAATGCTTTTGAATACAATGTAGAGAGAGGCAGTTAAGTGAAGTTAGTAAGAGGACCAACTAAACAGTGCCAGGATTCCAGTCCTACTTCCCTTTTCACAACTGTGAGGTGTTGGGCACACTAGTAAATCTTAGTCTTCTTTCTTCATATGTAAACTGGATACAATTTTGATACTCCACAAGATGGTCTGAAATTTCAATTAGTTAATAGATGTAAGGAACTGGGAAGGCAGTGTACATATGCCTGTTATATTCGCATTAGATGTTTTAATTTTTGAGAATCCTACAGGAACATATTTTTTCTCTTGGGCTCTGAAGAATTTCAATGCTTTTCCTAAAATCATTTTTTTTTATTTTTCTGTATTTTCTTTCATTATAAATGGTGGAATGTCCATATCTCCCTCTTTTTTTGGCTATAAATATTAAAGACAAATTTGTGCTCAACCCATATGAGTTGTGTGGGCTCATACTTGAGGGCCATCTGGCAGTATTTCTCGCAGGACAACATAGAGGAACATGACAAACATAACTATCCTATGAATGGGAGGTGTCCTTTCCCTTGTTTACTCATCTCCTGCGTCCATTTGGAGTCTGCGCACTGAACTGAGGAGGGTCTGTCCACATAGACAGTGACCTACTTCTCCCTTCTTTCAATGGCAATTTTCAAATCAAATCTGAAGCATTTCAGATGAGAGGTATGCAATTTTGTACAGGTCTTATTTTCTCTACACTTGTTCCGTTGTATTTCCTCATCAACCTCTCAACCTCTCATCTATGCTATTGTATTATTCAGCATGCTACAGAACCAGAGAATATAAATACAGATCTATAGAAAGAGATTTATTATGAGCAATTGGCTCACACTTTTAAGGAGACTGAAAAGTCCCACTATGCACTGTCTGCAAGCAGGAGGCCCAGAAAAGTGGATGTTACAGTGATAGTCCAAGCCCAAAGGTCTGAGGACCAGAGGAGCTGATGTTCAATGACAGGAGAAGCTGGATAGCCCAGATCAAGCAAAGAGGGAATGTGCCCTTCTCCTTGCTTTTTGTTCCCCTCAGTCCCTCAAAGGATTGAATCATGCCTGCCCATGCTGGTGAGGGCAATCCTCTTCACTCTGTCTACTGATTCAAATTTTCATTTATTCTGGAAATATCCTCAGAGAAACACCCATAAAGTATGTTTTATCAGCTATCTGGGCATCCCTTAGTCCAGTCATATGGACTCCTAAAATTAGTCTCCATAGTCTCCCTTGAATCAACATGACAGTGTAAGCTACATGAGGGAAAGGGTTATTTCTACTTTGTTTAGTGCCGTATCTCTACATCCTAGAAAGACTTCTCACACATAGGCTTTTATTAAATAGTTACTAAATTAATGAATGTTTAATGATTATGTATTTTTACAACCTCCCTTAAATAATTTTTTGAATAAGATGAGATATAAATACACAAATAAGTAATATACTGCTGTGCACGTAACAGCAAACATTCTATATAGTTGGCATGCTCCCCATTTCCTCCCTTATACACACATACAGCTGTATATACCTAGGAACTGTCAACTCCAAGTAGAAAAATAATAATTAGGTCACAACTTTATATCTGGGTATTATTAAGGTATTAATGAGAAGCCTAAATAATATAAATTAATAATATATGATATTTAAATCAGCATAGAGTATAAGCTTTTTAATGTTTTAAGCTTAATCTATACATGAGAAAATTGAATGACATATAGATTTGATTCCCAAAGAAAATAAAAGTATTCACTATGTTGTCTTTGCTTTTAGTGAGAGTCTCAGGCCATGTAAATTAAGAAAAAATAATCTCTTCTCTCTCGCTCATGAACAACCAGGTTCATGGAGCTTCACTGCCCACTGGTCCCATACCAGAAAAAGACAACCACTCATGATATAGCTACTGGGGTTGTGAGAAATGTCTTAGAAGATCCAGGTTTTAATTAACACTATTATAAGTTGATGATTCCAGGTATTTATGATTTGTTCATTCATATTAATTTTGAAGTTCTATTTCATGTTTTTCCTATTAGCGCTTATGGAAAACCAGCATCTAATCTCTCTGTCTGCTCCTCAGGACTGGAATCTGGTGAGGAGGAGTGACAACACAGAGAGCCCAGCCCGAAGACATGCAGCAGAGGCGTCACCAAGGCACCCTGCTCCTCCAGTTGATATAAAACAGCTCTCAACATTCTGTGTTTCTTTTCTCTGCTTTTTCCTGCCCACATCCTCACATCCTAAGTGTTTGAATGCAAGGGGAAACAGAGAAAATTACATCTGAGGTGTATTTTAGTCCATGCTGGGGCAGGGCAGGGGTGCAGAGGTGTATTTCTCTACTTCATCCTTCATCCAGCAGAGTTGGGCAAGGATTCTTCTGGAGTTTAAGGCAAGATTCCTCGCTCACATGTTTTTAATTGTAACCTTTCCTGCACTTGCCCTAAATCATATAT
>NW_012105809.1:278902-286162 GCF_000951045.1 Mandrillus leucophaeus
GAGACTGAAAAGTCCCACTATGCACTGTCTGCAAGCAGGAGGCCCAGAAAAGTGGATGTTACAGTGATAGTCCAAGCCCAAAGGTCTGAGGACCAGAGGAGCTGATGTTCAATGACAGGAGAAGCTGGATAGCCCAGATCAAGCAAAGAGGGAATGTGCCCTTCTCCTTGCTTTTTGTTCCCCTCAGTCCCTCAAAGGATTGAATCATGCCTGCCCATGCTGGTGAGGGCAATCCTCTTCACTCTGTCTACTGATTCAAATTTTCATTTATTCTGGAAATATCCTCAGAGAAACACCCATAAAGTATGTTTTATCAGCTATCTGGGCATCCCTTAGTCCAGTCATATGGACTCCTAAAATTAGTCTCCATAGTCTCCCTTGAATCAACATGACAGTGTAAGCTACATGAGGGAAAGGGTTATTTCTACTTTGTTTAGTGCCGTATCTCTACATCCTAGAAAGACTTCTCACACATAGGCTTTTATTAAATAGTTACTAAATTAATGAATGTTTAATGATTATGTATTTTTACAACCTCCCTTAAATAATTTTTTGAATAAGATGAGATATAAATACACAAATAAGTAATATACTGCTGTGCACGTAACAGCAAACATTCTATATAGTTGGCATGCTCCCCATTTCCTCCCTTATACACACATACAGCTGTATATACCTAGGAACTGTCAACTCCAAGTAGAAAAATAATAATTAGGTCACAACTTTATATCTGGGTATTATTAAGGTATTAATGAGAAGCCTAAATAATATAAATTAATAATATATGATATTTAAATCAGCATAGAGTATAAGCTTTTTAATGTTTTAAGCTTAATCTATACATGAGAAAATTGAATGACATATAGATTTGATTCCCAAAGAAAATAAAAGTATTCACTATGTTGTCTTTGCTTTTAGTGAGAGTCTCAGGCCATGTAAATTAAGAAAAAATAATCTCTTCTCTCTCGCTCATGAACAACCAGGTTCATGGAGCTTCACTGCCCACTGGTCCCATACCAGAAAAAGACAACCACTCATGATATAGCTACTGGGGTTGTGAGAAATGTCTTAGAAGATCCAGGTTTTAATTAACACTATTATAAGTTGATGATTCCAGGTATTTATGATTTGTTCATTCATATTAATTTTGAAGTTCTATTTCATGTTTTTCCTATTAGCGCTTATGGAAAACCAGCATCTAATCTCTCTGTCTGCTCCTCAGGACTGGAATCTGGTGAGGAGGAGTGACAACACAGAGAGCCCAGCCCGAAGACATGCAGCAGAGGCGTCACCAAGGCACCCTGCTCCTCCAGTTGATATAAAACAGCTCTCAACATTCTGTGTTTCTTTTCTCTGCTTTTTCCTGCCCACATCCTCACATCCTAAGTGTTTGAATGCAAGGGGAAACAGAGAAAATTACATCTGAGGTGTATTTTAGTCCATGCTGGGGCAGGGCAGGGGTGCAGAGGTGTATTTCTCTACTTCCTCCTTCATCCAGCAGAGTTGGGCAAGGATTCTTCTGGAGTTTAAGGCAAGATTCCTCGCTCACATGTTTTTAATTGTAACCTTTCCTGCACTTGCCCTAAGATCATATATTTCCCCTAGGGAATGGGTATAGAGGATGGGTGGGCTAGGGCTGGACTTTGGCTTCTGATAACTTGTGTTCTCTTCAATTTCTGTAATCTTTATTTCCTGGACTTTCCCAGCATTCTTCTTAAGTACTGATTTGATATTACTCTCATTATTCACTTTTTCCATTTGAATGCTTTTATTTCTTCTGACAATTTTTTATTTTATGCCAAATGTAAAAGATGTAATAAATTTAAGAGATCTCCAAATACAAGTGAAATCAATTCCTTTCCAAGAGCATTGTCAGGTTATGGGTTTACATGCATTTTGCAAAGAGTTTGGCCAAGTTTCATTATGTTTTCTTGCATAAAACGGGGATCAGTGGGGTAGAAGGCAATGTCTCTGGAAGAGTCCAAGGCTCTCTCCTTTGCTCTTTCGAATTGAGCACCTTCATTAAGTTCCAGGGACATAATGATTGGATTAGAGGCCATCATTAGAGTTTTAGATTGCAATTCATGAAACAAATTATGTTGGCATACAGTTACAATAAGGCAGGTTTAACAAGATGAACATTAAATCTTATAAACTACCTTAAGGGTTAGGTGGTAGCTACATCCACAATTCTATCTCAGTTTTTAAAACAAATTCCACTGGCTGGGTGCAGTGGCTCATGCCTGTAATCCCAGCACTTCGGGAGGTCGAGGCAGGTGGATCACGAAGTCTGGAGATCAAGACCATCCTGGCTAACAAGGTGAAACCTCGTCTCTACTAAAAAAATACAAAAAGTTAGCTGGGTGTGGTGGCAGGCACCCGTAGTCCCAGCTACTTGGGAGGCTGAGGCAGGAGAATGGTGTGAACCTGGGAGGCGGAGCTTGCAGTGAGCCAAGATCACACCACTGCACTCCAGCCTGGGCAACAGAGAGAGACTCCGTCTCAAAAAATAAATAAAATAAAATAAAATAAAAATAAATTCCACCATTTATTATTTATACAGATTTAAGAGGATGTATGAAGAATTATGAACCCATTATATTTTCTCAAAATATGGGTTAAGACCCTCACCCAAAACTATGGGAATGAAATCTGTACTCCCATTGACTAATGTAATCAGAATGTACCATCCAAAACATGGAAATGGATTTTCACCCTCTATTCTGCCTCAGTCATACCTTTCCTATGGCACGCCTATGTTTTCTAGTCAAAGGCCACCAGGAACACACTTGAGGTTGAATAACTTGGGTTTGTTATTTGTTACAGCAAAGGAAAACACACACCGATGGGAAATGTAGAGAATTTCTGTAGGAGGATGATAGCAAGAACTTATTAACTGTAGTCACCATGCTGTCCAATATATCACTGAAACTTATACCTGTCTATCTGAAAGTTTGTACCCTTTGACTAACATCTCCTTTTACCCAGCCTAGGCCCTCCCAGCCTCTGGCAATCACTATTCTACTCTCTACTTCTATGATTTCAACTCTTTTAGATTCCACTTGTAAATGACATCATGTAGTATTTGTATTTCTGTGCCTGTCTTATTTCTCTTAGCAAAATGTCCTCCAGTTTCACCCATGTTGTCAAAAATGACAGGATTTCTTTCTCTTTTAAGGCTGAGTAGTATTCCATTTAGTATCTATACCACATTTTTATCCATTTATTTGTTGACGGACCCTCAGTTTGCTTCCATATCTTGACTACTGTGAATAATGCTGCAATAAACATGGGAAAACCGGTATCTCTTTGACATACTGATAAACGAGAAACGAGATTGCTGGAACATATGTTAATTCTATTTTCAGGCTTTTTTGGGGGGAAACTTCATACTGCTTTTCATAAAGGAAGAATGTGAGTAACCCCCTGTTTCAAAGACTGCAAATCCATTAAGAAAGTGGAATTAGGTTTAGAACATCGGTTTCCATCAGTGACTTCAGCATATGTGCTGATGAAACAGAAGATGACATGTGATTAGCGTTGGTTTAAGATAAAATGAGAGAAGATAATTTGGAAATGAAGAACAAGCAATTCACTTGAGGAATTTTACTACAAAATGTAGGGAGGAATAGGGTAGTTAGTATCTGGGATGAAAGATCTTTTTTTTCTTTAATAACATTTCTTTATGCTAAAAATATTCCAATGGAGGGAGACATATTTATTATTTCAGGAAAAACTGGAGTTAGTAGAAAAGTGAGCCTGACTAGATGAGGGGTGGCCTCTGGAAAGTCAGCAGGGCAACTGCATCTAGATGAGCATCTGCAGAGCTCAGGGGGTAAGGCAGGAGATGGAGAGCCCACGGCTGCCAGGCTGTGAGTGGACAGCAAGAAGGCGGGGCCTGCATGGCTCTGGGCTGGTGGTCGTAGCTATCTCAGAGGGGCGGAAAGGAGATCCATCCTCTGAGAGTGATGACGGGGAGAGGAACTGGGGGATTGAAGATAGAGGAGAGAGTGAGAAATTGTTCTCCAGGGCGTGGGAGATTCAATGTACTAGAACACTAGTATAATGTAGGATTTAAAATATCAGCTATAGATAACCTTACACGTCTTAAACATGCACCCAATGCTCAACCATTATCAATAACTGCAAGTATCCTTAATAGACATTTAGTTCCTCTGAACAGAAGCAGTTTCATCAGTTAGGCATTCCCCATTTTCCTTAGCGTATCATAAAAATCAGGGCAGGTAGGAAAATTAGACTCCACTTAGTAAATAAAAGTATGCCCCAAACGAACGCCTTCCTCAGATTACCCTCTCCCTCACAGTTAATTCCTCCATTCTCTTCCTTTCTGATGCATCTTGAAGAAATATCCAGTATTACATATTCCCCTGTGTCATCTTAAATTCTATGTCAATCCATCTCTCAAGCTAATTGCGACACCCCTCAGGGCATGTGCACAAGCACAAGGGATGTCATCCCAGCACCTAGTGCCGTGTTTGATACATGGACGAACATATCTCCTTTTTCTAAAAAAAAAGTTTTCTTCATTTATTGGTTTTTCTTCCTGAAGCCAAATGTATGGATTTATGTTTATCATTATTAACTATTATTGTTAAGATATCGCCCTTTACAACAAAGGGTTTATGTATTTCTAAATCCCACCCTATCTATTATAGCAGGGTCATGATCAAATTATCAACTCCAATTGCTCTTTTCAATTTTTCCCTTACACAAGTAGAAATAAATTCAACTTCATAGTATAAATCAAAGACAACCTTAAAGCAAACTTCTCAATTTTTTCTTACTAGTTGAGATTAATCATATCATCAGAAATTTTTTAAAATTATTTTTCAGCTCACCTATTTTTAAGTGGGTTAATATTAGTCTCTTAAACTGAAAGACTATTTTGCCAAAAATCTAAATAACTTATTTCTCTGGCAGTACCATTATACTCTGTTAATACTACTCTGAGTTTTTAAAAAATGAGATTTTACAATTTGCTAAGCAGTACTAGCTCCTGGAATAAACTACTAACATTTCTGTGTATCTCAAAGCCCCATTTCATAGTTCATTCTAGTAAGCATGAGAATTTGAGCCAAGGCCTTTGGCCATTCTTTCCTCTCCAACTCCAAGCCCAGATACAATTATAATCTCCAAAACTAGGAAACAGGAATACTCATGGGCAAGAAATAGAAAAGATTTCTCATAAAGGCATCTGGACCAAGCTGATAAAGTAAAAATAATAAAAAGGGCTAAGCTAAGAATTACTGCTCACTTTTGTGTGATGAGTAATGTATTTGGAATTTTAAGAAGATTACTGAGCTCTTACTTGTAGTTTCTCCTTGTCTGCTGGCTGAGAATACACTGTTTAGTGGCATCTAGACAAGACCCTGATATTGGAGAGGCTGAGGAACTATGTAAGATACTGAGAGAAAAAGAAAATAAATACCTCCAGCTGTTGGAATCTCCTGCAATTCAGAGTAGTGGCTTGGGGAAGTTGCTGGTGATACTCAGGAAACCATGAAGACACCACAGCCCAGCCATGGTAGTCTGTTCCTTGATGGAAAAGCCTTTTTCTTATTGTATGCAGCAATATGTCAATAGAAACAAGACACAGCATTACTAGACTGTTTTCTTGGATGCTGAGCAAAGCAAATGCTGAATGAAACAAAAGGTATACAAAACAAAAGCAGTAACCTCTAGGGTGGCTGTTTCATCCACAGACAACCTCACGGACATGAAGCTAGCCTGCTGGCACTACCCATGTTTCTTTTTTCCCTCCAGATTGCCTGCATGAGGAGTGGGGTATGTAAAACTTTAGCAACCACCTTTCAAGTGAGTGAAGACCAACAGCAATGGGCAAGTTAGTGAAAAATCTGCAGGGAAAAATCTGCTTGACCTATTCATGGGAAATAACCTCTTGTTAGTCAAAGATGATAAAACAGAAATGAATAGAGAAATAAACAAATCCAATATGGAGTTATGGAAAGATTTTGCATCATAAAAAGGGAAACGCTTAAAATATAATGTATTAAACTAAGCAGGGCATTGCTAACATTTGCATTATTAAACCTTAATAAAATTGCAGGAAATACACATAATCAATCAACATCTCCACAAGTCCTCCAACCTGCTGAGTAACTCCCTGTATGATGTCATAAGAGTCTGAGCTCTTTCCCACCTCTTCATAGCCCCAGGAATGAGAGGGGCAAATAAATTTCTCTAGTAATTTGGATAGATATTTACATAACTTCTATTATGTGACACTATAAGCATACTAGAATTTAATACTTATAAATAACCTCTAACATTCTAAGATATGCAAACAAAATTCAAAATTTGGGCCAACAGAGGTTGCTTAAGTTGAATGTTTTCTTACTGTTGTTGTTTATTTGTTTTACTACAAGATTGACTCTAGAAATGCTCTTAATTCCAATATTAATGATTAATAATAAATTTGCATTTTTAACTTTAAGATTTCAACGTGTATTACACACAAACACACACATGCATATACACTGTGCACACACACACAAACACACACACACAGTACTCCTAGAGGGTTCATATATCAAAAAATACAAAATCAAAATATCAAAAAGAAACACAAAACTAAAATATTGCCAGGGGACCTGGGGTTGTAGGAGGGCCTGTTGCTGTCAGTCTGGCATTCTGTCCATTTCACTTAATTTTTTCTGTTCTCCCCATGATAATGTCAGCTCCATGATGATAAGATTATTTTTGTCTGTTTTCTGGCAAAGTAAAGAATGGGCCATTATTATTTACTGAGAATGAATAAAAGTGTGTGTTTCTCCACAATTCTCTTCTCTGGTCTGCCCATTGAACGCCACCCACATCGGACCAATCCCATCTACCGTCTGGCATTTGAAGATAGTGGGCACATACACGAAAAAGCTCTCCCACCCTCCTTTCATTCAAATAAATACTCTGCTTATTTATTTTAATACATTTTATTTTAAAGATCAGCTTTAGGTTCACAGCAAAACGGAATGGAAGGTACCCAGAGTTCCCATGCATCTCCTGCTCCACACATGGATAGAATCCCCTGTTATCAACACCATTTTGGTTTCTTTGTCATTGGGCATGGATTTGATTTTTGTACACAGAATGTTCTCTATCTTCTTCTTGTGCTTCAGTCAGTGTTGACCCAAATCTGATAACAAAACACAGTAGAGAAACTGGGAAATGCATGCAACAAATGCTTAGGTGTATGGAATATAAGCTCCACTCATGCACATT
>NW_012105809.1:286212-323335 GCF_000951045.1 Mandrillus leucophaeus
AACCTCACGGACATGAAGCTAGCCTGCTGGCACTACCCATGTTTCTTTTTTCCCTCCAGATTGCCTGCATGAGGAGTGGGGTATGTAAAACTTTAGCAACCACCTTTCAAGTGAGTGAAGACCAACAGCAATGGGCAAGTTAGTGAAAAATCTGCAGGGAAAAATCTGCTCGACCTATTCATGGGAAATAACCTCTTGTTAGTCAAAGATGATAAAACAGAAATGAATAGAGAAATAAACAAATCCAATATGGAGTTATGGAAAGATTTTGCATCATAAAAAGGGAAACGCTTAAAATATAATGTATTAAACTAAGCAGGGCATTGCTAACATTTGCATTATTAAACCTTAATAAAATTGCAGGAAATACACATAATCAATCAACATCTCCACAAGTCCTCCAACCTGCTGAGTAACTCCCTGTATGATGTCATAAGAGTCTGAGCTCTTTCCCACCTCTTCATAGCCCCAGGAATGAGAGGGGCAAATAAATTTCTCTAGTAATTTGCATAGATATTTACATAACTTCTATTATGTGACACTATAAGCATACTAGAATTTAATACTTATAAATAACCTCTAACATTCTAAGATATGCAAACAAAATTCAAAATTTGGGCCAACAGAGGTTGCTTAAGTTGAATGTTTTCTTACTGTTGTTGTTTATTTGTTTTACTACAAGATTGACTCTAGAAATGCTCTTAATTCCAATATTAATGATTAATAATAAATTTGCATTTTTAACTTTAAGATTTCAACGTGTATTACACACAAACACACACATGCATATACACTGTGCACACACACACAAACACACACACACAGTACTCCTAGAGGGTTCATATATCAAAAAATACAAAATCAAAATATCAAAAAGAAACACAAAACTAAAATATTGCCAGGGGACCTGGGGTTGTAGGAGGGCCTGTTGCTGTCAGTCTGGCATTCTGTCCATTTCACTTAATTTTTTCTGTTCTCCCCATGATAATGTCAGCTCCATGATGATAAGATTATTTTTGTCTGTTTTCTGGCAAAGTAAAGAATGGGCCATTATTATTTACTGAGAATGAATAAAAGTGTGTGTTTCTCCACAATTCTCTTCTCTGGTCTGCCCATTGAACGCCACCCACATCGGACCAATCCCATCTACCGTCTGGCATTTGAAGATAGTGGGCACATACACGAAAAAGCTCTCCCACCCTCCTTTCATTCAAATAAATACTCTGCTTATTTATTTTAATACATTTTATTTTAAAGATCAGCTCTAGGTTCACAGCAAAACGGAATGGAAGGTACCCAGAGTTCCCATGCATCTCCTGCTCCACACATGGATAGAATCCCCTGTTATCAACACCATTTTGGTTTCTTTGTCATTGGGCATGGATTTGATTTTTGTACACAGAATGTTCTCTATCTTCTTCTTGTGCTTCAGTCAGTGTTGACCCAAATCTGATAACAAAACACAGTAGAGAAACTGGGAAATGCATGCAACAAATGCTTAGGTGTATGGAATATAAGCTCCACTCACGCACATTTTATTTAGCAAAGCATTTAATGTTTTTTGAAAAGCTATTCAAGATCATCAAGTTTAAAAGTGACTGATGTAGATGATGAATTGATCTTTGTTTTTTCTAGCATAACGCCCTCTCCTGAAAGCTGTAAGTCTCCTCCTCCCTAATTTTAGACCCATTCATGCTCTAATTTTCATGATTTGTACAACAAAGATTGTATCTACCTTCCTCTTAGCTTTTAATATTTCAACTAGAAGACAGCATGACTCTTATTGTACATATGTGTCTACCATCACATAACCAGCATCTGCCTGATCTCCATGTAAAGTAGTAAACTTCACTTCAGTTCCTCTCCTGCATGAGCTTTTCCATTCCACAGAGCCCGAGAGTCCTCCCGTCCCTGATTGGCTTCACTTACTGGATGCAAGTCAAGAGACCCTTATAGCAAGTGGATTTTTTTACTTTAAAAATATATGAGCACAGAATACGTTTAGCCCAATAGAGGAAAGAGACAGATCAACCGTCTCAACTTGCAGAGGATGCAAAAATGAACATTCACCACACTGATCTCTTATTGCCTCTTTCAGGAATTTTATTTGTTGGTAGCCTAAGGCAATACACTCGCTGTTGTTTTTATTACTTACTTCAATCAACAACCTGTTTCATCGCACATTATGTAGATCTCAAATTGCACCCCAAATATGGAGCGATGAATGTAACCAACCCCGGCTGCAGCCTCCGCCTCCGGGCAGACCTGTTCTGAGGATGCCTTGAATGAGGTAGCGCGGGCCCTCAGGAATTGCTTGTGTTCTCAAGGTTTTCTTGGGAAGTTTCACATTTTTACATTAGCTTACAGAGTTTTTTTGGAAGCACTGGGAACAGTTAGACACAGTGCTGAGCTGAACATGTTAACCCCTCACTTTTAGAAACAAATAAGCTTAACATTCAAGAAGGTCTCTGTGCAATGTTCCACATGTCTGCATCACATGTTGCCTGTTATTGCCAGACCTGACAGGTGGGTCACAGGGCTGCTTCCCATCAAGTTATACAAGGTTTAAAGGGATTTTTACATAATGCCAACACATGTAGTTTTTTTATTGGATCAAACCCTGATGATTACATTTGCAATTTAATTAAGGCGGGCTTATTTTTAGAGTTTGCTTTGAAAGACTGGTGGGAAGGGAGGTATGTTATTTCCTCTTACCACACAGGAAAAAGCAACAAATCAAAGTCATTAAGAGAAGGACAGATAGCTAAATAATTCTAGAATTAAATCCCACAGAGCATTTTTACCCTTCCTTCTCTCCTTCTCATGAAAAATTTAGGCTTTGCTCAACAATGGAAAACAGGAGAGAGGCTTAACAGGACACTGGATAGGACAATAGGCGAAGCTGTGCTTCTTTCTGAAAAAAATTTTCCTCTCCCCTTTCAGAAGCCTGGCCCTACTGTCCACTACGACTAAGTAAAATCTCCTTCTTAAGGAGAAGCATTTACATTCAAATGACTTTCTAAAAATTATAACCACTACTCTTTATAAAATACAAGCCTTTGTCTTTTTACAAAGCCTATTTAACAAATCAGAGAAAAGATTTAGACAGAGATATTTTCTGGCAGTTCTGAAATTAAAGCAATTAGGCAGCGGCCTGTTCTTCTGATTAATGGTGGACACGACTATTTGGGCTGGCCTAAGAGAAAACCAATTAAATGTCCAGTAAAGGTGACAGTGAAATCGTTTTTCTGGATTCCTTTTACAGGCTCTGCGGTAGAGATTCATCCTCCATTTTGACTACACACAGTATCTTTTGAAAACCACTCCTGCGTTTGCAGTTTCCACACATTATGAGCACACCTCCTCTCTGAGAAAAGTCAGGAACTACATTTTCAGACACTTCTCATCTTGGATGCCTGATGGTGAGCTGGGCTGGCCACTCAGATACAAATCACTCGGAGGTTTCAGTTCAAAGCAGAAGGGCATGAAGAAGAAGGCACACCAGGCAATTGATCACTTCTATCGCAGGGGGCAGAGGGACTTCCTTCTCTCAGGACAAAGGTGGGGGAGTTTCTGGCAATAGAATCAGCTGCTTAGCAGAGCTGGTGTGTACCTGTTCTGTGCCCAGCAGTGGCTGCAATGACGTGTCCATGTGAGCAGAGCTCTTAGAACACCACTGCTCCATGATGACACAGATGCAGAAGTTGAAAGGAAAGTTGAGAAACCTTTAGACTTAGAGCAATTTAGCATTGCCACACCATCCTATGACATGACTATTTGAATAGGATACCAACCAGCATTTTATCAGACTCACAGGGTGAACCGCATGTCATGAGAATTGTAAACCAGACATGTTCTGTAGGACCATGTTCAATGTGGGCTGCATTTTCAGATAAACTATAATGAAGAAATGTATAACCATCCCAGAAAATGTGTCCTTAATGAAAGATAGATGTTTGGAAAAGTAGTGTTTCTACAGAGTGTTGTAATATGTTCCATACTTTACCTACAATTACCTGAATTAGGTGATGATATTGATAGTGCACAACTGAAAAAGGTTATTGTGAGGATACCTAATAAAATTTGATTAAATTTTTAAAACATTTTCATCAAAAATAATGAATAGGAAATGAATGGACTTGAAATCAATTTCTTCCATTGGAAAATATTTTAAAGACAACTATAACTTTACAGATTAAATTGAAATTGGCTACTGATGAAGGACTAAAGATCAATTTTGAAACTACAGTATTGTCTCAGTGGTGACCAATCTAATAAATGAATATTTTGTGTTTGCCAAAATTACTCTAAAATGTCTTTCTTTATTCTAATTTGCCTCTGTGAGAGACTAGTTTCTCTACTATGATTTTCATTAAAATGGAATACAGAAACCATTTATATATAAATTATTCCTCAAGACGAAGATTGTCATCAACCAACCTAAAGTAATTCATTTAACTAGCATGAAAGAAGATTATTCATCACATTAAAAACTTAAATATTGATACACATGATGTTCATACCAGATGTGAGTGCAGGTGTTTAATATGATGATTGCTAGTTCCTTCAAAACTTTTTGTTTAATTATGATTGTGGAAAAACAAAAAGTTACAAGTAGAGTAATGATTCTCTAAATTAATCACTTATATGCACAATAGCAGTGAAAAGATATGTTTTGAAATTTTTTCTGTTACTGCATTATATTTATTCTGATTATATTTATTGAAATGCAATATGCCTGTTGGATCTAATGATAAAAGCTTTGAAATTATATTTTTATGCTTTTCATATTTTGTTTTCTAGAAAGTATTTTTATTGTGTTTTATAAAAGTATGGGTTCATTACTGATATATATGTATGCATATACATATTGACATACATATATAATTTTTTGGAAACATATCTGTATATCTGTCACCACAGAAATGTTGAGAAGCCCTATTCTAGAGCCCTCTAAGAATATAAATTACATAGGCTTCCTGGCTGGATGGCCCCACTCCTGATCCTATGACCTTCTCAGATATTTGTAAGTTGCCCCATAATAGCCTTAAATACATTCTCTTTCTGCTTAAAGTGGCTACAGGGAGCTCTGTTTTGTAACCAAGGCCTCCTCATGGTTGCTCCTCATTCACTCCTCATTCTTTCTTGCCCCTTTCTTAGCCTTTCTACACACTGTGGCCTGAGTAATTATTCCCATTCAAGTTTGATCTTGTCTTCTGTTGAAACATCTTTCAATTTCTTCCCATTGCTAATTAAAAAAAGAAAAACTCCAATATATGACTTACAAGACAGGAATGATGACTTTCCTTCCTCCTTTGTCACTTTCCAACTTCTTTTCCATGTTGCATCTACATTTGCCTTTTTTTGTTTTCAGTTTCAGTCCATACTGCTTTCCACCATAGGGCTGTCATTTCCTCAACTGAGAGTGAGCTTCCTTTTATTCAGTATTTAAATCCCATTGTTCCTCGAGATCTCTGTCAAATCCCTTTCTTTAAGGAGCTCTTTGTACAGCTGAGTCTGGTTCACAATTTGTTTCAAGTTTGTGTAGTATCACACATATCCATTTCATATTATTTGAGGAAAGCAGTTTGTGAAAACACTTGCATCCTCTAGGACAGCGGTCTCAAAACATTTTAGCACCGGAAACCCGGAAAACAGTTTCATGGAGGACAATTATTCCATGGACGGGGGTCGAGGTTGGTTTTGGGATGAAACTGTTCCACCTCAGATCATCAGGCGTTAATTAGATTCTCATAATGAGCATGCAACCTAGATCCCTCGCATATGCAATTCACAATAGGTTTCATGCTCCTATGAGAATCTAATGCTGCCGCTGATCTGACAGCAGGTGGAGCTGAGGTGGTAATGCTTACTTGCTCACCACTCACCTCCTGCTTATGGCCTGGTTCCTAACAGGCCTCAGACCAGTACTGGTCCACAGCCCAGGGGTGGGAGACCCTTGCTCTAGAGCAAAATAACTTACATAATTGATGCACCATATTCTCCATTGTGTCCTTAGTGCCAAATCCAGTGCAAATCACAAAAAGAGCACTCAAAAGTCTCAGCTGAATTCCCCACCACACACGTACTACTGACATAACAGATTGTCAGCCTCTTTGAATGTCAAGGAATATATGTTGGCAAAATCATTTTTGAAGTTTACAAAGTATTTAATTATACAGATATACTGAGTTAGGCGACTAACAGGACTTGTGTTCTGGCCACAATTCTGCCGACCCAAATAGGATCTGTTCCCAACAGGATGAAGTGAAGATATTGGCAGGAACCAGCAGATGTGCATGAAGGCTGTCCTCATTACTCATTGGTATAAGACACTCCCGCCAGTGCCACGACAGTTTACAAATGCCATGGCAATGACTGGGAAGTTACCACCCCTTCCCTACAAAATTCTAAATAACCTGCTCTTCAGTTTGCATTGACTTGCACCTTAATTTGTATATAATTGAAAGTTGGTTAATGTGAGTATAAATACAGTTTCCAAGAGACCACATGCTGATGACTTTGGGCACACTGCCTATGAGACTTGTCCTGCTCCTCTATGCCCTTGAATTCCTTCTTAGGGGAAACAAACACCCCCCCGCCAAGCTAAACCCCATTTTGGAGCTTGCCTCTCCTGCAATAATGCTATAATTTAGTAACTTTTTAATATAGCTAGTTATTTTTAATAATATAGTCACCCCTAGAACCATTACCTATAGCAAAAGCTGTGGAGCATATTGTCCCATCCCTCTGACACATCCACCAGAGATGATCATTGTAAATTCCATGTTAATCATCTTCTTCATTTCCATAACTCGATAGATTCCCCCCTCCCTTTATTTTTGCTGACCTTGATATTTTTAAGGAGTACTGGTGTTCTATGTTGTAGAATGTTCTTAGACTTGGGTTTATCTGGCATTTTTCTCATGCTTACACTGGGATTCTGGGTTTAGGGAAGGAAGACCACAGGCATAAGGTGCCATTCACTTCACTTCACGTCACGTCACGTCACGTCACGTCACGTCACATCACATCACATCACATCACATCAAGGCTATGCGCTGTCAACATGACTTGGGCTGGGCATGGTGGCTCATGCATGTAATCCCAGCACTTTGAGAGGCCGAGGTGGGTGGATCACCTGAGGTCAGGAGTTCGACACCAGCCTGGCCAACATGCTGAAACCCTGTCTCTACTAAAAATACAAAACAATTAGCTGGGGTTGGTGGTGGATGCCTGCAATCACAGCTACTTGGGAGGCTGAGGCAGGAAAATCACCTGAACCCAGGAGGCGGAGATTGCAGTGAGCCAAGATCATGCCACTGCACTCCAGCCTGGACAACAGAGCAAGACTCCATCTCAGGAAAACAAAACAAAAAAGCATGACTCATCATGGTTGGTGTGAAACTGATCACCTGGTTGACATAGTGATTGTCAGGTTTCTCCACTCTGAAGTGGTTAACTTCCACCTTTCCCCTCTGTACTGCAGAAGGAAGTTACTGCACCCAACACAAAATTAAGGGATGATGAATAATGCTTCACCTCCTTGAAGGGAAAATGTCTACATACATTATTTAGTGTTTTTTCTGGGCTGGTCATGGTGGCTCACACCTGTAATCCCAGCATTTTGGAAGGCCAAGTAGGTAGATCACTTGAGCCCAGGAGTTTGAAAGCAACCTGGGAAACAAGGTAAAACTGCAGTTCTACCAAAAATACAAAAATTAGCCAGCCATAGTGGCTCACACCTGTAGTCTCAACTACATGGGAAGCTGAGGTGGGAGGATCACCTGAACCCAGAAGTCGAGGCTACAGTGAGTCATAATTGCACCACTGCATTCTAGCTTGTATGACATAGTGAGACCTTGTCTCTTAAAAACTAAAATAAAATAAAATCGAGTTTTTCTATATAAGAGATTTGTCTTTTATCAGTCACATACTAATTTAGTTAAGTGTTTATTTATATCAATATGGACTTGTTGATTTTTATTTATACTTAGTGTTATAATCCAATATTACATTCTTCTGTTGCTCAAACTGTTGCAGGTGAAACCTTTTTATCCCAGGCTCTGTTGTTATTCCCTCACTGTTATGCTTTGCTTTGTTTCTTTTGGGTACATCCTTATTTTCATTGCTAAAAAATGCTCCAGAATTACTTCGTACGTTCCATGACCCATATTTAGGATCAACCATTTCTCCAGGAATCTCTCTGGTTCTTTGATTGGAGGAGGGTATTTAGAAACCAATATCTGGATACAGGGTGTGCTTATTTTCATTGTTTCTAGGCTGTATCAGCCAGCAAGAAAAAAGCAAATTTACACATACTAACGCATGAATATGCACAAATCTATAAATATTTCTATGTGGATCTATCTATATTAAGTTAAACATGAGTTCATATTGATATCTTTTACTCATTGATCATTCCATTATTTTCGTTTTGATTTTATGTAACCTTTAACTCCATCAGTGAGAAACCTGCCAATTGTTTACTTATTTCTTCAATTTCATTATACTAGTGTTAGAATTGTTAATTAATATCCCATGAAAAACAATTTGATCTGCTATAGTACAGAGTTTATATTTAACTTACTTTGCCACTAGTTTTACAGTCTCTACTCACTTCCAGAGTTTCCTGGGTCAGAAATCATGTCTCCATTTCTCTCAGTGAGGTTATTTCCTACATTTATAATGCAATCAGATTATTTTGTTACAATCTGCATTCTATCCTAGCCTTGTTCAAGCTCCTAAATAATTTTCTTTAAATTTCACACATTAATATCCATTCATATGTACTGTAAAGTTCTATGGATTTTGAAAAATTCATAATATCATATATCTACTATTTTGGTGTCACACAGAACAACTTCATTACCCTAAAAAACAAAAAAAAAAACAAAAATACCTTACACTTCAACTATTCATCTTTGCAAACCACTGGCAATCACTGATCTCTTTCTGTCATTATGGTCTTGCCTTTCTCAGAATGTCAAATAAGGCTGGGCGTGGTGGCTCACGCCTGTAATCCCAGCACTTTGGGAGGCCTAGGCGGGCAGATCACAAGGTCAGGAGTTCGAGACCAGCCTGGCGAATATGGTGAAACCTTGTCTCTACTAAAAATACAAAAATTAGCCGGGGGTGGTGGTGGACGCCTGTAGTCCCAGCTACTCAGGAGGCTGAGGCAGGAGAATCGCTTGAATCCGGGAGGCGGAGGTTGTAGTGAGCGGAGATCAGGCCACTGCACTCCAGCCTGGGAGACAGAGTGAGACTCCGTCTCAAAAAAAAAAAAAAAAAAAATAAATAAAAATAAATAAATAAATAAAATCATATAACATGTAGTCTTTTCAAGAATGGCTTCTTTCACTTAGAAACATATATTGAAGATTCATCCATGGTTTTTCATGGCTTGAGAGTTTATTCCTTTTTATCCTTAAATACTATCCACTTTCATAGATGCACCGTGGTTAATCTATTCATTCACCTGTTGAAGGGTGTTTTGATTGCTTCCTGATTTTGGCAATTACAAGTAAAGTGCTACGAGCATTTGTATGCAGGTTCTTGTGTGGCCCAGATTAATCGCATCACTTAGTTAAATACAAAGGAGAAGAAATAGTGGATCTTAAAGTAAGAGTATATTTAGCTTTGTAAAAACTGCAAACCTAACGTGGCTGAATCATTTTGCATGCCTGCCAGTATTAAATGAGAATTCCTGTTGTTCTGCAACTTCACCAGCAATAAGTATTTTCAGTTTTTTTTATTTGAACCACTGTAAGATGTGTACAATGGTATCTCCTTGTTGCTTTAATTTGCATTTCCCTCAAAACAAATAGTGTTGATCATCTTACCATATGCTTATTTTGTCACCTAAATTTTTTATTTAGTGAAGTATCTGTTCGGAACTTTATCTATTTTTAATTGAATTATTTCTTGTCTTGTTCTTAAAATTTTGAGTTGTAAGTTTTCTTCTTTATGTACATTTGGATTAAATATGTATTTTGTAATGAATAGTCTTTGTATTGTCTTAAGAGGATCTTTCACATGAAAGTTTTAAATATTAAAATAGCCCATATTATCTATATTTTATTTAATGAATTATACCTTTAGTGTTGTATCTTCTTAGCAAATCCAATGTCATAAATATTTTATTCCAAGCTTGCATTTAGAAGTCTTATAGTTTTTAATTTTACTTTTAGGCTTATAATCATTTTAGTTACTTTTCTGTAGGATGTAAGGTCTGTGTCTAGGTTCACTTTTTGTACAGAAGCACGCAATTGTCCCAACATCATTTGTTAAAAAAAGACTACTTTCTGTATTAAATTAGCATGTTCCTTTGTCAAAAATCTGTTGACCATACTTAATTCTAGGGTTATTATGTTTGTTAATTTATGTATCTATTCTTTTGCAAATACCAAACCATTTTCATTAGAGTAGCTTTAAAGTAAGTCTTGAAATAATAGTAATATTTAAAATAGAACCACAAATGGAAATATTTATGCATAAAATATTAACCTTTTCATTCTGATTATAGCTTCTATAAATACATCTTTTTTTTTCAAGACTTGCATTAAAACTACTCTAATCAAAACAGTGTGGTACTGGAAAAATAATAGATACATAGATCAATGTGACTTCTCCAACTTGATTATTCTTTGATATCATTTTGCCTATACTGTGCCTTTTACCTTTCAGAATAAATTTTAAAATCAGTTGGTCAATATTTTGAAAATATCTTGCTGGAATTGTGATTGAGATTGCATTGAATCTATAGATGGAAAATGGAAAAAAATTGCATGTCAATAATGTTGACTTTTAAAACACCTGAATATTGAATATCTCAGCATTCACATATACTCTTTTTGTATTTATTTTATCAGTGTTTTGTAGCTTTCCATATACAGATAATTTACAAATGAGAAAAACAGTATGTCCTATCAACAGATGCTGAAAAAGCATTTGACAACATTCAACACTCATTTCTGAAAAAAAAAAAAAATAGAAATAGAAAGAAACTCAACACAATAAAGGATGTATCCTTAAAACTTACAAGTAATGTCATAATTATTGTGTGAGACTGACATTTTTCTCCTACAATTGGGAACAAGGTGAAGATGTCCTTTCTCACCATTCCTATTGAACATCAAACTAGAAGTGCTATCTAGTGCAATAAGATGAGAAAATGAAATAAAAATATATACAAATCAAAGAGAAATTAGTAAAATTTTCATGATTTGAAGATAACATGATTCTCTAGTTAGAAACCCCCAAAGAATCAAACAAAATGTCCTGGAACTAATAAGCAACTATAGCAAACCACATGATACAAGGTTACTATGCTTTCCTATATATCATCCGACAACTGAAATGTAGAATTAAAAAAATAACAATAATATTCAAATAGAACAAAAAATTGAAGTGTTTATGCATAAAACTATTAATCTTTCAATTCTAATTATAACTTCCATATACATACACACATATATATGAACACATATATTTAAAATATCTATTAAATGCATGTATAATTCTATATATTTAAAATTATATGACTGTATATGTGCATGTGTGTATAGATATAGAAAGACAGAAACAGAAGTAAATTTACTAAATCATCTAGATTTTATGCTTTTAGGGGATTATTTATATCATTCTTTAGTATTAGACAGTTTTATGAGTATGTATTTTTTTTATTTTCCAAGAAATAATAAAGCTATTTTCTAATTTTAAAAAAGTGTGCTCATTAATGCATCTAAAAACAAAGATAATACAAAAAGAGCATTATTTGACTCCCTATTTTGATCTACTTCTTATTTTTATGCATGTTCTTTTCATAATTATATTGAAAACCAGAAAAATAAGCCTAATTCTGTGTTTAATTGCTTCCAATACTCACCATCTGTCTTTGAAGAACTATTTATTAATTCTTGATATATCTTCAGGTGTTAAGAAGACTCAGAGAGAATTTAGTAGCTCTGAGTTTATGCTGGAACCAGTTATCAAATAAACTTCTCTTCTTCCAAAGCAATCGAGAACTGTGTAGACTTGTGAAAATATTCTCTAATCAATCAAAGAAGAAATACCATACATGCAGTCCTGAAGTAGGACATATTTGTGGGGAAATTTTTTTTTAAGGAAAAAAGTAAATTTAATTACTATTTTCAGTGCACATTTAAATTAATTTTATTGAGCAGAGAAAATGAAAAATGTGATGAAAAGTTGACTTTTTAAAGTGAAAAGGAGGTGGCTGAGAAACAAGGGCAGAATCTGTCTGCACTGGGGAAACGGGAGCAAGATCAATACAATGAGTCCGCTATCAACAACTGGAAGAGATATGAGACATTCTTAAAATTTGAAAGAAGAATGCAGTGGAGTTAAAACAATGAAAAAAGAGAAATATGGAGGAAAAATATTAATAACTGAAATCCAAGAGGAGGATGTGAGAATAATAAAAGAGAATGAACTAAGGCAAAATAACCCCCCCTTCTTCCTGAGGTAAACACAAGGCATGGATTTGCAAGTAGAAAACAAGTGTCTCCAGAACCTCTGAGAAACTTCTCTCTCATGGGTATGTGTATATGTACACACAAAATACTGTCACTTGTGCACGAAAATCCTGCTAAGTCATGTGCTGTTAAACTGAACATTTATTTCTGTTAATCTTAAAAGAAAAAATTAGGATGAATAGTTGAATCAAGTGATAAAATTTTATCAGTGAAACAAGTTTGACATAAGTAGTAACCACGCAAAGGGAACTTCGGTTGAGTTTGTTTATGTAATGCAGTTTCCCACACTTATCAAATTAGAAAGAGGAGGGTTGACAGTGTGTGCTTATTGGTGTGAGAGGGATACAAGAAAAGCAGTAGAGAGTGGGTGATCTGTTTTTTAGGTTCAATTCAAATCTGTGTTTCATGATTTTGTTTTTCTTTGTGGAGTTTACACAAGAGCAAGTTCCCTTCTGTCATCAAAAGGATTTAAAAATTCGAATTAAAAAACCCCCAGAAAACCAGAAACATTAAAGTTGTTTTTGTCATCTCAGTTTCTGGTCATGATCCATTCTGAAGCTGCCACAGAAGAAGTAAAGGAATTTTCAATCCACGCAACAACCTTTTTAAGGCCTGTAGTCATCTTGCACTCAAGCTGCACTTACATAAAACACTCCTGGGGTAAATTAAAGGCTAAACAGGAGAGGGCCTAGAAATTTGTGGAAAGAGTGTATGCCTACAACAAACTGAAGATTTCAGAAATGCTGCTCCACCACCTCCCACATTTGTATGTGTGTCATGAAAATGAAAAATTAAGTCATTTTTTCATATGATTTGGTCTCACTGGAAATTGTTAGAGTGACTTCCTTGGTGAAGGTGTCTTTTTGTGAAATAATGGTCACATATAACACTCTATACATGTATTCATTTATTGTGTTTGGGAATGGAAAAGTTACTATACACCAAAACACAGTAATCTGAAAATGGTATAATTCTTCAATAGCTATTGTGAGAAAACATTGTAAATTACATATTTTTTCAAAAAAATCTGATCTCTTATTTACTTATATAATACTAAATGTAACCACTTAAGATGAAATCAATTCTATCATGCTAATTTGCTGTGTAGATTTTAATTTTTTTTTTAAGTTTTTTGTTTGTTAATTTGTTTGTTATTTTTTGTTTGAAGAAGCAGGATCTTGCTCTGTCAGTAAGGCCAGAGTGCAGCAGTATTATCATGGCTCACTATAACTTCAAACCTCTGGGCTCAAGCGATTCTCCCATCCCAGCCTCCCAAGTAGCTGGGAGTACAGGCATGAACCACCATGTCTGGCTAATTTTTAATTTTTTGTAGAGATGGAGTCTTACTTTGTTGCTGAGGCTGGTCGTTAATTCCTGGGTTTGAGCCATCCTCCCGCCACAGCCTCTTAAATTTCTGGGATTACAGGCATGAGCCACCACACCTGGCAAATTTTAAATGTTTACATTTTAGTTCTGAAACTTCCTTTAGACACAAACAACAAACTTTTGACTATCACCTCTCTTCCTGTCATCTTCAAATGGAACGGTGACACTTCAAGTCTTTGTAGTTCCTAAGATGACTTCCTAAGGCACTGCACTGCTTTGTGCAGACCCTAAGCAAAATACACACTATATGATGGAATCCTCAGCCAGTTTTCAACTCAAATGCAAGACATTGCCCTTCTACTATAACTTTAGTGCTATAAATGATGATTTTTAAAAAATTTAAACACCCCAGAGGAAGTTGCTATTTTCCCACCTTCATATATCATAACATACAAGTGTCAAGAGTATTTGCTTTGGGGCCCACTTTTTCATTTCAATATTTAGAAAGAGTCATGAAGAGAGGATTAAGGGAGAATCAGCACTGATGTCTAATTAAAACCAGAAATCATGTAGTTTGGACAGAAAGCAGGAAATGGATACAGGTGGATGTCAGAATATTTTGGTAAATTAGAGCAATCAGCAGTTTTTAGAAGTAGGTTTCACATACCAAGAAAGATACGGGCAGCACAAATGACTAGAGATTGCCAGCTGTGATAAGTCTAATTAGCATTGACACACTCTTGTTGAAACATCTGTGACATGTATATTAAAAAATATAACTGTGAAATACAGAGTTCTATGGATATTTAAATGATTGGGTTTCAAGCAGACAGGTAGCAATTTGAAGGAAATTTCTGTTATAATAAATGATAATACAACAGAAATCTATTTAGGACCATGGATTATTCCATTTTAAAAAAGATTGATTGATGGATAACAAAGAAAATTAAATGGAAAATAATAGAAAATGTCACTAACTCAATAGGGCATGAGTTTTTGATGTTATAATAATACCTCATTCACATATTTTATTTAAATTAGGGCCAACTGCTTGATTAACTATTCACCATGCATCATCTACTTTAAGGGTTGCGAACCTATGAACAGTCTCTATTACATTGAAGATGCCATTTTTTGTTTCTGAAATGGAACACTTTCAACACATTCAAAACAGTAAAATAGAAACAGTAATGTGTTGATTAATGGGACTCACTTTCCTATCCCAAATAAACACTTTCGTAGTTACTGTTTCCTTTAGAAAACAAAAACAATTTCCCATAGCAAAAAATAGACATTGTGGTAGCTAAAATTCTCTTAATATAGAATAATAGTAATGCTTGTGTTTGCACAGGTAATGCACATGATTTTGGAACCATGTTTTTCAATTAAAAATATAATCAATTCTGAATTCTAGATGGGCAAGCTTGGAAGAGAGCAGACAAGTAGTACAGACTTTTGGTTTTTTACCCTTGGACCAAATATTAATAAAGAAATGCTCAGTTTGAGGGGTGGGTCCTTCTCACTCAAAGATTAGGAACAAGTTGTGCTCCATCCCTGAAATCAGAGGGGGCTCATGGGGGAATGTCTAGGTAAGGTGGTCCCTGAGAAACCCTCACAGTGGGTGTTGACAATAGCTAGAACAAATCGGAAGGTCACCCAGTGTTGGGTCTGGGAGAGAGACAGGAGCAAGTATGAGGAATAGGGGCCCATAGAAACCAATTTAGTGGTTGCATTGGAGTGAAAGGATGGTCCACGTGAAAGTGGCAAAAAATACTTCCACGAAGTATAAGCCGTCTTCCTTTTTAAGAATGCCTTCTAGAACCCAGCCACCAATGATGGAGAGGACTTAATAGATCATTGCCCTAACGAAGAATGGAAGGAAGTTCTAGAGTGGCATCTTTGACTTCACATCCCTTGACATAGTCATTGTGGAGACTAACAAAGATGATTCTACATTATCTTTCATCATTTTCTGTCGGTGTTTTCTCAACAAATTTCTGATTATTGGCTTCCAAAATAGATTTTCTAGAGAATATATTTCAGTCATTAATAGTAATTTCTTATAATTATACATAGCTTTGTATATAATATGTTGCCATTATAGTCGAAGTCTCAGCCTCTGCTTGTGGGCACTGATCTACAAGAGACAATACATCTGGATGTAGGGGAATAAAAAGTTTATTCAAGGCCGAGATCAGGCCTTGACTTAGTTCAATGTTACCAAGCCAGCTCAAATCTGAGAAGGCCTGTCAAGTGATAAACCAATTTAGCTGAACATTCTTAAATTCTTTATTTCACAATCCCTAAACCAAAATAAACAACCTTATATAGATTTTCATAGCAGTCAAGATAGTTTCTATTTGAAATACAGTTCTCAGAAAGATTTTATCATGTGTAAGACCATATATTATCTCATTAACAATCTTAAGGTCTTTATTGCAGGACACTAAGCCACTCATCTGAAGAAATTAGTTAATCAAAAGATTATTTATTTACCAAGCTACAGCATCCTGACACACAGGATAATTGGATGTGCTTTTCCTTTATTTAATTCTGCTTTCACTTATTAAGTACCTGCTCTGGGCAGAACCCTGGGTTAGTCAGTCTGTGGTAATGAAACATAATTTGCCACTAAATGAAGGCACAAAAAAACAAGAAGTGGACAGACCTAGAAGCTACAGACTTCATCAGAAATTAAAAGTCATATTTTGGTATAACAACAACAGAAAAACTACCTCCCTATCCATTACACACTGTGCTTATTACTGTGGAAACATTTTCTTAATGTTTGCAAGAGGCAAGGGTCATATGTAAAATATCTAAAAACTTGTAGGGCCGGCAAACAATCAGGCAGAAGGTTAAAATCTGGATACCTCCGAACTCCCTGGCAGGTGTTCAAGTTTAGTTGCTGGGATAATATGCGTGAACGGGGTCCTGGACTACCGGAGTATCAGGGCCCCTCAGGCAGATAACAGCTGATACAGCTGAATATCAACCTGGAGAATATCTGATGCATTGCTATCCTTATTTTTCAGGTGAAGAAACTTGGGGGATTAAAGAGGCTAAGTTATTTCTCTTTGGTCACAGACCTAAGGTGTTGAAGCTGAAATTTGAATAAAATACTTTCTGATTCCAAAGTCTATGCTCTTAATCTCTCTTCCATATGTGATCTAATAAGTAAGCAAACACTCGTAGGATTGCTTGGGGGAAGAAATCGTCATGTCTGACTGAAGATATTTGAGGACACTGCAGAGAGTCTGGGCCTTAAAGGGGTAATCAGATTTCAGCCCACATTTAATTCCTCAGTGTAATTGATAGAAGATATGTAGGCACACTCATTTCCCAGAGATATAATCATTCAAAGCTTTGGGTGAGTCATGTACTCTTATATTTATGCCTCTCCCATGATTAAAAGAAATTCTCTTTAGTACTTAATCCTGAATTAGATATTCCCATGCTTGTTTTCTCAATTTTCAAGAGGCAGTTACTTTGTTATTTTGATTTAAACTTCTTTCGTTTGTTAGCCTCAATCCTTATAATATTTAGAAGTAGCTCCTAACATGCTGACATTTCTGAGAAAGTGTCTTGTAAGAATAGATCTCTTTTATTAAATGAGAGAAGATTCCTGATACCCAACTCAGGGATGAATGAGCAGGGAGGCGCTGGCCTGATTGATGAACCGGGTTCACCTCTGGCTCCCTTCTGTCTGTGAGACATGACCCTTCCCGAATCCTGGCTCTTCCCTTCCCAGCCTGTGCCTCTGTTACTCACCCTTCCTGAGCGCTTTTCATTCGTGCCCCAGCCTACTTGGGGGTCTCACGGCCATCATGCTCTTGTAATAATGTTCCTCCTGTTATTAAAAGACATTTTATGTATATGTATATATAATGTATGTTTTATGTATATTAATTAAATATGTGTAAAAACATCTTTTAATAACAGAAAGCCTGTAGTGCTTTTAGAGCTATGATACAAAGGCATGCAAGGGCAGTAAACAAATCAGTATCTGACCCAAAAGATGACACCATGTGTTACTGGAGAGTGCGGTGTGGTTGAATTAAATGGAGAAGTGATGTCCTCTCTCTGTTCAGGAGACCTGAAAACTGGAGTAGAGAAGCTTGTAAGATGACTCATTTCCAGTGGGATTTCTTTATATGAAGATACATGAGTCTTTCTTGATCAGTCACTGCCTGCTGCTGACACGTAGGTTGGGGCCAGGTTGTTCTTTGGGCCACATTGTTCTTTGTTCTTCTCTAGATATTGACAATTATGTAAACCTAGGGCGAGGCTAGCAGTGACCATTCCAACACCATCACTGGGCTTCCTGGCTATTTCTGCAGACCAGCTCTACTCATAAGTGAATTTCATTGATTGCTGTTACCCCTGGTCTTTCCATCCAACCTTACGGCATATACCACCGATATCCTGGTGTTCTTAGCAACAAAGCTGATAGAAAGACTGTATTCTGTGTGTACTGAGATGGGCTTGAATGTGTGTGTGGCAATACTTAGTGAATGGAAGAAAGATTTAATTATAAATGTATTTAGCAAGAAATAGTAAAGAAATAGATAGCTTACAAAAATCCAAAATGTGCTTGGTAAATAAGTTGCTGTTAAAACTGGTAAATATGTTGATGCAAAAACTAAATCTTACTTATCTTTGTATCCCAGGTTCAGTCACTGTCCCTAGTATATAGATATCACTCAATAATTGTATACTAAATTAAACTGATAGTATTTGTGTAAATTTGCAGATACAAGAGAATTATGCCAGCAGAGCAAGAAAAACTAGAGTCTAGAGAGAGATAAAATGAATTTGGCAGTGAGAGGGTATTAATTAAATATGGATGGGCAAGAAAGAATAAGCAAGCTGCAGATAAGAAAATTATGGAGCAGTGAATGAAACAAATTAGAATTAGAATTCCTATGTATCTAGACATGCATGACTTTACTTATACCCTCCCATCATTGCGCTCAGTGTCTTGGGCAGGAGTGGAGAAAGAATGTAGCTGTAGAAGCACGAATCAGAATAAAAACATAGGGGCATGGTATAATTTTTTTGCACATGACTGACCCAAAATATGTACAAATATGGCTTCTGGAGATTTCCAAGTGGATGCTGCATTATTCCTTAAAATCAAAAATTTAAAACTCTACATTATGTACTGCGCCTCTTCTAACAGACTTTCTCAATCATCAGAATTACCTCTCTTCTAGACACCATGAGCTAAGCATATTATCAGGAAAACTGCATTTGATCTTCACAGTAGTCACAGAATTGGAAATGGCTATGCCATTTCACAGGTGGGGCAAGTGAAGTTTATAGATGTTTAAGACATGCAGTTTCATCCTTGGTTCCACTGGCTCCTAAGCCAATGATTTTACCTGCTGTGTTAACAATTGTTTTTCTGATGTGGCCCAAAGCAATTTGCTTATATCTGTATCTTAGTATATACATTTGGGTTTGCTTGAGTTGTCAATTATTTACACAGTTCTGTGTCCTTTTCTTACAAGATTCCTGAGGGCTTAAAAAATAGCAGGGTTGGGGGTGGTTATATCCTAATTTTCTTTGAAAATCCTTAGTTCTGGGGACTAGAGCAGGGTGATTTGCACATATTAGGCACTCATAATGATTAGTCAATAAACAAGGCAACCATATTTTTATAAGGATTATAGTAAACTTCCTTACTTGAAAGCAGCTAAATAGCTAAATTTGTCTAAATTTGTCAAAGTCAATTAAACTATGCCCAATAAAATAGAATAAAATTGAGAAATAAAATTCAGATTACCTAGTGATTAGTACTTGATCCCATTAGATTTTTAAAAGCAAAGACCAGAGAGCTTGCGGCTTGCTTAACGACACACCATCAATTGGCAACCAACTCTATTGAACAAAATGAATGTGAACTGTCGTCCGCTGGAAAAATAAAGCTCTGGGGCACACAGAGTCCCTTTAGCAGGAGCAGCCCTATTTTATCTGCTTTAAATATTATGCTGCCAAGTTTATTGAAAAAAAAAAATGTTTCACAGCTAGATATATTTTAAAAGCCCTGTTTTAGGAATTAGGCTCACAGCTTCTGAGGAGAGTCTTACCTTAACCAGAGACTTTAGATTATCACATGAGCAGACATACATTCACTTTTTTCTCTGTCCAAAAGCTAAAAGAAGGTTTTCTCAATCTCCAGCCCCACAATATGATTACAGTCATCAATGTCTTATACCTGTAATTATAATATGTGGCATGAAATGTGTGTGTGTGTGTGTGTGTGTGTGTGTGTGTTTAAGGAGAATCAAAGACTATTAAGTTGGCTCTATATAGTCTAATTCATCTTACCAAACACCTTAGCTGTAGTGCCCTGACTCAAATCTATTTTTGAGTGTCCTGTAACCTCAGAGTTATCCTTACAGTTGAAACAATTGGGAGAAGCATGGGCCACACTTGGAAGCTGGAAGTGGCAGCCAATAAGAACAAATTTGGGAAAAATGAAAATGACTATTTTTACACTTTTAATGATTCACTGAATGTTCAATAGACTTAAAGTGGCTGTTGGGTCCAGTTGCAGTGACAATATCTCACTACTGACTTATCATTTACATGACCTTTTAACATCTCAGATCTGTCAGCTCTCCCCTACCTCCTAGCCACTCTTGGGTAGCATGTAACATGCATGTTAGATCACTGATGGGTTGCTTTCTAGTGTCAGATCTTCTATAAAATGTCTGCAGGGGCCGGGCTTGGTGGCTCACACCTGTAATCCCAGCACTTTGGGAGACTGAGGAGGGCAGATCACCTGAGGTCAGGAGTTTGAGACCAGCCTGGACAACATGGTGAAACCCCATTTCTATTAAAAATAAAAAAAATTAGCCAAGCATGGTGGTGTATGCCTGTAGTGCCAGCTACTTGGGAGGCTGAGGCAGGAGAATTGCTTGAACCTGGGAGGAGGAGGTTGCAGTGAGACGAGATAGTGTCACTGTACTCCAGCCTGGGCAACAGAGCGAAACTCCGTCTCAAAAACAAAAAAAAATTAAAAATAAAAGTGAAAATAAAAATAAATAAAAAGCCTCCAGGGCTTGGCTGGAGAGGCTCCATGGTGTTGGGCATAGTCTATTTTGTACATTGTTCATGGGAGCCTGGCATTTCCAGTTCACACAGGCAATTTCCGCCCTAATAAGTTTGGATATATAAGGTTGTAGCTTCTGATGTAAACTATGAAAACTACTTTGGTTTCTAAAAACAGGACATCTTAGTCCCACAGATATCCATAAATCAAGTCCCACGTTGGTATCTTAGCAATTACGTTAATTGAATATTGACCTTTAAAGCAAATCCTTTTAGTGATTCTACCCTTCTCATTTATAAGAGAGTTCTTCCTGATGTAGTTTTATCTTCACTTGAGAGAAATGTTACCTTAACAAATTATTATTTTTACTAGCATTGCTTTCTACATTTACAAAGATAATTTCCTTCTTTAAGCTAATTTTATTTTAAAAATAATGGATTTTTCCCCTTCATTAGATCTTTCTTTAAGTTTATTTATTTCTAGTATGCTGTCTTTGGAGAGTTTTGTTCCAAATTAACACTGGGAGGGCAGTGCTTTGCTTGAAACATAGGTTGTCTATTTATTTCCTTATTTAATTACTCTCTTCTTCAGGGCAGGATTATATTTAAACAATGATGGGCAAGTAGCATCATAAAGAATGGTCCTTTTGAGGTATAAGGACTGCTAATTAATGGTTCTTCTGTATAAAACGAATAAAGGAACTAACTAACTTTTCTTTTGAGAATAAATAAAATATAAGAAATTTAAGATTGGGAACTGGCCCTGTAGATATTATTCTTGTCTGAAATGTTGTAACTTTGAATATTTCTGCCATTCAATAAAATGTATGCTATTACATGATCTGTCTAAAGATTTCAGCTATTACCAAGCTTGCCATTTAAACCCAAATGTGATTGAAAAATGCTGCAGAAGCTATTACAAGGCCTGCTCTATGAGTATAATTCTTCCACTAATAAGCTTCACCTTGATAAAGCAAAGGTCACCTCTCTGTGTTTCACTATTTTGTATGTGATTTCTGTTGATGGCTAGAGATAATATTTAATTTCCATTTCTAGTTTAGAAACATCTGATGTTGGCTAACATACATGCACACATTTTAGAAAAATATTTCCATTTTTTAATACTTCCTTGAATAAATCTCTTTCCTTAGTTGTTTCATTTCAGATCTCTCTAATCTCATTGCCTCTGTCTTATCCCCAAGGACCTGCTGTATCACCTGTCATGTTGACTTTCTCTGTAGGCCCTTGCAATTATCACCTTATGATTTTCCTTTTGTCCTAACATTTATCTATTTTTGAGTCAATTTATTTCCTACCCCGTTCCAAATCTAGTTTTTGTTTTCATTTTTGGTTTATTTTGTTTTACCTTATACAAGTGAACTCCAATGTTTTTGGTTCTAATAAAAATTATTTCTGTGAGATACTTGGTACATTTTTTTTCCTTTTACATTCTAAAAACTAACAGCAACAGGAGGAAGAAAGTCCATTTCAGAAAACATGGGGGATTATAAAGCAAAGAATAAGACTAACTCTCAAGAACTTTAAGCCTGAATTTGCCATAGCACTGGGTATGAGCTGAGGGTGGTTGGTGAACTTTGACTTCTGATATTAACCCTGCAGTTTCTGTATAATTTCTAAAGTTTATTTCTGATGAGAAATAAACAACTTTAATTATTTGAAATATTTTACATTTAAATCATCATCAAGAAATTGACACTAAGTGATGCAAGAGACAGCAGTGATGAGAATGAGAATCCAACACCCCTTCTACTATGAGCCTGCCAATCATTAAAGTAGATAATGACATTTATTAACCTTAGTTTTAGCAAGCTGCTCCCTGAATGTAGGTTTGGGGATTAGGTAAGAGAGAAAAGATGAAAGAGATTATTTTTTTGTTTTTATCCTCTGAGCTCACCTGGCTCAGAGGTGATAAATTGTTATTATAGAAGGTTGTATTAATTCACTGGGTTTGTCACATATTTCTGGAGGTGATTTCTCATAAATTTGACATGGTAAGGCAAAATGCAAGCAGTAAAATCAAGTCCTATTGGAAAATTTGTAGCTTTAAAGAAAGCTACTAATTTCAAGGAACTTTCCTATAAAAGCACAAAATATTATATCAAGAGTATCCAAAAAGCGACATCAGCAAAATGGGAGAATAAGCAGCTCCAATCTCCCATCTCCTGGCAGAAACATTAAAAAGTAAGCAGAAATTATCATAACCCACCCTTTTAGAGCTCTGAAAAAATCATCAAAGGTTTAGAGCAACCAAATGAATGGTGAATCTAGAAAAAAGAAACTTTAAAATAGAAAATCTTTGTGGTATTTTTACTTGAATGTGCATCTATTTTAGTGAACATCAGTTATTTGTAAACTGGAGAAGAAAATTCAAGATTCTGTTCAGCAATCAGCATTTTTACTTGCCCCAACCTCTTCCCTGTTTTGGTAGCAGTCAGGATGCTGTTTTGAAAACTGTTCCCAGTGGGAAACTGTGAAATGTTGGTCCCTGGCATCAGAGGAAAGTGAGAAAACGTTACTTGCAGGATACTGTGTACTGTTCTAATCTAGCTGGTGAATGTCTGACACAAAGTGTTCTCTTTTGCTTAACTCAGAAGTTATATGAGCAGGAAACACTGTGGCTGTTTTTCTAAAACACTGTAAGGCAGAAAGAAACATAACCTATAAATGCCTGAGGAAAAGATTGCATTTGAGACATAGCCTAGATCAACTAGTCAGAGAGGAAAAGCCTTGGGAGACTTTCTTCCGCAAGTTAGGATAATCCAAAGCACTCGTATATAAGCTGAAATGTAGAAAGCCATGGACATGCCTAGGAAAATACACTCCGAAAAGATGTGAGATGACCTTATGCCTTCACTTTGGGCTTAACTCTAAGATCATGCAAATCTAGGTAAGTATTCAAGAAAATATTTAGTACAGAACTAATCTGCAAAGACTGTGAGAGGCGATTTTTTGTTTATGTAGCTTGTGATGTTTTAGAAAATATCTGTCAAAATACTATCTGAACACAAGGTAATGAACTAAATGTTCAATGACTACACATGACAAGAAATACAGTCTCTGCAAAAATAGCTGGAGGAAGCTACTACATAAATGCCCTATCATAGACTTCAACAATCAAGGAAAGAAGAGGAGCTTCAGGATGGCTGAGTAGGGGTAACTGGTACGCCTCACCTCCTCCACAAAGAAGTACATCTAAAAGAGAACACAACAATTCAATACAGAAATTACAGGAAATACCTAAGGCAAGGAAGGAGAGGGAAGCCAGGCAACCTGCTCAGCCAGGATCTGCTGGAAGCCTGAAGAGGGTCCCTAAAGCAGAAAAAGGACAGATGGGCCACATTTCCACTGCAAACTTCAGTAATCCCAGGCCTGGGAGAGCTTCTTAACCCCCATAGGCCCTGAGACTAACAGAAAGAGCTACCTGGAGATGATGTGACAGCATTGCTCCAGAAAGGGTGCTCACATCAGATCCTACACACCCTCTGAGTCCTAAGCAACTACAGCAAGGGACCATTTTGAGAGTCCAGCTCCCAAAAGACTACATCTTGACCTGAGACCCAACAGCTTCTGCTATTTCCCTCCTCCACTCCTTTATTGACATCCACTGCCCACAGCTGCTGCTGCTGTTAGCTGCTGCTGCCAGATGTTTTGGGCCCACCACCCCCAGCAGAGGGGCTGATGCACATTTGTATGCATATTAATCATAGGTTTCTTCACCAGTCACTATTGATGGCTACTGCCACCTGGGGCCAAAGTGCAAGTCACTGGCAGTGACTCCAATGCCCTTCAGCAGCGGGGCTATCACTTATTTACAAGCACCTTGAGATCAGGCTTTTCTTCCTGCAACCACTCTCTGAAGCCAAGGCAAGTGCTCCTCAGCTGCCCTCCTACAGTCGCTGCCAATGAAAAGAACCTCACACTCCCCAACAGCAGGGCACAGCACAGCCATTGCTGCCTCCACCTGAGCACTTTCCTGGGAGCACAGGAGTCACTCACTCCCTGTGAACCACAGTTAGCACACACATGTGTCATAACAGGGCCTGAGGACAAACCCACCTGGCCACGTTTACACTACAGAGTACCCAAGCATACTGTCTGGAGCCTGGGTATTGCCCTGCTCCCTCCACCACCATCGATGCCTGAAGATTTCTACCATTGGCCTGAGGATGGACCCACCCGACCTGCTACTACCACCAAAGCTGGTACCCAAGACCTGAGAAACGCCTATACCCCAGCTCAATCCTGGTACTACCAGCAAGGATTGCTAGGGGCCCAAGGATTGGCTTGCCTGGACCTGATAACACCAATGCTGCATACATCAGCACAGTGGGGCCAAAGGACAGGCATGCCTACTCTACTGCTGCCACTGCTAGGGCCTAAGGACTGGCCCATCTGGTATTCCCAGTCTCAGAAAAACTTTACCACAGCCTCCAGTAACAGCCACACCCTTAGACAGTAAGAAAATCATAGACATTGCTGACATTGCTTACAGCTGAAAAAATCATATGAAGACTTTATTACTGCACACAATCAGAATCAAAGCCAAAGTGCCATACACAAACATCACCCTAGATGTATCTTCAGAAAAAAGTCCTCCTCTATGAAAGAAAATCCAAAAAATTGGAAGAAGCAACGATTACACCAGATGCACAGATAGCAAGATAAGGACCCAAAAAAATGTGAAAAAGCAAGGGAAAATGACAACTCCAAAGAAACACAATCATTCAACAGCAGATCACAATGAAAAATAAATTTATAAAATGCCAGAAAAACAATGCAATATAATGATATTAAAATAGCTCGGTGAGATATAAGAAAACAAAGATAAACAAGATAAAGAAATCAGAAAAACATTTCAGGATATGAATGAGAAATTTACCAAAGAGATAGAGATATTGAAAAAAGAACTTAGCTGATATTCTAAAACTAAAGAATTAATTGAATGAAATATAAAATACTTTTAAGAGCTTCAGCAATAGACTAAATCAAGTAGAAGATTTTTAGGACTTGAAGACAAGTCAGACAAAATGAAAAATAGTCAGACAAAAATGAAAAAAAAATGAATAAACAAAACTTATATGACCTATGAGACATCATAACATGACAAAATGTTTGATGTTTTTGTGTTCCAGAAGGTGAAAAGAAAACCAAAGGAATCAAAAACCTATTTAATTAAATTTCATTATATAATCTTAGTGGGGACAAACTCCCTTGACCAGAGCTTGGGAGGTGAATGGGAAGTGTGCTACAGACAGGAGTACAGGAGGGGAGTGCCCAGCCTTGCAGGCAGATGGGGAGGGGCATGACCTGAAAGCCCAGTCTGCTATTTCTGTAAGGAAAGCTTATACCTTGGGAAAGGTCTGAGTTCTGTCTGCAGTCTGCCTGGATATTAGCCCAGTGCTGTTACCAGAGGACTACAGGAGTGAGATCTGCCTTTTCAACTATGTGGGAGCTGGGTGAGACTTACTGCTCTCCACTTCCATTGCAAACTCTTCTGTGAACAGAGATGGTTATACTTCCCTATGTAACATTACTCCCTTGGTCTAAGAACTGTCCCTCAACTGGCACAGAGGCTGCTGTTTGCCGTGTATATGGAGAGTCAGAGCACACACTAAATTGACCCAACTCTCACCTGGCTGTGCCACTCCACCCACTGGTAGCTTAACACAAAATACATACACTTTTGGAAGCTTTATGGCTATATCACCGCACATTGCCTGAGAAATCAGAATACCTACTCTGGGCAACATAAGATAAGCTGAAATCCTACCACTACTACTGCAACTGGTGCTCTTTTGCAAGCCCCACCTTCTGGCTGGAGGTCAATTGACACCGTCCATTACAGCATATATAGGTGGAATAATACTACACCAGGAAAGGAGAAAATTGGTATTGGCCTCAGTCATCACCATTGTCTGCAACACCCTGGCTAACCAGAGGTCCTGGATCTGTGCTTGTGACAAATTCACTACTATGATAACCAACATTTGAGAAAACCAGGACACTAAACCTATCTACAATCAAGTAATCTCAGAGTCAAAATCACTCCCCTGCCACCTCTATTAGAGTTGGTGCTGCTACCTATTACTGGGAGACTTGAACATGGGTCACATCACTGGATCCCTTGCAGATATTTCCCAGCATCAGCCTGAAGTGTGGCAGCCCTACTGGGTGAATAGACTCAGAAGAGCAATAGCAATCACTGAAGCCTGGCATTCAGAAACTCCTACTCGTAGGGGAAGGGAGAGAGCACCACGTCAAGGGAACATCCTGTGGGACAAAAAAATCTGGATGGCAGGCGTTGAGTTCCACATCTGTTTGCTGATGGGAATTTTCTTTCAAGAGAGACACAATTGCAGTCCTGGGCTTAGCAAAGAAAGTATGCACCTCTAAGCCAACAGTGAGACAGCCTTTGTTCTAATGAAAGGTCTTGGAGAAGGGGTTCTCTTTCCTCCCTTGCTCACCACTGCAGACACAGTTAGGGCTTCTCCCACAAGGACTCAGCATGGATACACCTATAGACACCCTTCCAGGAAGACTTCAGGGTGATAGCATCCCCACAGAAAGGGCACTCCACAGGTTCCAGCTTGTACTAGAGGCAGAGTCACAATTCCTCTCCACTTGGCATATCAACATTCTTGCAGACAAAAAGTGGTACCTGTCTGATTGGAATAGCTGGAACACTGGGACAGGAGTGAGGTTGGGAGGGGGATAGCTTTCCTGTTGGGCTGGCAAGGAAGCTGAGAGAGTTCCCACCCTTCACCCTGACAAGACCACAGTGCATCTAATTGAGAGTTCCCCCAGCCACATTAATCAAGCTTGGAACCTCTGCCCACACTGAGTATTGCATCTACGCACCTGTTTTAGCTACAACCAGTTCCTACCAAGGGATACCTCCCCTACCAACCTGAAGCCTGAAGCATAAACTCAGTAAACAAAATACTGGGGGAAAATTAAATAAATTAAAAAGTGTACACCACAGCAGAATAAGATAAGCTTCAAGAGACCCCTGCCATTCCAACCCCATAGGAGACAGTGAACTTGCTCACACAGAGAGTGTATAGGAACCATAACCAGTGAGAAAGCTACTACAACCAGTGAGAAAATCATCACACTTAGACTCTATATAACCAAGGAACTTAGGCAGAATCTTCACTTTAAAAGTACTAAGAATCAAATTAGGCTATAATAAACTATGTAAAAGCCACATCCATAAGAGAGGAAAAAATTAACAAACAGGTGAATCAAAAATAAATTTAAGAACAATGAGAGGAAATAGTCTACCCAAATGAGAAGGGACCAGAAAAGTAATTCTGATAATATGACAAAACAGGAGCCAGGGGCAGTGGCTCACTCCTGTAATCCCAGCACTCTGGGGAGGCCGAGGTGGGTGGATCTTCTGAGGTCAGGAGTTTGAGAGCAGCCTGTCCAACATGGTGAAACCCTGTCTCTACTAAAAATACAACAATTAGGCAGGCATGGTGGCAGATGCCTGTAATCTCAACTACTTGGGAGGCTGAGCTCAGAAGAATCACTTAAACCTGAGAGGCAGAGGTTACAGTGAGCTGAGATCATGCCACTGCACTCCAGCCTGGGTGACAGAGCAAGATTCTATCTCAAAAAAAAAAAAAAAAAAAAAAAAAAGGCAAAACAGGACTCTATAACACCCCAGAAAGATTATGCTAGCTTCCCAGCAATAGATCCAAATGAAGATAAAATCTTTGAAATACCAGATAAAAAATTTAGAAGTTTGATTATTAAGCTACTCAAAGAGATACCAGTGAAAACCAATATAAAGAAAGATAAAAACAAACAAACAAAAAACTGCAGAGTATGAATGAAACATTTTCCAGAGAGACAGATACCTAAAGAAAAGCCAGTCAGAACTTCTGGAAATGAAAGACACACTTAAGGAAATACAAAATGCAGCAGAAGTTTTCAATAATAGACTAGAATAAGTAGAAGAAAGAATTTCAGAGCTTGAAGACAAAGCTTTTAAATTAACTCAACCAAATAAAAATAAAGATAAAAGAATCAAAAGAAATGGAAAAAAATATCTCCAAGAAATAAGGGATTATGAAAATGGCCAAACCTAAGAATAATTGGTGTTCCTAAGGGAGAAGAGAGGTCTAAAGGTTTGGAAAATGTATTTGAGGGACTAATTGAGGAAGCATTCCCTAGCCTTGTTAAAGACTTAGGTATCCAATACAAGAAGCTCAAAGAACTCCTGTGAAATTCATTGCAAGAAGATTATCACCAAGGCACATAGTTATCAGACTACCTAAAATGTGCATAAAGGAAATAATTCTAAGAGTTGTGGGACAGAAGCATCAGGTAACCTATAAAGGATAAGTTATTAGACTAACAACAGAATTCTCAGCAGAAACCTTACATGGTAGAAGGGATGAGGGTTCCATTTTCAGTCTCCTTAAACAGAACAATTGTCAGCCAAGAATCTCACATCCAGGAAAATAAGCTTCATAACTGAAAGAGAAATAAAATATTTTTTCAGACCACCAAACCAGCACTACAAGAAATGCTAAAAGCAGTTCTAAATCTTGAAACAAAAGCTTGATATGCACCAAAGAGAACCTCCTGAAAGAATAAAATTCATAGGTCCTAGAAAACAATAACACAACAACAAAAAAAGTATCTAGGTAACAACTGATAGGATGAATGGAACAGGACCTCACATCTCAATATAAACATTGAATATAAATGGCCTCAATGTTCCACTTAAAAGATATAGAATGGCAGAATGGATAAAAAACCACCAACTAAATGTCTACTGTCTTCAGGAGACTCACCTGAACAGAAGAATTCATATAAACTCAAAGTAAATGGGTGGAAAAAGATATTTCACACAAATGGAAACCAAAAGTGAACAGGAGTAGCTGTTTTGTCTTATGTCAGACAAACAGACTTTAAAGCAACAACAGTTAAAAAAAAAAGACAAAGAAGGTCATTATATAATAATAAAAGGATAATAATGATAATATAATAAAAGGATGCATCTAACAAGAAGCTATTAGAATCCTACATTTATATGAACCTAAGATCAAAGCTCCCAGATTTATAAATCAATTACTACTGGACCTAAGAAATGAAACGGATAGCAACACAATAATAGTGGGGGACTTCAATACTCCCCTGACAATAGACAGATTGTCATGACAGAAAGTCAACAAAGAAACAAAGGACTTAAACTATACTCTAGATTAAATGGACTTAACGGGTATTTACAGAATATTCCAATCAACAACTGCAGAAGATACCTTCTTCTTTAACAATGAAATAAAGATGAGAATTTTTAAATTTTTTGAAATGAATGATAATGGTGACACACTTTATTAAAACTCAAGGAATACCATGAAAGCAGTGCTAACAGGAAAGTTCATAATGTTAAATGCCTACACCAAAAAGTCTTAAGGACTACAAATTGACAATATAATGTCACAGCTCAAAGAACGAGAGAAACAGGAACTAACTAAACCCAAATCCAGCAGTAGACAAGAAATAACAAATATCGGAGCAGAACTGAATGAAATTGAAACAGGTAAACAAAAAAAAATGAAACAAAAAGTTGTTTTTTTGAAAAGATAAACACAATTGATAGATCACTAGCAAGATTAACCAAGAAAAGAGGAGAGAAGATCCAAATAAGCTCAATTTGCAATGAAACTGGAGGCATTACAACTAACACCACAGAAATGCAAATGATTGTTCAAGACTACTATGAACACCTTTATGTGCACAAAGTACAGAGTCTAGAGGAAATGGACAAATTCCTGGAAACGTAGAATCCTTGTAGATTAAATCAGGAAGAAATAGGAACCCTGAACATACCAAGAGCAAGCAGTGAGATTAAATCACTTATTTAAAAATCACCAACAACAAAAAGTTTAGGACAAGAGGATTCACAGCTGAATCCTACCAGACATTCAAATAATTAATATGAATCCTACTGACCCTATTCCAAAACATCGAGACAGAGGAAATCCTCCCTAAATCATTCTATGAAGCCTGTATCAACCTATAACAAAAAACAGGAAAGGCTACAACAACAACAAAAAATAAAACTACAGGCCAATATACCTGATGAACATAGAAGAAAAAATCCTCAACAAAATACAAGCTAACTGAATTCAACAGCACAGCTGAAAGATAATACATAATTATCAAGTGGCTTTCATCCCAGAGATGCAGAAATGGTTTAACATACACAACAGAATAAATGTGATACATCATATAAACAGAATTAACTACAAAATCCATATAATTATCTCAATAGGTGCAGAAAAAGCATTTGAGAAAATCAAGCATCCCTTTATTATCAGAACCCTCTGCAAACTAGGTATAGAAAGGACTTACCTCAAAATAATAAAAGCCATAGATGACGAACCCACAGCCAACATCGCACTTAATAGGAAAATGTTGGAAGTATTCCCCCTGAGAAAGGGAACAAGACAAGGGTGCCTACTTTCATCACTTCTATTCAACATACTACTAAAGTCCTAGCTGGAGCAATCAGGCAAGAGGAAGAAATAAGGGGATGCAAATTGTAAAAGAGAAAGTCAAACTATTGCTATACACCAATGATATGATTGTGTAGAAAACATTAAAGACGGCCAAGACAGGTGGATCACGAGGTCAGGAGATCGAAACCATCCTGGCTAACACGGTGAAACCCCATCTCTGCTAAAAAATACAAAAAATTAGCCAGGCGTGGTGGTGGGCACCTGTAGTCCTAGCTGCTTGGGAGACTGAGGCAGGAGAGTGGCGTGAACCTGGGAGGCAGAGCTTGCAGTGAGCCAGGATCGAGCCACTGCACTCCATCCTGGGTGACAGAGCAAGACTCCATCGCAAAAAAAAATGAAAAGAAAAGAAAAAAGAAAACACTAAAGACTCATCCAAAAGGCTCCTAGACCTGATACACAATTTCAGTCAAATCTCAGGTTAGAAAATCAGTGTACACGAATTAGTAGCATTGTTATATACCACCAATGATCAATCTAAGAATAAAATCAATAATTCAATCCTTTTTACAACAGCTCCAAAAGAAAAAAAATAACCTAGGAATATGCGTAGCCAAGGAGGTGAAAGATCTCCCAAGGAAAACTATAAAACACTGCTGACAGAAATCATAGATGACACAAACAAACGGAAACACATTCCATGCTCATGGGTTGTAAGAATCAACATTGTGAAAGTAACCATACTGCACAAAACCATCTACAGATTCAGTGCAATTGCCATCAAAATACCATCATCATTTTTCATAGAACTAGTAAAACCAATTCTAAAGTTCATATGGAACCAAAAAAGAGCCTGCATAGCCAAAGCAATCATAAGCAAAGGAACAAATCTGGAGGTATCCCATTATCAGACTTCAAATTATACTATAAGGCTTTAGTTACCAAAACAGCATGGTATTAGTATAAAAATAGACACATAGATCAATAAAACAGAATAAAGAATCCAGGAATAAAGCCAAATACGGACAGCCAATTGATCTCTAACAAAGCATACAAAAACATAAACTGGGGAAAGGACACCCTACTCAGTAAATAGTGCTGGGAAAACTGGCAAGCCACATGTAGCAGAATGAAACTGGATCCCTATCTCTCACTTTATACAAAAATCAACTTAAGGTGGATCAAAGACTTAAATCTAAGACCTGAAACCATAAAAATTCTAGATGATGATATTGAAAATATTCTTCTGGACATTGGCCCAGGCAAAGAATTCATGACTAAGATCCCCATAAGCAAATGCAACAAAAACATAAATAAATAAATGGGACCTAATTGAACAAAAACTCTTCTGCATAACAAAAGAAATAATCAGCAGAGTTAACAGGCAATCCACAGAGTGGGAGAAAGTGTTTGCAAACTGTGCATCAGACAAAGAACTAGTATCCAGATTAAACAAGGAACTTCAACAAACCAGCAAGAAACAAACAAATAATGCCATCAAAAAGTGAGCAAAGATATGAATGGACATTTCTAAAAAGAAGATATACAAACAGTCAATAAGCATAATGAAAAAAATGCACAACATCACTAATCATCAGGGAAATTAAAAATAAAACCACAGTGAGATACCACCTTACTCCTGCAAGAATGCAATAACTAAAAAGTAACTAAATAGTTGAAACAATAGATGTTGGTGTTAATGTGGGGAATACGAAACACTTTTAGACTGCTGGTGGGAATGTAAATTAGTACAACCTTTATGAAAAACAGCATGGAGAATCCTTAAAGAACTAAAAGTAGATCTACCATTCAAACCAGCAATGCTACTACTGGGTATCTACATCCCCCCTAAAAAAAGTCATATGAAAAAGATACATGCACACACACGCTTATAGCACCTTAATTCACAATTGTAATGATATAAGACCAATCTAATTGCTCATCAATCAATGAGTGGATTAAAAAAAAATGTGGTATAGAATACTAAACAGTCATAAAAAATAATGTAATTATGACTTTTGTAGCAACTTGGATGGATCTGGGGGTCATTATTCTAAGTGAAGTAACTCGAGAATAGAAAACCAAATACCATATATTCTCACTTATAAGTGGGAGCTGGTTTATGAGGATGCAAAGACATACAGAGTGATATGATGGACCTTGGGGACTTCAGGGGGATTTTGGGAGGGAGGAGAGGAATAAAAGCCTATATATTGGGTGATGCTTGCCTAAAATTTCAGAATTCACCACTGTGGAATTCTTCCATGTAACAAAAACCACTTAGACCCCCAAAGCTTTTGAAATTAAAAAAAAAAAAATCCTACAGGTGTTTAAATAATCTAATGTTGCACCTCAAGAAACTAGAAAACCAAGAATAAGCCAAACCTAACATTAATAGAAAGACAGAAATAATAAAGGCCAGAGAAGAAGTAAACAAAAGAGACTAAAACAAAATATGAAAAGTTGATTTTTTTTAAAAAAAGATAAACACAATAGATAAATGGCTAGCTAGACTAATCAGAGGGCAAAAAGAGAAGGCCCAACAAGTAAAATAAAAAATGAAGGTGAAGACATTCCAACTGACACCATAGAAATACAAAAGGTCATCCAAGACCATAATGAACAAATATACACTAACATACTGGAAAACCTACAGGAAATGTGTAAATTCCTGGAACTACGATAAGTACCAAGATTAAATCAGGAAGAAAAGGAAAACCAAACAGTCTCAATTATGAACAATGAGATTGAATTAGTAATAAAACATCTTGCACCAAAAATAAAGCCCAGGACCAGATGACCTTACAATAAAACTTTACCAAATATGCAAAGAAACTCCAGCCTGGGCAACAAGAGCGAAACTCCTCAAAAAAAAAAAAAAAAAAAAAGTGATGAGGAGGGAATTCTCCCTAACTCATTCTATGATGCCAAACTTATCCTGATACCAATATCAGATGAGGACACAACAAAAAAGAAAACTATAGGGCAATATCCCTGATGAACATAGAAACAGAAATTCTTAACACAGTACCAGCATATTGAATCCAACCACACATCAAAAAGATCATATAACATAATTAAGTGGAATTTATCCCAGGGATGCAAAAATGGCTCAATATATGCAAATAAATACACATTATATATCTATAAAATTAAGAACATAAACCATATGATCATCTCAATAGACACATAAAGGTTTAGATAAAATTCGACATCCCTTCATTATGAAAACTCCCAACAAACTAGGCATAGAAGAAATGTATATCAACATGATAAAGGCCATTAATGAAAACCCACAGCTAACATTATACTGAATGTGGAAAAGCTGAAAGCCTTACCTCTAAGAATTGGAACATGAAAGGGATGCCCACTTTCACCACTCCTATTGAACATAGACCTACAAGTCCTATCCAGAGCAATCAGGTAAGATGAAAAATAAATAAATAAATAAATAAAATGTATCCAAATTTACGTGAGGGAATCAATGTGTCTCTCTTTGCAGATGATGTGGTCAGATAACTAGAAAAACTTATAGATTCCACAGAATCTTCTCTAATCTGATAAATAAATTTGGAAAGTTGCAGGATACTTAATCAATATACACAAACTAGTAATGTTTTTATTCCAATAAAGACCTAGTGAAGAAAATATCTAGAAGATAATTTCTCTTGCAATAGCTACAAAATAAACAAAATGCTTAGAAATGAATTTAAGGAAGGAAATGAAAATCCTGTACAAAGAAAACTATAAAACTCTGATGAAAAGTTGAAAGGGATACAGACAAATGAAAAGATATACCATGCTTATGATCAAAATAAATATTGTTAAAACAACCACATTCCCCAAAGCAATCTTCAGCTTCAACAAAATCTCTATCAAAATATCAATGTCATTTTTTCACATAAATAGAAAACAAATCTAAAATTTGCCTGAAACCAAAAAAGAGCTCATATAGCCATAGTGATCCTGAACAAAAAGGAGAAAGATGGATACACCACACTACCAAACTTCAAAATATATCACCAGGATACAGTAACAAAAACTGCATGGCATTAGTATAAAAACACACAAATAGACCAATGAAACAGAGAAGAAAACTCGGAAATAAATCCACAAAATTTATAGCCAGCTGTTTTTGACAAAGGCAGCAAGAACATAAATTGGGGAAAGGACATGCTTTTCACTAAACGTATGAGAAAATTGAATATTCATATGAGAAGGAATGAAATTTGACCCCTATTTCTAACCATATACAAAAAACAATCCAAGATGGATTACAGACTTGTATGTAAAACCTGAAACTATAAAAATACTAGAAGAAAATATTGGAGAAACAATTCAGGGCATTGTTATAGGCAAAAAAATTTGGCTAAGATCTCAAAAGCACAGGCAACAAAAACAAAAATTGACAAATGAGACTATATTAAACACAACCTCTTCAGACCAAAGCAAACAATCAAAGAGTGAAGACACAACCTGTTAAACAGAAGAAGAAGAAGAAGAAAATATTTGCCAGATAGGTAGCTGCATACAATGTATTGAGCAATGTGTTAATTTGCTCAAGCTATAACAGCTCAATCTGGAACAGCAGTTATAATCAGAGCCATCATTTTGTTATTCTTATGGAAATCCACTGTTATTCAAGATCCATCTGTTTCCTGTACAGGACAAATAGGTGAGTTGAATGGAGATGCGGTAGGAATCACATTCCTGGCATCCGTCAAGTTCCTAATGGTGACATTGATTTCTGCAATTCCTTCAGGAAAGCAGTATTGTGTTTGGCTTACTATTATTCTAGGTAGAGACATTGCTAATGGCTTCCACTTGGTCTTTTCTACCATAATAGCCCTCACTCCTCAGGTCATGGTATAAATGTGCAGCTTCTACAACTTGCTGAGTATATCTACTCCAGTTAAGCATTCCAAAAATGATAAATTAACCACAGAATGTGTTTGGGAAACCATTAGCCCCACTGTGAGATGTACCTGATCTAAAACTTTACTGGACACTTGACCTTCCTAATACCTTTTTCTGACTGACGGACCTCGGTGATGTCTTAGGTCTTCTGGAATTAGTGTCAGCAAGAGCCTGTATCTAGTAGTCCCCAGAAACTGCGATAATTTTCTTTTTTCTAGTGTGTGGTTATCCCGGTAACAGGCTACAGGCCCCTTTGGGGAAGAGTGGAAGAAAGACGACTAGTATAAATATGTGGCTGTGTACTAAAGTCCTTCCTCAAGGAGCTTTGGACTCCACTTCATTCCAGGGTTTCAGAATCTGTCAACTGGCTCAAGTCTGGGATTGAGAAGCTGTTATTTCTGTTATTTTGGTATACTTTTGTTCATATGATCTCAAACTTTTATGCTTATACAGATTGCATAAGAATTCAGAAGACTTTCTATATTTCACTTCTAGGAACACCATGAACAACTAGTTGGTGCCATGGGTCTGCACAAGGCAGACTATCCCGATTGCTGCTTTACCTCTGCTGTCCAGTACCACCTTGTCTTTTGCAGTTGGGTGCTGCCGCTTGGCCTCTACCACCTCAGGATCCAATTACTCCCACTGCATTTAGGTTTCCCAATTAAGTGATCACTCTTCTTCTCCTCTCCTCCTCCTCCTCCTCCTTCTTTCTCCCTCTCCCTCTCCCTCTCCCTCTCCCTCTTCCTCTTTCTCCTCCTCCCCTTCTTCCTCCCCTCCTCCTCCTCCTCCTCCTCCTCCTTCTTCTTCTTCTTCTCCTTCTTCTTC
>NW_012105809.1:323446-353119 GCF_000951045.1 Mandrillus leucophaeus
TTCCTTTCTTCTTTCTTCTTCTTTGAGACAGAGTCTTGCTCTGTCACCCATACTGGAGTACAGTGGCATGGTCTCCGCTCCCTGCAATCACTGCCTCCCAGGTTCAGCTGATTCTTCTGCCTCAGCCTCCCGAGCCAGCCGGTAGAATTACAGACACACACCACCATGCCCGGCTAATTTTTGTATTTTTAGTAGAGACGTGGTTTCACCATGTTGGCCAGGCTGGTCTCGAACTCCTGACCTCAAGTGATCCCCCTGCCTCAGCCTCCCCAGAGTGCTGGGATTACAGGAGTGAGCCAGTGTGCCTGGCTGTGATCACCATTCTTATTGGGTGACCTTGTCTACAGAAAAGAGAGATTGTAGAGCTTTTCAAAGATGCTGGGGCTCTCTTCACAAATTTATTTCTTACATTTGTGATAACAAGTATGTCTTCTGGGCCTTCCCATTGTGGATAGTCAGAAGTGGTCCTCCCAGAGAGAATGACAAATCCACTCTAACATTCCCATATCCGTAAACTTTGAATCCCTTCTTGTACATTAAACCAAGGCAGGCCCAGCATTTCTAACTTGCTCACGGTCAGTTACCTCTTTGTTCCATGCCAAACAAACAAACAAACAAACAAACAAACAAACTGTTAGAGCCCTTTCTAACTCCCTGAGGTACAATATTACATACACAATGTATGTTTGGTGAGACTATATCAATCTATTCAGCCTGGCCCAACTTTATGTTCCTCCCACCATTGTACCAAAACTTTAATATCCATTCCTATACGTGCTCCCTTGATTTCTCTCTGCATAGATGAGAAAACTCAAGTAGTTCTTTAGAAGTATAGCAATTCTCTTCATTGAGTTACACTTTCAACCTCACCTTTACAGGCCTGCTGGTACTTGAGTGTAGATATGAGTAGGATCAAAGTGGTGTTACGGGTGTGTTCTAAAGAGAACAGCGTTGTCTTCCATGCCAACTGGCTCGGAGGAGGCTATTGCAGGTTTCTCAGGCAATGCAGGGTTAGTCCCCTCAAACGGGGGACTAGGGGTGGAAAAACTATTTCAACTAAGAGTGGGGAGCATGTTTCCACTGGTGATGCAGAGGCTGTTCCCACTGGAAGTGGAGAGGCTGTTTCCACTAGCAAAAATGTCTTATCGAAATGTAGGGACTCAGTAGCCCCAGCGTCATCAGTCTTTCCAGTCATCCTCATTTCAACTTGCAGGATCCCACTTCTTCCTTAAAATGCCTTCACTTTAATGGCAGATCTTTGTATGGCTGGGAGTTCAAATTTTGTTGTAATTCAGCAAGTTACAGAAAGAGATTCTGAGTTTGATTTTTCAGCAATCTTAGCCCTGTGCCTACAGATAATAAGAGAATCCTTCAGGGCCATATAGAAGCTTTCAGGTCACTTATGCAATGTTTAATTTGGGAATTGGAATCCCCAAGCTCATCCTTTCCTTCTCCACCTGGTCTGGCAATATTAGGAGTGAACAGCTTGGTGGTTAACAGATTTGTATTTTATGATCCTTTTATAATTTGTTGCTGTAAGTTGCAAGCAATGTAAACTTATTCCAGATATTTTAGCGCAATATAAATTTATTAACAGGCTACTGAATAATAATAACTAATATTTAGAGAGGAAATGTGTGTCACTTTGGAGATATATACACACAATTATAAATGTATTTCTAAAACATAGGAATTACTATCTCTGCCTTACCAATTAGAAACTGAGAAATGCAGAGATAAAGTAAAGTATAAAAGATGACACATGCATACACAAACAATAGGCGGTAAAGGTGAGATTTGAATCCAGATGATTTTTGTACTACATACTTGCTCCAGAACAGTGATTTTCAAACTTGAAGCTGCATCAGAATTCCCTGCAGGACAGGTTAGTGGGAGAAGAGCCCACTGCTCTGGGCTCTTCCCCAAAGCTGCTGATTCAGTAGGTAGGAAGCGAGACCTGAGAGTTTTTATGAAGTTCCCAAGTGATGCTGATGCTAGTAGTTCTTAAGTCCAAAACTTAAGAACCTTCATTCTTGATAACTATGTTTTGAGGGCCAGAGAGCCAGACTCAGAGGCTATGAAGTTATTTAGTGGCTCAAATCAGAGGTGGAATCCATCAATGAACTTCAGCCATGACCACTACTTTTCCTATCACATCAAACACTGGAATAAGTATATGCTGCAGATCAACCACCTGCCCATCCTTATAGCCATCCTTGATATCATTTCTAGCATTGCTCCCAGCATTCTCCTGCAATTTCAATTTTCCTAAAATTACTTTGCCTTTAGAGATTATGTTTATGGCCCCCTGCCTCTTTGCATCTCATATTCCTGATTCAGAATCCAAGATAGGTACATACGATTAGGTGGAGCTTAAGTCACACACCCTTATCTTTGCCCATAAGGAGGAGTTCAAAGCAACTTCTGATTCTGTAGTTGTTTGTAGACTGATGAGTTGTTTTTACGAATGAGTTTTATTACATAGGGGATTCAGAAAGTAAAGGATAATGGATGTCTACTACAATTGCCTTATCAAATAAGGGGCAAAGAGAATACAATTTTAATCATTTTACAAATTTTTATTGAACAACAATTTTATGGTAGAATCATAAGGCACTGAGAATAAAGTTTAATAGTATTTGACCTTGCTTTTTAAATTCCCACTAAAAGAAAAAATAGAAATGCGATTATTTTGCTTAAGGTTGCACAATTTCACAAGAATCTGAGTGGAGGCCAGAACTCTGGTTCTAATCCTACATGATTTCTAAACCTTGGAAGCAGCATTCGTTATTGTCTTAGTCTGCTCTGGCTACTATTACAAAATACCATCAACTGGGTGGCTTAAACCTCAGAAATTTGTTGCTCCCAGTTTTGGAGGCTAGAAATTTCAAGATCAAGGTATCTGCAGATGCTGCATCCAGTGAGAGCCCAGTTCTTCATCGATGGCACTTGCTCACTCTGTCTTCACGTGGTAGAAGGGATGAGAGGTTTCTTTGGGGCCTTCCTCACAGGGCACGGATCCCATTCATGATGGCTCTACGTTCATGACTGTATCACCTCCCAAAGGCCCTGACTTCTAATCACATCATCTTGGGGTTTAGGTTTCAACGTGAAATCTGAGGACAAACATTCAGACATATAGCAGTTGCTGTGTATCCATCTGCCTTTTTACATCAAAGCACTAATTTTTCACTATTTCAGTATTTTCTGAAAAATCTGAATCAAAGCATAAGCATTTCAGAAGGAATGATTTGCTTTATTCCAGTGTATTATTCCTGATTATTTGATTAAAGACAACTGAATCCAAGTCTGGAAAGCTTAAGAGAAAAACATCTTGAAAGGAATTCGGTAGTTGATAAAATGCAACCCAGGCCCAGAGGGTAGAGCAATCAGGAGAGCTCTGATGTATAGTCTTTTAAGGGTTCTATTTTCAGAATAGAATTTTCCAACTACTTTTAATACGATGTTTTACTTTGCTCAAGATTTAACTACAAAGGGAAGAGATTCCCATTAGCCTCGCTTGCTCCCAGACAGGAGAGAGTCAGCCCTTAAATAGTAAGCAACTTCAGACAATACAGAATAGGGAAGGGATAGTTTCTCAAAGGAAAATCTGGAGGCTGCTACTAGGAGAAGGGAGGTGGATGCTAGGCAGATTAAAAACAATAAATGCGTGTTGCTTCCCTAACCTGTGTTATTAACCGAATGCATGATGACATATGAAATCTAAAAATATTTCCTTGTAATAGTTGTCTTCTCCACTTTTTTTTATCTTGTGTTCCTTCCTCTGGAAAGATCTGTTTAGCCAAGAAATAGGCCTAGTAAATTTCTTATACAAAAATTAAAACTAAATATGCCTGTTAGGATATTTGCTACAACGTTAAATACTTCAGAAGAAAAATGTTGCATAATATCAAATTCTAATTTATGTAGTTCACAAAGTATTTATCAGTATTTTATGATTAATTTGGTCTTCATATTTAACCTTATTTCATTTGCTTTCTTTTCCACTAATAGACAGAGTTGGTATTACTTTGTTTTGAATTAACATTTTATGGCAATAATTAAATACATTCATTCTTATTAGACAATACAATGGTACACATAAAAATTGTTAGACAAATATTTAACCAAGTCACAAAAATGTCTACTAAAATTACATTCCATTGTAACTCTGTTCTCAAAACTATATTGAAGGTACTTATCACTGTTAATGCAATTATTATTTTTGGACTCTAAAGAATTTTTTTCTAGAGGGTAAATCTTTATTTATTCATATTATTGTCTTATATATGCCTGAGTCCAAATGAGCAGAAAAAGTGATTAGAATTTTAATTGCTTCAAAGCAATCATTCGAAATGAGATGAGATAATATTACTCCTCACAACACTTTACCTTTCAGTGTTGTCAGCAACTTTGTCAAAGAAAGTGGATGCTCGATGCAACTGCAAGTGTTACGCTATCTATTCACAGAAGCAGTGCATTTACTAGTATTTATGCTTAATATTTCACTAGATCTATGTAATTCACAGGAGATTTTTAATAGAGCATCAATTAGTAGTTATCTGTACAGTGTAATTTAAGCTCAAAGAATAATAAATTAAGAAATACATTGTGCATGTTGTAAAAGAATACGAGAGAAACTAAATAACTTGATCATATAATATTTGAAATTATCTTTATGGAGATTTATTTTTGTATATAGACTATTAACCTGACATATTTCTTATTATTGTAAAGTTTTTGAGAATATGCCAATTAAGTTGAAACTTAGAATACTCAGTTTAAAAATGAAAACTTCTTGGCTGGGCATGGTGGCTCACGCCTGTAATCCCAGCATGATTTGGGAGGCCGAGGCGGGCAGATCACGAGGTCAAGAGATCAAGACCATCCTCACCAACATGGTGAAACCCCGTCTCTACTAAAAATACAAAAATTACCTGGGCATGGTGGCACACACCTGTCGTTCCAACTACTCGGGAGGCTGAGGTGGGAGAATCACTTGAACCCAGGAGGCAGAGGTTGCAGTGAGAAAAGATCGTGCTACTGCACTCCAGCCTGGCAACAGAGTGAGACTCAAAAAAAAAAAAAAAAAAAAAAAAAGGAAACTTCTTTAAAGTAAATATTTAGGTAAATTACAGAAAGATTTGTCAGTATAACCATAGCCTTTCCTAAAGTGAACATTGAGAGAAAATTAAAAGACCTTCAACTGTAGGCATCGATTGAACAACAGGAACTATCAGCAGTCCCCCAAAGCAGTTCAAATGGTGTGAAATAAGGGAAGGAAAGTCTGTGTTGCTACGTGTGTGTGCTCTCAGCCAAGTACCCTTTGTAGGGGAAGGATGCACAGAAGGAGTCTGAGATGGTGCTTGCTCTGGACAAGAGCATCTTGGTGGAGGAACCTGTGGTGGAGGGGCGGAAGTGGAGAGGAGGGGTCATTGGAGATTGCTGCCTGCGCTGAAACAGAATTCCAGCCTATAGCCAAAAGGAGAAGGACAATTGTAAATTTCTCAGAAGAAAGAGGGAAGGTCATCAGGCTCATTAGTTAAGAGAGGTCCTTTTTCAGGGGACGCTGAATTGAAACACCAATCAGAAACCAGAGTTGAAGCCCAGTCTCAACAACATAGAGGCTAGAGCTTAGTTTATGAAGGGAGCTTCATGACCCACCTTGCATATTTCTGGTTTAAGGCAATAATTTCAAAATGTCACCATCTAGACAAGGTCTTATATGAGAGAGCCATTTATTTTCTCAATGACTGACTGTAGTTTGTCATGAACCCATCTAAATGAAGTTTCCCACAGTGAGAAAGGCTGGGGTCAGAAAGAACTGATAAAAGGCAGAAAGTAAATTGATGGACTCTATTAGCTGTATTAGATTTGGAGATTTATAGAAAAAGTGAAGACAATAGTTATGTGTTCCTTCCCACCAAATTCATTATTTTCCCACCATTATTCTCCTTCCAATGTGTTTGATCAATGGTATCACCATGCACTGTTTCATCTAAATTAGAGACCTGGATATCTAGCAAACTGCCATTACTCCTAATTCTTCAAATCCACCTGTCTCCTAAATCTTGTTAATTCTATTTCCTTCAGACTTCAAAAATTGGTATACTTCTTTTTCGCCATTCAAATTATCAAAAACTCAACCCCTTCTGACAACAGAGGGTTTGTACTCTGGAACGTGATGTCTCACCTATTTCTGATTTTTATAATTTTAGATGAGACTTTAGACTTGAGACTTTAGAATTGAGACTTTAAAATTGATGCTGGAATAAGACCTTTGTGGCTGTTAGGTAGGAGGAACGTATTTTGCATCATGTGATAAGGTCGTGCATTTTGGCTGGTCAGGGATGGAATGCAATGGACTGACTTGAGTCCACTCCCAAAATTCATAAATTAAAGTCCAACATGACTGATTTGGAGACAGGACCTATAGGAAGGTAATTAAGGCTAAATGAACTCATCAGGGGGGGACCCTAATCTGACAGAATCAGTATCGGATGCTAGCAAGCTTTCTCTTTCTCACTGGCTCTGTGCATGCACACAGAAGAGTTTATGTGAGCATAGCACAAGGTGGTGACCACCTGCAAGCCAGGCAAAGATGCCTCAAAAGGGGAAATCAAAGCCCGCTGAACCACGATCTGGGACTTCTACCATCCAGAACTGTGAAAAAATCAGTATCTGTTGTTTAAGCTGCCTGGTCTCTAATATTTTTGTCATGGCAGCCAGTGCTGATGCACAGATTTTGGAGACATCCATTCCCCCGTGCCCTGTCCTCACCTACCACATATCCTTGTGTTAACACTGCTCTGCAGCCACCGTATCTTGCTCACAGATCTTTGCATAACTCTGTTTCTCCATAGCTTTGTATTTATAAAGTACTCCCTTTTTTGATTCTGGAATTAGCCTTCCCTCATTTTACCCTCTTAATAAATAATTGCTAATCCTTTAAGAGTAAGTTAAAGTTCTCTTCAGTCTAAGCTAGTTGATTACACTCTTCTTGTTTATTCTTTTTAGATAAATACATTGCATATCTAAGGATGAAATTCACTAATTATAGGCCTCTTTTCTTTCCGTTAAACAGTTAACTTCTTGAAACAGTGTGCTTTGGAATTGAACAGATCTGTGTTCAAATCCTAACTCTGCATAATTGAGTATCTCTCTAAGTTAAAATATCCAAGTATATTGCCTATAATAACAACTTACTATATTACTATGAGATTTATTCAAAATCCCATATTTCAAATACATGTCAATATATTTAGTGATAATAATGTTTTTTTTTTTTTTCATTTCTTAGCAAAATAGAGTTTAGCGTAGCTTCAGCTGGCAATCTCATTGTAAAAATTTGCAAACAAGAAATCAAATTAATGAAGGATTGGAAACAGTGATAAAAGTGACTAAAAAAAGAAAAAAAGAAAAGAAAGCCAGTATAAAGAAGAAGCTTGAAGTGGTCATAAAGAGTAATAGGAAGCAGCATCTCAGAGGGCTTGATTGTTGGTAGTCGAGCTTTGAAAAACTTTTCATGCCTTGAAACATTTGGTCTGCTTTTCCCAAAGTCAAACGTTGAGTCTTCGCTTTGCGATAAATGTTGGTAACGTGCTCTTTATAGCATTGTATGCCCTTCTGTCTCACGTATCACACTTTTCCAACCTCATTCTCCCTGACAGACTTAAAAGACAGTCAAGATTTCACGGTGCTCATGAAACAGGTTACATAATTATGAACAGGTTTCATAATTATAAGCAGGTAAACAACATTTGAAGAAAATGCCACGGAGGCAAATTTTGGCTGATAGCTATATCAGAGCTTGGAGTTTTTACGTTTGTTTTTAAAATACGGCAAAAGGTCTTGAACCAGAGAGTGCTCTACTTACCTGACAAGGTACCCACTTACACATTCAAGGATAGCAAATCAGTTTAAAATCTGTGCATGACAAAATATTTTACATCTTTCCTGCCTCTCATGCTTTTGAAAAAGAATACATTTTCCTTCTTCCTGGAAGAATTGGCTCACATCTAGCTTACTACTTACTTGAAACATGCCACTTATCACACTTAATTTCAATGGACTCTTTTGCATGTTGGTTTGGGCTAGGCTGCACTGCATTGTTTAGTATTTCTTCCCTTGTATGTTACTGGTTAGCATGAGCCACCGAAAAGGTTTTTGAGCAAACTAGGAAGCGTGTAATTGAAGCAGCCTCTGTATTCTCATGGAAGCATGCTGTCACCCATCTGCCGGCTCACCTTGTTGACATGAGCCAGCAGCCAGGCTTGCAACAGCTCCTTCCTTCCCTGGCTCCTCTTGTAGCTTCTTCCAACCCTTGAGACAGTTGTGTGTGTAGTCTCAGTTACTGCAGAACACCCACACCACTGAAGTCACGGAAACAAGAACTTGCATTAATTTTATCTCCTTGGGCTCCAGTCTATGCTTGTAAGGCCCAGCTTTTTCTTTTTCTCTTCTCACTCTACCTCTTTGTATCCATCCTCCTCTCCCAGCTGTCTGCCCTGTGGACTTCAAGCTCCATCATCAGACTTGAAGACAGCAGCCTAGAAGATGCTGCTTGATCAGCCCTCACAATCCCAAAACGCAAAGTATCTACAACAAGTCACTTCATAGATAGACATGGATCTCTCTGTCTATATATATATTTATATGCATGCATGTATGTCTATGTGTATATGTGTGTGTACACACAGACATGCACATACACGCATGCATATGTAATGTATATTCATCAGAGACACAGAACCACCACACGTATATGTGTATATGCTTATATACACACATATAAAACCATTATACATATATGTCTGTATCCTCATCAGTAGGGATTCTACTTCTCTGATAAACCTCAGCATGGGTCGTTAGCATTCATTCATTACACTATAAGCTGCTGTAAGCAGGGACTCTAAGGCACTCTGCAGAAACCATTGTATTAGCAAGAACTAACACATGGTCTGACTCTTAGTGGATGCTACATAAAACATAGCATATTGTAATATTTTACATTTCAAAATATATTTTAAAATTTTTGTTCAGAAAGACTGAACAAAAGAATGGGAAAATTCCCTCTGGAAAACTCTCACAAAATAAAGTAAAATAATATAAAGTTATATTATTAAAATAATATAAAGTTATAAACAGGATATAAACATAAAAATGTAAGTTTGAAGTAGCTATAGGACAATCAATTGTTTACATAACTTCTGGTATGTGGCATCCGACTTTAAGAAACAAGTCAGTGCTAATGTGTAGAGGTATAAATCATTAGAACTCATGTTGTCATGGAAACTGTGGACATTAATACAAAGTTATATGTTTAACATAATTGAGGAATAGGAGTTGCAATTTGGGGAAGATCAATATTTAGGAGCAGACAGAGAAATATCTCTCAAGAGGGTTAACGATGAAAGTCGGAGAGGTTGTTAGAGAAATAAATAAAAGAGAATGGTGCACTGAAAGTCGAGAGAGGAGACGGAGTTAAGAATGAGGGTGTGGCAAACAACTTTAAATATGACAGAAACAATGAATGAAATAAACAAGGAAGGATTTCCATTTGGCACACCTTCGCAGATGTTAGGAAGTACCATTTCAGTGGGATAATAATGGCTACATCTAAATGTTATTGATTAATGAGTGAATTAGTGGTGAGCCATTGAAGGCAGTATGTAGATCAGTTATTCAAGAGAGGTATGTTTAAAAGGAACATGGTGGGCGGCAGTTGCAGACCTGGAGAAATTCATTCTTGATATTTTTAGACATGGAAACACCTAAGAAGATCAATGTATGTGCCGGGTAGAGATAAAGAAATAAGAAGCAGTTGTTAAAGACAAAAACGAGCAGAAGCATTCGATAGAAGAAGATCTCAGAAGAAGAAGGACATTTGCTATAAAATAGTGGGGTTTTAGGAGGCTAAATAATGCGATCTCTCTCTCACTTTGCTATCACCATCTTAACCAAATGATTAAACTTAGCATCATCCATGGCAGAAAAAGCTGACATGATACACCTTTTGATGTGATCCAATAAGAAATATTCAACATTGATTTTTAATATTAATATCCTCTGATTAAAGTTGATTAATTTAAAACCATCCTGAGTAAACTATATAAAAATAAACTCAGAATGTGGAGTGGTCTACAAGTCAACTGACTTGCACTCTTCATAACAGTTGATTTCGTGAAAAACAATGTTACTAGCTCACTAACTCCACCATCAATTAACTAACTAAATCAGTCAATCAATATGAAGGGATTGTTCTTCACCTAAAGAAACAAAGTAAATATGACAAGGATATTTAGTGTGTAAACCTTGATTGGGTTCTAAAATAAACATTTAATTTAAAAGATTGTAACATATATTTTTAAGTTGAACATTTTGTGCATATTTTTTACATGATACAATAAAACTTTTGCTATATGCAGACACAATCATGGTATTGTGGTCCGTAGGAGGATAGACTTACCCTTAGAAGATGCATGCTGACTTGAAGGGTGAAATGTCATGGTGTAGAGATAGGTAGATGGAGACAGAGTTTGCAAATGCAGCAAATGTTAACACCTAGTGAATTCTGGTAAAAAGCATAGTGGTGTTTATTGTATTATTTGTTAAAATTTCCTTACATTTCTAAGCTTTCAAAATAAAGCAATGCAGGAAGATAAAATTCTTCTCTTCCTTTTCCTTTCTGGGTTTGGATATTAATGGAGACAGTGGGGACAGTGTTGGGGCAGGAGATGTATTGATTTGCAGTTTATCCTAATTAGTCATAGATTTGATCTTTTCAAATTCACCTACTTGCTAATATTTATTTGTAACTGTGGCATTTTCACGGTGCCGCCCTGCCATTCACAGAGCTGTGGAAAATGGGAGTCCCTCATCTCCATGTTCCCTGCTGAGGTGGAGACAGGTGAGCTACCTTTTCCTCATCAGCTCACACTGCAAATACGCGTCCTTTCCATGGCCCAGGTAGCGCCGTGAAGTTCACACTTTTGTTCTTTTTATTCGTGATTTCACTGTTTCAGTGCCCCGTGAGCCTAGGGCTGACGTGCCTTCTAGTGTCCCTAAGCAACCGTGGTCTGGGATGTCCCCTACGGAGAAAATGCCTGGGATAGATAACCTTTGTTTAGAGGTGAGTTATGACGCTGAAGGCAGGAGTTCAGTGTTAATGAAGCAACAATATGCAGTAACCAAGGTGTCTTCGAACAGAGACACACATGAAGCAAGGTCATGCACTGACCAGCTGATGAAAATGTAGATAAGAGGCTCACAGGAATCTAAGCCTGTACTTCCCCCAGGGACAGTGAGTGCTTTAGTATTCTCGGCCCCTTTGTAGAACATAATTATCGCGAAGACTGAGAATCAACTGTAATATATGTAAGTCATTGTGGCTTTGGCACTGCCTTCAGCTGGGCTTGCTACTCACCAGAATTCAATGTTTTAATCCATGCAGTCATACACCCTCCACACCCTCCCTCACCCCCAAACAACAAATAGACAGGAAAAGACAAGAGCAGAGCTTGCTCTGCTAAATGGACCACACAGAGAGAAAGCAGGCAGGCAAGCCAGGACACAGGCTCCTTCAGCAAGGGTGCAGAGAGGACGCCCAGCAGCGGAGCGGTCCGGCTGGCGGGAGGTGCACACTCGCCCAGTGCAGGAGGAGAGAGCCACCACAGCTGATGCTCTTCCAAGGGAAACGCGGGATCCAGGAACCGCTGCAGTTTCCCTTTAACTCCGCGCCCCAGAGGAAGAGAATTTTTCTTCTGCAAGAGGAAGAAAGACTGTGGTGTGATACCCCACAGGTCTAGATAATGGTTATGAATCTGATGTCCTTAAGGCAAAGCTAGGAAAAGAAAGGCACAACTGCCAGAGAAAGGCCAAGGGTGCCACAGAGGAGTGGCCGCAGCATAGCACCCCACTGAACACAGTGATGGGCTGTCAGGACAAAAACTGGCAAACCTGATGACCACCCCCCAGAGTGTCTGCAGCCCAGAAGCCCTGAAGGTCACACATCTGGAGGTCCCAGAGGCTTTGGCCTGAATCCTGGACTTTTTCTGTGACATCAGAGACTTGGTATTTGTAGACTTGGGGTTAGGTGGAGCCGTTCATGGAGACCACTCAGGCCTTACCTTAACAATAGCAGAATTCAACAGAAATGTGTCCCTGGAATATTGTTTCACAGCAAGCATTTCTGAGGAGGGTTTTCCCCGTCAAGTTTCTGCCCTGTGTGCAGGAGGAGGTGCATTCCAAAGAAGTCTCAGGCCCTCCTCCCTGACACGGGGCCTTTTCAAGGATGGAAAACTTTGGGTTTTATTGTCTATGAGATTATTTCATATTTACATATACTTAGGGCAGAAAGACTGTGCAAGGTTTGGCTTTAGGCCTAGATATTTCATGAAAAAAACCTTCTTATTTGCTTTTAAGAGTGTTAAAGAAGCATTTGATTCACCACGTTCACTCAGCATGAAGTAGGTGACTTTCCTGGGGTCTGTCGGATAATTAGTCTTCAGGGTCAGTCACAGATTCATAGCTGGCTGCTCTAGGCACAAGTTGCTCCTTCATATATAAGAATGTTAGTGAATTTCTCCGGAAAATGCTTTCATGGCCCTCCCGTCCCAGATACAATTTGTATCTCTGTGTCCTATAATATATACTATTAATTAAATTAGAGAGTCATAATTATATGTTCCAGAGTGGAAAGAAACAATAGGTTGGGATTCAACAACGGAAACATAAATAATCTGCCATAAAAGATGTTTTCTGTTTACTCAACAGGGGTCCTTGCTGACCCACTGCCAATGCCACCAACCCCCTCCAAAAAAAAACCTCATTTCATCATCATTTGACTTTCATAAAAAGCATACATGGAAATGACTAGGATTGACTTAATCCATTCCTCTGACCAGGAAGTTATTTAAGGCTTTGAGTAACACGTCCTGATCTACTGACGTGAGAAATCCATTGATGAGTTTCTAACATAGATGTTCTCTTTCAATAAAAAGTTGCCCAGAAGGCATGCTCTTCCCTGGCACTATTGTGTGTGTGCTGGGAACTGCTGCACTTTGGGGTCCTTGAGGACCACATGGCCCAAAAAGGTTGCACAGCAGAGAAACTAGAAGCAGTTGGCCCCTAAATTCATCAACCCTAGAACCGCCTACTTCTGGGTTTCTAGATACGTGAGTTGATGAACCCTTGTAATAGCCATTCTTATAACTGGGTCTTCTGGCACTTGCAGCTGAAAGCAATTTTACAAAACGCAGATTCATCTTTTGTGAGAAAGAACAAAAGGCATGAAGGCCTGAACAGATAACTTGCTTTATTTGCATATTTATCTAACTTTACTGAAAACTGTGTTGTTGAGATGTGATTTCGGTTAACAGAGAGAACCCATTCTATTTATAAACTTCGTTGTCAGAAACTTCATATCACAATCATCCTCAAATATTGTATGACATGTTTACTGATGCCAAAAATATGTCCAATAGAGTACAGTGGTCACATGCCATATTTTGATAATAAATTTTAAAATTTCTTATAGTAACATGTTTTCAAAGAACAAATAACCACTTCATTCAAGGACACACACACACACACAGAAAGAGAGAGAGAGAGAATATGTATGTAAACCAAAGATGGGAGAAGTATATTTTTTTTCTCTTGAGGTAGAGGAAAGTCAGAACTAAAGAGAGAAAATTGTGCAGAAAAATAATGCTCAGGATTCAGAAAAAAATGTCTTTGACTCACATAGATGAATAAAAACCATTCACAGAAGCACTTATGTAGCAAGCTTCACATAAAAGTTTAAGATTTTTAAAAATAGTTTTTGTTACAGAATACTTGATAATACTTGAGATGTTACTACACTATCCAGACATCCACCATCATTTTTGCCCACTCTTTCAACTTGTAATATTTCAGTTTTAATTCTTTCTGTTTCCAGGATGTTTTAAAATATTGTACCATACCTTCTTTTCACTAAATTTAATGATTCCCTTCATGTTTAGAATCTGTTCTTTTGAAAATTAACTAACTTGCCTATTTCTTTTCTTTCTTTCCTTTCTGCTTTCTTTTGTTTTTCCTTCTTCTCTGAGTTGTGTATCAGGGGCAAAATGTTACCTACCTGCAAAACTCTAATGTGAGATTCCTTCACATGAGTGTGTGTGCTTTTCAATATCCCTCTTTCCATCTGCCACTTATATCTCAGTTTGCAAGAGAAGATCACATTCAATTCTGCTTCCTGGCCTTCTTTAGAAGTTATTTGACTTGGAAATTACAGAACTTTCAGTTTCTGATTAAATGCAGATGTAGTATCAATGCATGAAAAATTATTGGTTTTTCTTTTGAGTGATTTATGCATATGGATTAGGTTTCAACAACTATAAAATAGTCTAATTCATTTCTGAATTCTGAGTACCTTCTAAGGTCAGTTTATCTTACCTATGTCTAAGTATAGAAATACCCACCTAAGCTTTTTCATTGGCATTTGTTCTTGTGGCCATTTGAAAATTTTATTTTGTTAAGTCTATAATATTCACTGACAAGAATTTTGACAATTATTCATAAGATTCATTAACTATCATTGGTTTCAAGATATGATTCCATTAATGATTTCATTAATTGTCGTAGCATTTATTTGAGTCTAAAATCTACACATCAGGGGTTAACTTTATGCTGCTTTGCACTGTTTTTTATTATTAATATATACCAGTCTGGTTTTTTTTTTTTCTTCAATCACTTTGTAAGTCCTTAAGAACAGAGATTGTGACAATTATGTCTGGACCCAAATGCTCAGGCAGAGATTCAACCAAAAATTGCTTAGAAAGCCCTTCATTCCTCTCCATAGAAGTGTGAATGTTTTGGTGTCCCTTGCTGGCGTTTACAAATATGTTTCTTTTTGTTTCTTGGGGCTTATTTTATACCAAGAGATCATTAATATGAGAGAGAGAGAGAGAGAGAGAGAGAGTGAGTGTGTGTGTGTGTGTGTGCATGCATGCGCGCACATCACCTAGTTATACAACTGGAAAGAGGCAGAGATGAACATCTCCTGACTGCACCAGTCTCAAGGCCAAGGTTTTCCTGCTTGGATGTCCTGCCTGTTATCAGTAAATGAAAGAATATTGGGTCAAACCATATGAAAAGCAAATCAGACTTTAAATTTCTTCTGAAAGTCAATGAAAGTGAGAAGCAACCTAATAGTAAATGAGCCAAGATTACAAGCAGAGTCATCATGAAAAAAGATATTAGAATGCCCACTAAATCATGCCAGGTGCTCATCTTTAGCAGTGAACAGAGACACGCAGCATATGCAGTAGGGTCCCATATCTTACGTACCATGTGGAGACGGTGAGAAAGGCGATCATGTGAGGTGCCGAGTGGACTTGGGGAACTGTGTCTATACTACTCTTCGTGGGAGTGTTAACTGTTTTGTTTAATCAGAATGCAGTATTATAATATATAATATATATAATTATATAATATATATAAATCTAGGAATGTATTTTTAAAAAACGTAAATAAGGGCACAGCAATTTATTTAAAAAGCTATTTATTGTCAGATTGCTTATAATAGAAATAAATAAATTACTATCCACCAGAATGGCTACAGAAAGCAGAGTGCATACTTACTGTGGTTCATTATGCAGTTACGATGAGAGTAACAGAGGCCTGTAGGTAAGGTGTTGGAAACATTTGCAAGATATGTTGTTGAATAGCAACAACAAAAAGATGTCACAGTCTCCTACTCACCCTCACTCTTTTCTCTGCATATATTTATAGATTTATATATGCACACACATATACAAATGCACATATTATATATGATCTTCTCGTATAAAAATGAGCCCCAAGAAACAAAATGAAACATGCATTTTTTAATGCTTGAGAGACCTACCAAACTGTCCACTCATCTAAGAAAAAGGAATGAAAGAGGATTTTCAAGTTTTGATTGTTATATTATGCATTATTTGATTCTTTAGATGAAAATATACTTATATATCAGGTAATAAAACAACAACAACAAAAGTTTATCAGATGGTCTAAAGGAGGGAATTTGCATCCAAGTTAAGCAGAAGAGAACATGGAATTCGGAGGTGAGGCAACTGGAAAGGACCAGAAGCCCCAAGTGGAGAGGTAGAGCTGAGTGAGAGCTGTGGGCAGGGGGCACAGTGCGGGAGGGAACGTTTCTCACACAGTGAAGCATCATCTCTTGGCTGAGAAAAAAATATTTCGCAAAACTGTGTTGATCTTTAGAAATGGATAAACTATATTTGCTTCAAAAATGTGATGAGATACACACAAGTGTAGGCCCCAAATCTTCTGAACTGAATGAACTCTAGGTTATTGGCTGATCAAAAACTTTATATTCATGTATTTAATATTCTAAATTTTTATAAATATTCATGTATTTAATAGTCTAAATTTTTAACTGAGCAAACTATCCTGAAGGTCCTTTATAGAGTAATTTGGGATTTTTACTGAGATTCCACTTTGAACAATGCACACTTACATTCTTAAGTTCAGAGCCTGTCATTACCTCGTGTCTGCCCATAGGCTGAGTGTGGTCATGCACTGAAGAAAGACAGTGAGGACACAGACAGAAGGCAGCCACTGCCTGCAAGCCAGGAAGAGGGCTTTCACCAAAATCTGAATCATCTAGCATCTTCATCTTGGATTCTGTTGCCTCTGATTTTTGAGAAAATAAATTTCTGTTGTTTAAGCCACCCAGTCCATAGTATTCAGTTATGGCAGCCCAAAGAGACGAATACAATATCATATACATTTTATCTGCGAAATTAAATACAACAGTGATATGAGGAATACACAAAAACACAGGTCATACTCTATTGTAAGTGTAAAGGGTTTTCTTTCCTCAAATATTCTAATAAGGAGTTTCAAAAGCTTCTTACCCTGTCTTCATAAATCATTCACTGTAGTGTCTTCCACTTAAGGGAAAAATAAAGATGTCAAAAGATTATAATTAAAACACTTAATTTTAATAATTATTATTACTTTCCAAAGCAGTGGTTTAATAATACATTTTTCCTAAAATTAAGGGGTTTATCATTATAAAAAATCTAGTACAGTGCTTAAGACAGCTATGTATATTGGAAGAAAATTAAATCAAAATTTATTAAAGGTTTAAGATAAAACATCATCACATTTTAAGTACAGTTTTGAAAACTGCTCATGATCTATAGAATCCTGTCAACAGAATAGTCTATGGCATTAGTATGACCTATTTTTGGACTCGAATAGAATCTCTCTTTGAAAAATTGAGAGGAGTGTAGGATGAATTTCAGTGGCATCCAACAAAAGCTTCATTGTATTTGTTTAATACATTTTTTAAGAACGGTGTCTAGAGTCTTTTTCTGCTTGAAAACAGAATTCAGGAAACAAATCTATAGAAAGGGTGTCCGATTCTCTGTCGCCGTGCTAGTGCGTGTTCCTTATAGTTCACACTGGTTATACACTTGCTCTTAGGGAGAGACACTGCTGAGATTTCTTTATTCAGTTTTTTATTCCGTTTTGGAGAATAAAAGTTTTCTGATTTTCACTGCAGTAGACATGTTGGCCTTGTTGATGTCCTCTAGGATATGAGGAGGTGACTGGTGAGTTTCAGGAGGTGTATTATAGGAGTTTGTGTTGTTCGGACACCTTCCATCTCTCTTTCATGGGTAACCTTTGCTCTCTTCTACATGGAGGTCCAGTGGTTGGGCTCCTCTCGGCTCTGCAGGAGAGAATTTAAATGTACAGTCATGCACCACATAAAATGATGTTTTTTCATCGACCACCTATATGATGGTGGTCCCCTAAGATTATAATGGAGCCAAAAAGTGTCAGTGGTTAGACCTCTGTAGCCATTGTAACATCATAGCACAACACATTACTCAGGTGTTGTGGTGATGCTGGTGGAAATGAAGCTACCGCATTGCCAGTCCTGTAAAAGTCCTATGGCTATACACAGTACCTAATATTTGACAATGGTGATAAATGGCATGCTACTTTTTAATGTATTTACCGTATTTTTATAATTATTTTCGAGTATACTCCTTCTACTTACAAAAATAAATAAATAAATAACTGTAAAACACCTTAAGTCAGGCCCTTCAGGAGGTATCCAGAAGAAGGTGGTGTTATCACAGAAGCTGACAGCTCCCCTGCCTGCTATTTCCTCTGAAGACCTTCCAGTGGGAAAAGATATGGAGGTGGAAGGCAGTGATACTGATGATCCTGACCCTGTATAGGCCTAGGCTAATGTGTGTGCTTGTGTTTTGATTTGTAACAAAAAGTTTAAAAAGGAAGAAAAATAAAAAAATAAAAATTAAAGTAAGGCTGGGCGTGGCGGCTCATGCCTCTAATCCCAGCACTTTGGGAGGCAGAGGTGAGAGGATCACGAGGTCAGGAGATCGAGACCATCCTGGCTAACAGGGTGAAACCCCATCTCTACTAAAAATATAAAAAATTAGCTGGGCGTGGTGGCATGCACCTGTATTGCCAGTCATTCGGGAGGCTGAGGCAGGAGAATCACTTGAACCTAGGAGGCAGAGGTTGCAGTGAGTGGAAATCTCACCACTGCACTCCAGCCTGGGTGATAGAGTGAGACTCCATTTCAAAAAAAAATTAAGTAGTTAATTAAAAATAAAAATAACCTTAAAAATGATGTATATAAAAATAGGTATACATTGTGCTTCTATTTTAAGCTGTGTTATTACAAAAGAGTCAACAATTAAAAAAAAAAGTTAAAGTTTATTAAGTAAAACAGTTATGGTAAGGTAAGGTCAGTTGATTACTGAAGAAATGGATGTTTAATAAATTCAGCGTAGTCTAAGTGCACAGTGTTTATAAAGTGTACAGCAATTCACATCAATGTCCTAGGTCTTCACATTCACTCACCACTCCCTCACTGACTCACCCAGAGCAACTTCCAGTCTTGCAAGCTCCATTCATGGCTATATTCTATACAGGTGTACCATGTTTTATCTTTCATAATATATTTTCACTGTACCTTTTCTATGTTTAGATTTTTTTTTTTTTTTTGAAACAGAGTCTCACTCTGTTACCCAGGTTGGAGTGCAGTGGCACAATCTTGGCTCACTGCAAGCTCCGCCTCCCAGATTCACGCCATTCTCCTGCCTCAGCCTCCAGAGTAGCTGGGACTACAGGCGCCGGCCACTACGCAGGGTGTTTAGATATTGTTAGATGCACAAATACTTCCTACCGCATTACAGTTGCTACAGTATTCAGGATAGTAATCTGCTGTACAGGTTTGTAGCCTAGCAGCAACAGGCTATATCATATACCCTAGATGTGTAATAGGCGTTACCTTCTAGGTTTGTGTGAGTACACTATGTGATGACCACACAACAACAAAATTGTCTAATGACACATTTCTCAGAACACATCCCTGTCATTAAGTGACACATGACTGTACTTGCAAGTGTTTTTAGGCAGCAAATAGAGTTCCTCAGAACCACTTGATTCCTGGATGCTTATTTCAGACTCATTGTTCCTTTCCTCTCCTTTATAGAATCTTTGCCCATTTTATTTGTTCAGAAAAGAGGAAGATTAATATCCACTGTCGGACTGAAATTGTAAGCATTGCTAAAACTAAAAGAATTATGCAATTTTTCACAAATAGTTTTTAAAGATTTTTAATGTTGCTCCCTTTATGCCTTGATATAGGCTTCAATTTTCTTGCTCTATTAGCCTTTCTGTTCTCTTTGTACTCCTATGTTTAATGTTATTTTTTCAGATTTAGACTGAATGATCTGTTTTAGTAAGCATCTCTGGGTGCCTCAGCTTTGGTCATAAGTTTTGCTTCTTGTTCCACTGAAAGATATTCTGTTCCTCATTTGCAGGCATATTATGTTTACTAGCAGGTCTCAAAATCCAATTCTTTCAATTCAAAAGATTTCTCTACCAAATGATTGGTGTCAAAGCCATTCAGTGTAGCACAATTACATAGATTGTTTAAACTTTTTCAACTGAAGCATATAGATACAGTTCTAGGTAAGACATCAGTAAATTTATCTTCCCCTGAACTAGTAGGTGCAAAATTAAATCCAAGTGTGTCTTGAAGAGCAGCAAACATTGCTTTTCTATTTGGAATGATTCTCCTCATCCTGGAATGTCAGCTTCCAGAAGAAGAGTACATCGCTAGAGTTGTTGTCATCATTGGAGTCCATGCCAGACAGATTCACTAACTTCCCTGGTTCTGAGTCGGTTATTCAGTTAGCTACAACGAAGGTTTTTTGGTTTTTTTTCCCAACATATCTAGCCAGCACTTGAGTTAGAAAGTTTACTTCTCAGCTGTAAATGGATATCTTGTGCTTCTCTCACATTGGAGTTTTTCGTTCCGAAGCTAATGCCAACATTCTGTTGTTGCCCTGATATATTTTCAGGAACTGAAAAGTGCTGGTGATTCTCTGGCATGGTACAACTACGAGAGTTGCATTTGCCCACGTCTGCAAGTTTTTAATTCTGTTCTCTTTCATATTTTTGTTTGTTTGTTTACATCTTCTAGATTGTACTAAAAAGACTTTTTAAGACAACTTTCCCTCATCATCTTCTTCCTTGGCCATCACCTCTATTGTCAGGCCCCTCCTGCTCACTGGCAGTACTCTGCCATTGGAACCTCTGGTCAAGATCCAGCCCTGGCCCAGCCCCAGCTACCCGAGTCTGGCTCCATCTCCCATTGCAGATTTCCATGATTGCATTTCAACTTACCTTCTTCATTTGCCCGTTGGTTGCTTGGCAGACTATGATCACTGAATTTTTAACATAGATTCCCTCAATCCTGGTCGAGGATGAAAGCGAAAGGGGTAACAGTACTTGAGCCCATCAGATATTATCAACAGGGTTAATCAGATTCAGCGCAATTTTCTTGTCACATACCCATAAGCTAATTAGTTGAGAGAGAAAGGAGGAGAGAGAGGGAGCGGGTGGGCCAGGAGGGGTAGAAAGAAAGTTGAGGGCTGATTCTTTGGAGAAAAAAATGGATAGATGACACAAGACACCGGGATGAAAAGGACTTTGATTTTAAATCAAGCCAGCACCTGAGACAGCAGGTTAGGAGGGAGAAGAGATGTTAAGCATTTGCACATCAGCTCTTCATCCAGCGCCAGAAAACACACTCTCCTCTGTTCCTAGCAGGAGTCCACATCTTTGTGCTGGACAGGCACATCCACACTCATGCCTGCCTTTGCGTGAGATTGAGATTCCAAGGTCCTTCATCACTAACTCCCACCCTTGACCATGTGAAGCATATCAAAGAAAGCAAAGTAACCAAGCTCTGCCCTCAAATTACATAAAGGGTAAGAAAACAGGATTCTTTCTCTCTCTCTCTCAGCATCCGTTTGAGGAAAGAAACCACAGCAATTTTCTTATAACAGTAGGATCTATATTCTTTTATTCAACATCCAGTCCCATACCCTTAAAAGTTTCCAGTTTCTCTTTTGGTAGCAGATGCAATTCTTGTAAAGCAGGGTGGGTGTTATTTGAGGTCCAACGTTCACCTAATGCTGGAAACTCAGCGTAGACTCACTGTAATTTTAGGTAAGACTGTAGGGCAGCGGAGGTGGCACAGAGGTCACTGAAGCAGAAATCATGATATTGCTCCCACTTACCCTTAGAACTTGCCTATGCTCTTTGGAAGTTTTCAGGAAGCTTTGTGTGCTAGAATTATTGAAAATCAGCAGGGTTTTCACATGTGCACCCTTGGAAGAAAAGCACAAGGATGGAATTCATTTGTAGTCATGCACCTGACTTCTCATTTTGATGGAAAAAAAAATCAAGCCTCTTTCCCTGTCACTTTCAGACAGCTGAACTTTCCTCAGTGAGGCCCCCTTGCTAACGCCAAGTTTGAATATCAATAATATCAGAAATTTCTGAAGACAGTGCATTGCAGGCAGGCTATCTGCAATAATGCACAGAAGATTGAATAGGTGATTGTCATCAGAATCTGAACTCAAGAAAAACAACTTATGTTTTTGACACCACAAACATCAGGGAACTTTACACCCATCACGTATCTTGCTGTGGCCTGCATAGATTTGCAGTCCAAATCTTGGTCCTTCAAGAGTATTCTGGTTTTTTTTTTTTTTTTTTTTTTGAACAAGAAATTTCAATGTAAAATACAGTGATGCTTTTAAAAACCATTTATGTGAGAGTAATTACAGTTGGGATTGTTCCTAATGATTCATGAGCATTTTAGTGTTTTATAAGAAAATGTCTGCCAGGAAGAGAACTGACTACACAACTTTTATATTCCCTAGACATCGTTGCTTTAGTTGGGAAACACACACACAACACAATGTTGTCTTGAAAAATCACAGCAAACTCATTTCTGATATGGCAAGATATAATTCTACATACTTAGGGACTGATCATGTTTTCAGAACCTAATTTCTCAGAATTTAATGAATGGGTATTCTTAAGTGGAATTTCAAATTTAATACTATAAAATTATAATTTTTTAATAATTTTACAAGGATTGCTAGAGATAGACAAGAGTTAGGTTCTAATACATTCTGTCAAATACATCCCTTTCAGTGGAGTCTATGTCCACACAGTTCAGTAAGACTAATGCACTAATGCTGAAGAAACTCTCAGGAGTCAACATGCTTTGTACCATTTTGGGTCTGTTTCATTCCCCCCATTTCTGGCTATGTTTCACTTTGTGTTTACCGCCCTTCCTCCCTCCCTCCCTAATCCATCATTTCCTTCCATCAACCACCACAGACCTGATGCCTAAGCTGAAGAGACATGTCTTACACAATATAAAATTGAGTCTGCCAGAGATTTATTGTACAATTCTAACTTTAATACATGCTCATAGAATCTTAGAGAATATATCAAAATATAGAAGCATATAAATCAATAAGCCCAAGTTGCACACATTTTCACTGCGTACTTGTTTCACATTTTTATAATAAACATTTACTAGGCACCAATAATGTACAGTGATATCTTGGGAAACTGCAAGAGACAACCTCCCTTCAAGAACAGTATTTTAATGAGAAGAGAAGAAACGGACGTTGCTATGTTAAGTGACAATAAAGGCATAAAGCACTATGACAAAAGGAAAGGGTACAATATTTTAATCTAGCAACATTGTGAAGTTTGTTTGTTTCTTTGAAGAGAGAATCTGTGCAACTAGACTTTATGGGACTAGAGGGGCATTCATGGAATTAGAGTAGAGATTCAGACAGAAAGATGATCAAAATGATAATCTCCAGGGGAGAAAGCACAGACTTAGCAGGACATTATAACAATCACTTTGAGTATAGGTCACTTAAACCAGTGATCAACTAAGGAGAAGAGTCAACTGGAGAACAGGGAGGGTCTTGAGTCAGACAAACATTAAGGGAAGAAGTAATATATGCCAATATTTAATAAGATTAGTCTGCAGTGGCTCACGCCTGTAATCTCAGCACTTTGGGAGGCTGAGGCAGGTGGATCACGAGGTCATGAGTTTGAGACCAGCTTGGCCAACACGGCGAAACCCCGTCTCTATTAAAAACACAAAAAGAAAAAAAAAATTATCTGGGCGTGGTGGCAGGCACCTGTAATCCCAGCTACTCGGGAGGCTGAGGCAAGGGAATCCCTTGAACCTGGGAGGTGGAGGTTACAGTGAGTCGAGAGATCATTGCCATTGCACTCCATCCTGGGCAACAAGAGCAACACTCCATCTTAAAAAAAATAAGATAAAATAAAAGGTTAGTCTGTGGTGTTAAAATGATTAAGGCAAGAGCAGCAGGTAGGAACCCATTGCAATAGTCCAGACAGGAAGGTATGATATTTGTATTTAGAGAAATGACAGAATTAATACAGAGGGTGAATACACATAAAAGGCATTGTGATTATAGATTTGACAAGAATTTCAAGCAATGGTGACAAGGGAGGAACGAGTTTTGCAGCTAAAGTTAAGTTCTTTGCTGTTGAGAACTAGGTTTAGATTTAACCATTAACAGATATGGAGGAACAAAATGGAGGGACCAGAAATGGAGAAAAGCTAAACTTTTATTAAAAGTAACTTTTAAATTTTATTTTAGCATAATTCTGCATAAAATTCACAAAAGAGTCCCTATATAAACCCTATACCTCATATTCCTTGTTGTTTACATCTTACATTAGCATGATACATTTGTCATAACTTAAGAACCAATCCATTATTCATAAGGGAACCTCACACTTTTTTCAGACTTCCTTAGTTTTAGCTAATTTTTTTTCTATCAGGACACCACACTACATTGAGCTGGCATGTCTCCTTAGGCCTCTTGGAACTAACGGTTTCTCAGATTCTTCTTGTTGTTGATGACCTTGACAATTTTGAGGGGTTTGGGTCAGGTGTTTTGTAAAATGTCTCTCAATTGAGATTGATTTGATTTTCTTTCTCATGAAACCACAGGGATCAGGGTTTGGGGAGGAAGACCACATAGGTAGAGAGTCACTCTGGTCACAGCATGTGAAGGCCACATACTAGCCACAGGCCTTAAGAGCCTCGAGCATCCAGCTAGGGGAGTGTGTGTCTGGCTATTCCGCCGCAGTCACCCTTTGCTCCTCTTTGCCCTTTTCATCTGGCTTCTTTGGGAGAAGGTCACTACGCACAGCCTATGCTTTGGGGTGGGGACTGAGGCTCCACTTTGTCTGGAGAGTAAATAGGACTTTCAATATCTGTATTTCAATATAAAGGTCTGTCCTATGAAAATGTATTTGTTGGCCAGATCCATGCTCAGTCAAAATTAGGTTGTCATCCATGTAAGCCATAAAATTACCACAGGAGAAAACTAGAAGAGGCAGCCTTTGAGGCTGTTTTTAGGATTTTGGTTAACCCACAACTTTACTTTTCTAACAAATACTGTGTAGCACCCCATTTGAAATGAATCATAGAAACATAACCTATGTAGAAGCAAATTTCAAATGTATATATACACACACACATATATATATGCATGTATATAATATATAATATATCTACATGTAATATATAATATATCTGCCTATACAACATATATTATATATAATCTGCATTATATATAATATATAATGCAGATATATTATATATTATATATGCATATAATATATATGTATATATATTATGTATATGTCTGCAAGTATCATTACTGAATTGTAACACAAAGGGAAATAATAAGAAAACAATAGCTAATGAGATAATGTGTATACTTTTATATATGAAGACTAAAGCATCACTACCCTAGTAGACATAGCAAACTAATCTGATCCTTCTGCCTTATATTAATCAGGGAAAGCAACAGCAGTTGCTGAAATAATCATGCCTCAATTATAGCAGCTTCACAGGCCAAAGGCTGGTTTCTCTCTGGCATCGGTTCAAGCCCCATGTGACTGTCAGGCACCCAAGTCTCGTGGTGCCCCTCCTCAGTGTTCTCCAGCAGCCTCGGCCTCTCCAGGAGACTGCAAGGACAGCATGCTGAGAAGTCACCTCCTTTTAAACACCTGGATATAGAGAGGTGCTCCTTGGTGAAAAATGTTCTCATGGCCCCGCCTGACTTAGGGGAGGCTGGAAAATGCAGGTCAGCTGCTTGACAGAAAGGAGAAAAAGGAGACAGAATTTAGTAAGCACAGAACCCTCTGTGTGCCACTCACAGCCAAGTAAGCGGGTGACCACCAACACAGACCAATAGAGATGGACCCATGGGCACCTGCGTGTTTATACGCTACTTCTGTCAGTGGTGTAGTTTTTCCCTGCAATGCAGACAAATAGTTGTTAAAGTTTTAAATAAAACAAATATAAACTTCGCTCAATTTTTACAGTATTTGGAAGCATTTTTACAGTATTGGAAGATTCAGTTGATTAAAATTGTACAAAATACTTCATGTTTATGAATATGGAAAACACAGATTGATCATCCACAGGGTTAATTATAGCACAGGTCACCTGTATTATGGTCTGGCTATACAACTTTTATATGAGATGCAAGGAATACCTTGTTGTGTGCAAGCATTCACGTTGCAAACATGTAGCGCTTGGGGCTCTGCTTACAAAACACAAGTAGCATTACTCCACTCCGTGTCAATTACTAAGACAAAGTAAAGCACCTCCACCAGTTTTCAGAAGCCCCTTGGAGATGCTCTCTCCTGATTGTGAGCCATAGAATTAGTAGAGGATGAGAGGAGACAGAGAAATAGACAAATAGCATGGACAAACTGAAAAGAAAATGATGGTCACGTGGCAGAAGGGGAAAAAGTGAGACAGATTTAAAAACATAAACAAGGACGGTGTTCTGTGGATATTTGGAGAGAGAAAATTTGAGAGTAGGGCTGGGAATTTATTTTTCTCAGAACATTACCTAGGTTTGAAATTCTCATTTTTGTCAAATAGCATGTTGAATATTTCCTTGCTTTTGATGGCAGTAAAAAAAAAAAATGACCAAGGGATGCTTTCACAATGACAAAAAGTCATCCAAAATGCCACTGGACAATTTAATATCAATGAGATATTTCTACAGATTATGAATATTATGGAAACATTATTGTCCCATTTTCGTCACAGATATATTTGGCATAGACCAAATTGTCCTCAGAAATGCCTTTCATTAGCCTCCTGTTTGTGTCATTCACAATTCCTTCAAAGAGAATAAAATACCTAGGAATCTGTCTCTTATACACATCTAGATGTGTATAAGAGACAGGGGTAAAGGATATGAACAGATACTTCTCAAAAGAAGACATTTATGCAGCCAACAGACACATGAAAAAATGCTCATCATCACTGGCCATCAGAGAAATGTAAATCAAAACCACAATGAGATACCATCTCACATCAGTTGGAATGGCAATCATTAAAAAGTCAGGAAACAACAGGTGTTGGAGAGGATGTGGAGAAATAGGAACAATTTTACACTGTTGGTGGGACTGTAAACTAGCTCAACCATTGTGGAAGACAGTGTGGCAATTCCTCAAGGATCTAGAACTAGAAATACCATTTGAGCCAGCCATCCCATTACTGGGTATACAGCATGAGTATAAATCATGCTGTTATAAAGACACATGCACACATATGTTTATTGCGGCACTATTCACAATAGCAACGACTTGGAACCAACCAAAATGTCCATCAATGATAGGCTGGATTAAGAAAATGTGGCACATATATACCATGGAATACTATGCAGCCATAAAAAAGTATGAGTTCATGTCCTTTGTAGGAACATAGATGAAGCTGGAAACCATCATTCTGAGCAAGCTATCACACGGACAGAAAACCAAACACCACATGTTCTCACTCATAGGTGGGAATTGAACAATGAGATCAGTTGGACACAGGACAGGGAACATCACACACAGGGGCCCGTTGTGGGGTGTGATAGCATTAGGAGATATACCTAATGCAAATGATGAGTTAATGGGTCCAGCACACCAACATGGCACATGTGTATATATGTAACAAACCTTCACATTGTGCACATGTACCCTAGAACTTAAGGTGTAATAATAAAAAAAAAGGAATTAAGAATTTGGTGGTAAAGTGTTAACAAAAGGGCGGAAGTTAACTGTTAAAACACCGCCTGCTGTACACAGTATAAGGGTCTCTTTGCCTCTTCCCCTTGAGAGTTGTATGCAGTTCCCTTCTGCTTGTAGCTTCCCCAACCACCTCCCCATAAATCCATTCTCAGGACTCGAGATGATGACTAGGAATTACTGTGCTGCAAATCAGGCAAGAGGTCTCACAGAGGGGCTGCCTGCCTGTGTGTCTCCTGGGAGTGAATGGCAAGCAGTGGCAAAGGGACCCAGGGGCTCTGGGGGTGGGGAAAATAAGAGTGTAGGCTAAGAAGCTGAGCTTTGTGCTCTGAGGAAGCTCAGAGAAGAGCCCAGGGCAAATTTCAAGTCCCAGGGACTCCAGCCATGCACTCAAGGGCATTGCACATGCAAACAATTCCTGCTAGACTGAAGCCTCTGCAAAACCTCTTTCATTCTGAGGATTCTTTATTGGTGGGACTCTGACGGTCTTCTCCGGGCTTCCCTGGGCTTGATTAACTGGTTAACAAGAAAGATAACTGTGCAGCTTTCTGAGAAAACGCTAGGAGTTACAGGATCAACAGATGGCAGCGGAGGAACCTTACCAATTAGTAGAGTTATTCCATCTAAAGATGAGAAGTCTGGTCCCTGAGTCAAAATTCAATGTTGGCATTAGAGAATAGAAAAAAAATGAATAAAATTCCAGTCTGCAGAAGGTGTTTCATTAAGCAGAACAGAATCTCATTATTTCAGACTGTACTCATTCAGAATGCGTGATGTCTATTCAGAGACTACAGACATGTTCGCATTATTTTATGTGAAATTCTTACTGCAATTTCTCCATGAGCACACCTAACAAATGCTAAGGAGCTATTTATTTACAAAACAGATTCTGAGCACAACAGATGATTGCTACCTAGAAGCATTAAGTGACAGTAGCAAAGCGATTGTTTTATAAAAGGAGTGCTTTAAATTTAATTTTTTAAAGTTGAAATACAGTAAAATGAATTTTCTGTGTGCAGCTCTATGATTTGTAAAACATATACAGATGGATGAAATACCTCCACACGCAGAACACAGAGCAGTGGCCTCACTGCAGGAGCCTCCCCTCATTCCCCATGCCATCACTTTGCAGGCCACCCCACCCCTAGAGCTGGGCGACTGCTGGTGTGTTCTCATGGAATTACACAGCGTATATTCCTCTTTAGATACTAGCTTCTGTCACTCAGAATAATGTCTTTGAGATGCACTTAAGTTGCTGAGTGTATCCATAGTCTATTCCTTCACATTGCTGCATACTCTTCCCTTGTATGGATTTGCTACTCTTTTTTTTTTTTTTTTTAAATCTATTAAGCTGTTGAGGGGCATAAGGGTTGTTCCAATTTGAGACAATTATGAATAGAGTTGCTATCAATAATCGTATAGAAAGTTTTGTGTGAATATAAGTTTACATAACTCTAGGATACATAGCCAAAGAGTAGGATGCCTAGTTCTCATGGTGTGTATGTGTTCAACCATACCAGGAACTACCAAGCTTCTTGCCAACTTTTTGGAGTGGCTGTCTAAGTTCACATTCTCAATGTGAAGTTCTCATTCACAGCACGCAAGAGCTCCATTGCTCCACATCCACATCAGGGGTATTGTCAGCATTTTATGGACCTACCATTATAATGCATGTGTGGTGGTAGCTTACAGTCACCTTGGATTGCCTTGCCTGTGATGTTGAACTTTTTTTTTTTTTTTTTTTTCTGAGACCCAAGGTGGAGTGCAGTGGTGTGATCTCGGCTCACTGCAACCTCTGCCTCACAGGTTCAAGTGATTCTCCTGCCTCGGCCTCCTGAGTAGCTGGAACTACAGGCACATGCCAGCACACCTGGCTAATTTTTTGTATTTTTAGTAGAGCTGGAATTTCACCACGTTAGCCAGGATGGTCTCAGTCTCCTGACCTCATGATCCACCTGCCTTGGCCTCCCAAAATGCTGGGATTTCAGGTGTGAGCCACTGTGCCCGGCCTATTATGTGGTTGTTAATATCTTCTTTGGTGAAGAACCTGTTCAATACTCTTGCTCATTTAAAAATTGAGTTGTTTATTTACTTATGGTTGAGCTTTAGTGTTTTCCAAATTTGTTTATTCTAAAGACAAGACATTTGTCGTATACAGAATGTGAAATATTTTTT